>NC_044032.1:319188005-319504076 GCF_901765095.1 Microcaecilia unicolor | reverse complement strand
CAGCTGTCGGCAATGGTCACCTGTATGAAAGACACCTGTCCACAGACTCAGTGAATCAGTCAGACTCTAACCTCTACAAAATGGCCAAGAGCAAGGAGCTGTCTAAGGATGTCAGGGACAAGATCATACACCTGCACAAGGCTGGAATGGGCTACAAAACCATCAGTAAGACGCTGGGCGAGAAGGAGACAACTGTTGGTGCCATAGTAAGAAAATGGAAGAAGTACAAAATGACTGTCAATCGACAAAGATCTGGGGCTCCACGCAAAATCTCACCTCGTGGGGTATCCTTGATCATGAGGAAGGTTAGAAATCAGCCTACAACTACAAGGGGGGAACTTGTCAATGATCTCAAGGCAGCTGGGACCACTGTCACCATGAAAACCATTGGTAACACATTACGACATAACGGATTGCAATCCTGCAGTGCCCGCAAGGTCCCCCTGCTCCGGAAGGCACATGTGACGGCCCGTCTGAAGTTTGCCAGTGAACACCTGGATGATGCCGAGAGTGATTGGGAGAAGGTGCTGTGGTCAGATGAGACAAAAATTGAGCTCTTTGGCATGAACTCAACTCGCCGTGTTTGGAGGAAGAGAAATGCTGCCTATGACCCAAAGAACACCGTCCCCACTGTCAAGCATGGAGGTGGAAATGTTATGTTTTGGGGGTGTTTCTCTGCTAAGGGCACAGGACTACTTCACCGCATCAATGGGAGAATGGATGGGGCCATGTACCGTACAATTCTGAGTGACAACCTCCTTCCCTCCACCAGGGCCTTAAAAATGGGTCGTGGCTGGGTCTTCCAGCACGACAATGACCCAAAACATACAGCCAAGGCAACAAAGGAGTGGCTCAGGAAGAAGCACATTAGGGTCATGGAGTGGCCTAGCCAGTCACCAGACCTTAATCCCATTGAAAACTTATGGAGGGAGCTGAAGCTGCGAGTTGCCAAGCGACAGCCCAGAACTCTTAATGATTTAGAGATGATCTGCAAAGAGGAGTGGACCAAAATTCCTCCTGACATGTGTGCAAACCTCATCATCAACTACAGAAGACGTCTGACCGCTGTGCTTGCCAACAAGGGTTTTGCCACCAAGTATTAGGTCTTGTTTGCCAGAGGGATTAAATACTTATTTCCCTCTGCAGAATGCAAATAAATTCATATACTTTCCACAATGTGATTTTCCGGATTTAATTTGTGATGTGCTATCTCTCACTGTTACCAATAACCTACCCTTCAATTATGGGCTGCTCATGTCTTTGTCAGTGGGCAAACTTACAAAATCAGCAAGGGATCAAATACTTATTTCCACCACTGTATTTATAATTGACCTTGAGATGGGAGTAACTAGTGAGGTAATTAAATTCGCAGATGACACAAAGTTATCCAGGGTCGTCTCGTCGCGGGAGGAGTGTGAAAGATTACAAGAGGACCTCGTGAGACGGGGGGAATGGGCGCCCAAATGGCAGATGAAGTTCAACGTTGACAAGTGCAAAGTGATGCACGTGGGAAGGAGGAACCCGAATTACGGCTATGTCATGCAAGATTCCGCTTTAGGAGTTACGGACCGAGAAAGGGATCTGGGAGTCATCATGGATAGAACGTTGAAATCTTCCGCTCAATGTGCTGCGGCGGCTAAGAAGGCGAACAGAATGTTGAGTATTATTAGAAAAGGGATGGAAAACAAGCATGAGGATGTTATAATGCCGTTATATCGCTCCATGGTGCGACCGCACCTGGAGTATTGTGTTCTGTTCTGGTTGCCTCATCTCAAAAAAGATATAAAGAAATTGGAGAAGGTGCAGAGAAGGGCGACGAAAATGATAAAAGGGATGGGACGACTACCTTATGTACCTTATGCTCCAAAAGAAACCTTTATTGAGACCCAACACGGTCCGTGTTTCAGCTAAAACACCTTCATCAGGGGTCTTGACAGGCGTCTTATATAACGTGCTGTCAATATAGATCCACAAACAATACCTAGACTGGCGTCTTGTGTAACATGCTGTCAAAAGATCCAAAGGTGGAGGACAAAAGATTTTTTTTTACTTATTTGATAGCTTTTTAATTTATTTGAAAGCGTCCCATATGTAGATATAAATATCATGAAATCAAAATTGAATATCACTAAAACAGCTTCAAAATTTACTGTAGCTGGTAGAAACAGCACTAATAGAGGCTATATTTTGAGCTCATTTTTATACACTGTTCTATACAATACAGTAATACATGGCCAAATTTCAGTGAGGATATCCTGCTAACTGAAGGGTTCTTCTGAACTGTTGTTGTAATCTACCTTGGGAAGCCTGGTGTCATAGGCGATCGGTGGCCCAACTGTGGCTAAAGGGGGTGGGGTTAGGGGCGGTACCGGGGTGGGGTTAGGGGGCGGGGGCGGGGCCGGGTGGGGCTTACATCCATAATTGTCTGACAACACACAGAAAAAATAAGTAAAAATAAAAGTTACAATTAATACCTTTTATTAAATGTAACATAACATAGCAACATAGTAGATGACGGCAGAGAAAGACCTGTACAGTCCATCCAGTGTAGATATTACATATGTATCATATGTCAAAAAAAGTGGTTGCTCAAAGTCAAAGCATATACTAACCAATGTGTATACTATTCAAAAATGTTATCAATTAGTAAACACTGCTATTTCTATCAATGGAAAATCCCAAAATGAAATAGTCACATTAGTGAAGTAACATCCGGCGACTAGACTGGTGTTATGACAAACTAAAATTAAATTAAAGTGTTGATGTTTGTCACCTCAATAAGGCCAACAATCCCAACTGTAAAACACTACACACTTTGCACAAACTTGTGCAAAAGCATACTCAGAACCTCCATAAATATTACACTGGGCAGACCCTAATACACCAATATACCACCCAAACGGACAACATCACAGACCGTCAACAATATGAAACAAGGGATCATATCACAGTTCTCATGTACAGCCACAAAACATCCTTTTAGGGTGGATAGTATTCACAATGAGCTCCTTTTATTAACAACCAGATAGAGATAAGAGTTTTCAAATTTTAATTTTGGCACAGTATAAGTCATCTTTATGACTACTGATGCACTCAAGCTTGCAAGTAATTAATTTGAAACTCCAAAGCCACAGTCTCACACTACCTGTGTATAAAACAGGATACAGGAACAAGTTATCATCATCACCCACAGTTAAATGTGAATCTTCTTTCAGCATATAGAGTGGAGAAAAAAGGGGGGTTCAGTAATACCACCCAGCCAGCCCAAGATGATCGGTCTATATAAGGCGTAGTATGCCTGGCGCAACATCATCTAGCCCCCCCAAAAAACTCCACACTATTAAATGGCCAAAATTAATATCAAAAATGGACTTGAAATGTCCTGAGGGTTAATATTGGACAACAGTGGCGTAGGAAGGGGAGGGGGGCGGTGGGGCGGTCCGCCTCGGGTGCACGCCGCTGGGGGGGGGGGGGGTGTCGGCTCCACTGGTTCCCTGCTCCCTCTGCCCTGGAACAGGTTACTTCCTGTTCCAGGGCAGAGACAGCAGGAAACCAGCGGAGCCGACGCAGCTCCCAGTGACGTTTACTCGGGGCGGATCAGCCCGCCCCTTGCCGCTCCGCCGCTTCCCTATGTAAGTACGCGCTCCGGAGGGGGAGGGTGCTCACAGAGGGGGGGGGGGTGCGCAGCAGCGACCCACCCCGGGTGTCAGCCGCCCTCGCTACGACACTGATGGACAAATATTCCTGTACCAAAAAAGCTGAGATCACACATCACAGTCTAAGTCAAGTCATCATCACAAACAATATAGGAAACAGCATTAGGGGCTTATAGCCCATTTAGTTATGTTTAAACAAAAGAGATGGGCAAAAATACAGTGGATCCAGTGGGCGCCTATGAAGGTAAGAAATATCAGTGCTTTTCCAAAGTTAACTCTGTGTGCTAAGAAAATGGCAAACCAGTCCTGATTTTCTAACAATAGTCTCAATCATGCATTTTATTCTAAAGCAGAAGGAACAGGAACAGTAACACCTCAAGGTGAGATCCAGGAAGATCTAAACTAAAAGAGATGTGCATCATTGCATGAAACAAAGTATTTATTTTTATTTTGACTTCAGTTTGTTTAAAAACCCAGAGTCAGTCAACTCAGCACCTACCTCTGTCTCCTCTCTCCTGAAATCCAGCCTGTGCCTACATTTGCTGGGTGTGTGAAATGTAAGAAGCAAAGTATATATTTTATGGCTGTAAAGTGAAATAAGTGATAGGAAGAGTAATTTAGAGACAGGCTTATGTGTGCCAGTTACTGAAAGTGAGCTGAGGTGAGTGTGAATGTTCCAGTGATAGCACTGAATTTCCAGTGATTTACCATTTTAGGGTGAGAGAGGCTTTGATTTGTGGGGGGAATTGTACTACATGAGAAAGCCTATAAGGTATCAGGAAAAAGGATGTAAGAATTTAAAGGATGATAAAGGGGAAATTGAAGGAGAATTTGTTATTTGGAGAAAGTTGCTATTAGGTTGTGTCTGTGTGGAAGGTGGGTTCTGTGTAAATGTTCTGATTGCAGAACAAGGTTTGAGATCAAGTGGCAGATTAAGCCCTGCTTTTATATGAGTGTGCTGTATTCTCCAGATTGATCTGATAGCTGTGCAGGGAAATGTTATGTTTTTATGCCAAGTCTGTGTGATGGAATGTTGTATTACTCTTTGAATATGGGATGTGTTACTGTGTGAGATCCCTGAATGGAGTGCCAGAGCTTTCTGTACCATTTTAGAATAGGGAAACAACAGTGAGAAATAGGTTTTGTAGTGAGAAAACCTTTAACTTATTTTATTTCAATTAGAGAGTGTGGCCCCAGTATTGAGAATTGCTTAATTGTCACCAGAGTGGAGTCAGTTCCTGAACAAGCACAGGGAGTTTAGGGTTTTGCTTCCCTGATTATTTTCTTTATAAGTGAGGTTTGGGAAGAAGAGATCGGTGAATTATCCTCTGAAGGGTTCCGGCTGAGCTCCAACGCAAGAAAGACCTCACCTAAATAAATTCAACCACAGGTAAGTGACATTGGCAAAGGGTGTGGAAAGACATATCGTTTTTTTTTTTGTTGGTTTACAACATTTTAAGGGAAAACTAAAGAACAGAACAACATCAAATATAAAAAATCCATGTTTTCCTGACTTGCCTAAGTGTTCTGGGTTCAAGTGAGATCCCTGCTCAAACATCCATAATACCCATAAAGACTCAAATTCTGACATCAATAGCAAGTAAAGAGAATAACAACAAATATCTGATTTTGATAAAAAGACAATTTAAATACTTATCTGAAAAGGCTCTTTTCTGCCTTTTTAGGTGATTTTGTTGAAAGAAACAGAAAAAGTTAAGGGTATATAGGTAGTTCTACATTTGAATGTTGAATATGTTATTGTAGTTCTAATAAGCCATACACTAATTGTGAATTTGAGTTTATTTGAATGAAAATTTGCTTGCATTTGTATTCAATAAAGAAAAAGATAATTTGCAAATCTGAAAGTTTGGTCCTTCCATTTCAGGAACCAATCCTAAATTTAGCTTATTTTCCTCCTTTATTCTTTGAGAGTAAAGGACGAGGTTAGTTTATTTGTTCTACTCCCTTGGCTGTGAGTGTGTATTCCCTGGATATTCGCCACGACTACAACAACAGGTATCTGGGAGCACATCACTACAGCCCAACCGAGAGGGGTGGTAACATCAGCACCCAAACCAGGTTCACTACGAAAGTTTTATTTCTTTCTCTTTCTGAGCTGGGCGCTGGCCGGGGCTGTACTTACTCCAGTAGGCCATAGGGTTTTAAGCCACACTTTATTATTTATTTATGAACTTTACTCATTCGAAAGAAATTCTCTATGCCAGGTTTTATGAAACAATGTAAACTTTATTTGAATGCTTCAACAGGCAGCTTGCAGCGTCATATTCTTTGGTAACAAACTTAATATTCTCTGGTAACAAACAGTTCACTCAATATCAAACAGTTCAACTTGTATCCAAACAGTTTGCTGAAAAGAGGTTTAAGTGCCAGTTCAAGACTCTCCGTGTAAGAGTTCTATCTGTTATTTAATTGTCTATGTATAAATCCTAAGGTATTTACATATTTACAGCTCCTTTTGGGCAGAATAATCCAAGGCTGTGCTTGCAGCGCTGTTTGCAGTAAACTGTCCTGCTGGAGCTTACTCCAGCTTCTGGACCCACTTAGGACCAGACCTCCCTGTCTGTCCTTTCTCTAAAGGTGCACTTCCTTCCACAAGCTGCTGCCTCTGGTACTGAATAGGTCTTTTCCTATTCTGCTCCCGGGTTAGGTTAACCCACCAGGCGCACTCCTCACAATCCAGTTAATGCTTTCATTGGCCAAAACCTCCTCTTTATTCAGCCTTAGGTTATTGGGCCTATCCAGGACACCCCCTCTCCTCACGGATCCTGGCAGAGGTAAATGCAGCCAAAGACCATGTGCTCTGCATAGCAACAGCTGTTTTTAATTCTTAATTCCTCCCCTATATGACATCTCTCTATCCATCTAAACCCACAAACATTTCCCTCAGCAGCGTTCCCATCAACACTCCCTTTGGGGGCTGGGCTTCTCACTCTCTCTTTCCACCTCACTCCCTTCCCTCAGTAACTCTGAAGGGGAGATTCCTCATCAGTAATCCCTAGTATGATGGGGGATTACATATATATTATCATTTTAAACCAGCCCTTAGACTGGTTTAATAAGTTATTCAATATGTCTGTGCCCTGAGAAAGGCAGGGACAAATCAAACTTAGGTATACATATAAAGTATTACATACCATGTAAAATGATTTTATCTTGTTGGGCAGACTGGATGGACCGTTCAGGTCTTTATCTGCTGCCATTTACTATGCTTACTATACTATCAATTACGTTGGAAACCTGGGAGCATTAAAAAAAATTATTTTCCTGTGCCGAGATTAAAAGAGAACAATGGTTTGTGGGAACTTGCTCCTTTTGTTTTCTGGAATGCAGTGGTATATTATAAAAATTCACTTAATATTGTTTATTACTACTATTTAAAAGAAAGATATTAAATAATGAGGGCAGAGCTACGTTCATCCAGAAGTCCAGAGTCAGTCTAAAAAGTGCCAACATTTTCCAGTTTTGTGATATATATTTATTTCTTCTTCAGGTCAGTTTTCAACGGCATTTTCTCAGTTATTACCCAAATGTGAACACAATTATAATGTTAATTAATAAGTTGTGGATGTTACTGAATTCTATTATCCTGTCTCACTGTATTTCCAGTTTTGGCATAGTATAAGTCTTCACAAGGACAAAATATAAGAAAACCAATGGACTGCATTAGGGGCTTATAGCCCATTGTGTTTAAACAAATGAGAGATCTGCATGAAAGAAAATATTTATTTTTATTATTCTGACTTATGAAAACCACTTGTCCCTGAAACATGCTCAAAACAGAATAAACCATCTGTACAAAAGAGATGAGGTGAAGATGTGATTCCATGTGCCCCAATAAAAGGAGAGTTTAATTTTACTATAACACCAGGCATAGGCGCCTGGTATAAGAGGCTTGGGGAGGCTAAGCCTCCCCCAGCCGAATGATCGGAGGCGGAGCCTGATGACGTCACTAGTTTCATGTGGCAAGCCCCCCCCGACAATGCCGACACACGCAACCCAGTTCCGCACACCCGGGGCTCGTACCGACTCACCAACAACGTAATCAGCTGATCGCAGTAGTTCCACCCGCTCGGGCTCTCACCGGTCCTGTGCCTTGCCTCCTCGCCCTCAGCCAGCCAGTCAGTCAGCCTCCTAGCTGCTCGCTCCCGTGCCGTCACGTCACGTCCAGTTCCCGCATAGGCAGGAACGCGCAGGAGGGGCGCCTCACGTAGGGAAGGCACTGCAGGCTCAAGGCTGGCTGGTAAGAAGAACAAGAAGAGAGGATTGTTCCCTTCCACTTCCTGCCAGAAAAAAATTGGCACGTAGGCACAGGCTGGATTTCAGGAGAGAGGAGACAGAGGTAGGTGCTGAGTTGACTGACTCTGGGTTTTTAAACAAACTGAAGTCAAAATAAAAATAAATACTTTGTTTCATGCAATGATGCACATCTCTTTTAGTTTAGATCTTCCTGGATCTCACCTTGAGGTGTTACTGTTCCTGTTCCTTCTGCTTTAGAATAAAATGCATGATTGAGACTATTGTTAGAAAATCAGGACTGGTTTGCCATTTTCTTAGCACACAGAGTTAACTTTGGAAAAGCACTGATATTTCTTACCTTCATAGGCGCCCACTGGATCCACTGTATTTTTGCCCATCTCTTTTGTTTAAACATAGCTAAATGGGCTATAAGCCCCTAATGCTGTTTCCTATATTGTTTGTGATGATGACTTGACTTAGACTGTGATGTGTGATCTCAGCTTTTTTGGTACAGGAATATTTGTCCATCAGTGTCGTAGCGAGGGCGGCTGACACCCGGGGCGGGTCGCTGCTGCGCACCCCCCCCCTCTGTGAGCACCCTCCCCCTCCGGAGCGCGTACTTACATAGGGAAGCGGCGGAGCGGCAAGGGGCGTGCTGATCCGTCCCGAGTAAACGTCACTGGGAGCTGCGTCGGCTCCGCTGGTTTCCTGCTGTCTCTGCCCTGGAACAGGAAGTAACCTGTTCCAGGGCAGAGGGAGCAGGGAACCAGTGGAGCCGACACCCCCCCCCCCCCCCAGCGGCGTGCACCCGAGGCGGACCGCCCCACCCCCCCCCCCCCCCCTTCCTACGCCACTGTTGTCCATTATTAACCCTCAGGACATTTCAAGTCCATTTTTGATATTAATTTTGGCCATTTAATAGTGTGGAGTTTTTTGGGGGGGCTAGATGATGTTGCGCCAGGCCTACTACGCCTTATATAGACCGATCATCTTGGGCTGGCTGGGTGGTATTACTGAACCCCCCTTTTTTCTCCACTCTATATGCTGAAAGAAGATTCACATTTAACTGTGGGTGATGATGATAACTTGTTCCTGTATCCTGTTTTATACACAGGTAGTGTGAGACTGTGGCTTTGGAGTTTCAAATTAATTACTTGCAAGCTTGAGTGCATCAGTAGTCATAAAGATGACTTATACTGTGCCAAAATTGAAATTTGAAAACTCTTATCTCTATCTGGTTGTTAATAAAAGGAGCTCATTGTGAATACT
Organism: Microcaecilia unicolor; assembly: GCF_901765095.1. NCBI lineage: Eukaryota > Metazoa > Chordata > Amphibia > Gymnophiona > Siphonopidae > Microcaecilia > Microcaecilia unicolor. Next base: position 319,494,894 of record NC_044032.1, on the reverse strand, counting down.
ATCCACCCTAAAAGGATGTTTTGTGGCTGTACATGAGAACTGTGATATGATCCCTTGTTTCATATTGTTGACGGTCTGTGATGTTGTCCGTTTGGGTGGTATATTGGTGTATTAGGGTCTGCCCAGTGTAATATTTATGGAGGTTCTGAGTATGCTTTTGCACAAGTTTGTGCATAGTGTGTAATGTTTTACAGTTGGGATTGTTGGCCTTATTGAGGTGACAAACATCAACACTTTAATTTAATTTTAGTTTGTCATAACACCAGTCTAGTCGCCGGCTGTTACTTCACTAATGTGACTATTTCATTTTGGGATTTTCCATTGATAGAAATGGCAGTGTTTAATAACTGATAACATTTTTGAATAGTATACACATTGGTTAGTATATGCTTTGACTTTGAGCAACCACTTTTTTTGACATATGATACATATGTAATATCTACACTGGATGGACTGTACAGGTCTTTCTCTGCCATCATCTACTATGTTGCTATGTTATGTTACATTTAATAAAAGGTGTTAATTGTAACTTTTATTTTTACTTATTTTTTCTGTGTGTTGTCAAACAATTATGGATGTAAGCCCCACCCGGCCCCGCCCCTAACCCCACCCTGGTCCCGCCCCTAACCCACCCCCGGTCCTGCCACTAACCCCACTAATTTAAAGAAAGTTGCACATGAGGTCAGAGAGATGATAAAATGTTATCTCTACTAGGGTAGAAGTGGATAAACATGTCCTGCTGCAGTATGTGCAGCCCATGTCACTCCTTGTGTATGTGAGTGAGACTAACAAGTTAGTTACTTCTTCCATGAAACGCCTGGTTGTTTTTCCTTTCCACCGTGTATCTGTGAAAGATCTTGAAAATCTTTTAGCTTAACTTTTCTATCACAAAGATTTTTTATTTTTGTTATTATTTAGGGTAGGATAAAGCCCCGAAAATTTAGGTAGCTTTTACCATAAACGTGCTATATTGCTCCCTTCTTTTCAATCACTGGCTTAAAAACTCTCCCATCCATAAACCCTATCAAAAACTGTATAGTATAAAAAAAAAATCACCCATTTAAAATGTTCTAGCATCTCACACAGTCTTTAAATATCAGCACAGTGTCTTATCCAGACCAGCTCTAAATATGGTTTAAAAAATCCACTGATCTTTTAAGGTTCCAATTCTCAAGGTGTCTCACTTGACAAATTAAAGTTGTTCAGCATGAATGCAGCCCAACAAACACACTCAGATGTGGCTCCCTCGCCGCTGTGTCCACAAGAAATTTATGCAGCAAGACTGAATAATCCCTTTTGCAGCAGCGAGGGAGCTGTGAAACACTGGCCACATCAGAGTTTATTATAAAAGTTACCTGAATTTTCTGAGGCTTTTTCTTATTCTAAAGGTTATCAATAGAAATCAAACAAAATAAAACATGGAAAAGAAAATAAGATGATACCTTTTTTATTGGACATAACTTAATACATTTCTTGATTAGCTTTCGAAGGTTGCCCTTCTTCGTCAGATCGGAAATAAGCAAATGTGCTAGCTGACAGTGCATATAAGTGAAAACATTCAAGCATTACTATGACAGTCTGACAGGGTGGGAGGATGGGGTGGGTCGGAGGTATGCATGGGGACATCAAAGCATATCATTGATATTCTAACAGGATGGGTGTGGATAGGTGAGGGGTGGGGTGATCAACAGAGACATTCAGCTTTATGGTTTATAATGGGCTAGGAACCCCAGATCCTTGTTAAGTCCTTTCTGTTGGGTGTTAAAATATTCAATCAATCTGACTTCAAAGGTCTTACGTTCTTGTATGGTTTTAAAGTTATCTTTCAGGATTCTCACTGTGAAGTCACTGGTACAGTGTCCTGGTCCTGTAAAATGTTGACCAACGGGTGTGGGAACCCTACTGGCACCAGCATTGTTCATGTGATGTCTATGTAAATTGAATCTTGTCTTAAGCATCTGGCCTGTTTCTCCAATATAGCATCCTTCATTACATTTTTTACACTGAATGATATATACCACATTGGAAGATGAGCAAGTGAAAGATCCCTTTATGTTGAATATCTTTCCTTTGTGGATGACTTTGGGGTCCTGTGAAATATTTTGGCATAGTTTGCAACTGGATAAATTACAGGGAAGTGTGCCCTTCTGTTCCTTTTCAGTCTGTGATGGATCTTTTTGTATGTTGTATAATTATACTACAGCAAGAGGCCCTCACTGGATGCCCACCGGAAGGGTGGAAGGCCAGATTTTAGGACTCAGGCTGTAAAAATACCAGCTAGGTTTAAAAATCTATGACTGGCTGAGCAAGGACTTGCTTTTCCTGCAAGTTAATATGTGTTCTAGCTTAAGACCTATCCACTGGAATAGTGGTGGGCCAAGCTACATAGCTTTAAACAGCTGAAAAGCACTGACTAGGCCTGATAACAAGATGATGGCCTTATAGCAGAGAGCCTGCAAGAGCAAGGACTGCTTGGTGAGTTCTAATGAAACCTGGTGCAACTTCCAAATTGAGTGTAACACACATGATGTAGAAATTAAAGACAGAAATGATAAGAAGTTTGGTTCATAACACGGAGAATGTTTTTAATAAGTTGGCACCCAGATCACAAGATGATATGAACCTGATATATCCAAATTTAGATATCTTCATAACAAGAGTTGTTTTGTTCTTGTTTGGATGTTTGGATACCCGTATCTAAGGAAATGTTTACAAAAAGGGAAATGTCTCAATCTCTCAAAATAGCTAGAACAGGAAAGGAGATGGTACATAAGTACATAAGTAGTGCCATACTGGGAAAGACCAAAGGTCCATCTAGCCCAGCATCCTGTCACCGACAGTGGCCAATCCAGGTCAAGGGCACCTGGCACGCTCCCCAAACGTAAAAACATTCCAGACAAGTTATACCTAAAAATGAGGAATTTTTCCAGTCCATTTAATAGCGGTCTATGGACTTGTCCTTTAGGAATCTATCTAACCCCTTTTTAAACTCCGTCAAGCTAACCGCCCGTACCACGTTCTCCGGCAATGGTACAGATGGTACAGATGGACACCTGGCCGGAAAGCAAAGTATGATTCATAGATTAAGCAATATTAGAGAAAAAAAGGACCAGATACTATATAAGGAAGGGCATCAGATAGATCGTTGGAGGTTCTCCCCAACGCATCTAGGACGCAGAGCTCCAGTCAGCTGAATCCAGAATTTGTCTGATGAATGTATCTGATTAAAGTCTGATTTGGTAAGAATAAAAAGACTATTTCTTTAACTACACTGTTTCTGTCCTTGCTTCAATTTATTCTTTATCTTCTATCTGTTTTGCAAACTAACACACACACACACACACACACACAAGTAAGATTTCCCACTGAACATAAATAGCCAAAGATTCATTTAGATCCAAAGAGACAGAAAGTTGTGGTCATGGGAATAAGATCTGAACTAAGCCTTCTGATGCCTCCTCAACAGCGATACCCATGGGCAGGAGTATCGCTGCAATTCAGGGAGGCGGTCCACGAGATCATAGAAGAACAGACCCTCTGTACAACTCCGTGTGGAAGGATCCCACGGGGGTCTATAGAGGGATAAATAAACAATATGAAGGATGGAAGCTGGAGTTTTGGAGGTAGCTGCATCTGTCTGTGGGTTTCTTGTATATAGATGTTTGTATACAGCCATCACTGATTGAGACCGTGGTGTCCAAAAAATTGACTTTTTCTGGGGAGTAGTCAATTTTGAATCTGATTGTAGGGTGGTATGTATTGAAGGCAGAATAAAATTGTTTCCCACACCTGTTGGTCAACATTTTACAGGACCAGGACACTGTACCAGTGACTTCACAGTGAGAATCCTAAAAGGTAACTTTAAAACCATACAAGAACGTAAGACCTTTGAAGTCAGAATGATTGAATATTTTAACACCCAACAGAAAGGACTTAACAAGGATCTGGGGTTCCTAGCCCATTATAAACCATAAAGCTGTATGTCTCTGTTGATCACCCCACCCCTCACCTATCCACACCCATCCTGTTAGAATATCAATGATATGCTTTGATGTCCCCATGCATACCTCCTACCCACCCCCATCCTCCCACCCTGTCAGACTGTCATAGTAATGCTTGAATGTTTTCACTTATATACACTGTCAGCTAGCACATTTGCTTATTTCCGATCTGACGAAGAAGGGCAACCTTTGAAAGCTAATCAAGAAATGTATTAAGTTATGTCCAATAAAAAAGGTATCATCTTATTTTCTTTTCCATGTTTTATTTTGTTTGATTTCTATTGATAACCTTAAGAGTGGACTAACACGGCTACCACACTCCTCTTATTCTAAATAATTAAAAAATTAAAAAATCTTTGTGATAAAACATTAAGAATATTGCTAAGATATTTGTCACAGATACGTGGAGGGGCTTAATCGAACGCGAACACCTATCTCCATGGGCGTCTATGTCCGAAAACGGGTACGTGAAGAGGCGGGACAGACCGTATTTTCGAAAAAATGGACGTTTTTCAGCTGGGCGTTTGTTTTTTTTAGCGATAATGGAAACTAAAAACGCCCAGCTCAAAAACATCCTAATCCGAGCCATTTGGTCATGGGAGGGGCCAGGATTCGTAGTACACTGGCCCCCCTGATATGCCAAGACACCAACTGGGCACCCTAGAGGTCAGTGCGGTGGACTTCAGAAACAGCTCCCACATGCATAGCTCCCTTACCACGGGTGCTGAGCACCCAACCCCCCTCCCCCAAAACCCACTACTCACAAATGTACAACACTACCATAGCTCTTAGGGGTGAAAGGGGCACCTACATGTGGGTACAGTGGGTTTTGGAGACCTCCCATTTACCAGCACAAGTGTTACAGGTAGGGGGGGGATGGACCTGGGTCCACCTGGCTGAAGTGCACTGCGGTACCCACTAAAAGTGCTCCAGGGACCTCCATACATGCAGGCCTCTAGGACTTGTTGCTGCTATATAACATTGGCACACCAGTTGACACCTGAAGACTAATCTCTCCGAAAACGTCCTTTATTGGAATAAGCACGCTTACTCACAGTTAACTGCAGATCAGAGGTTGTGCTCCACTGGCAACGAGTCTCGCTGGTACTGAGATTAGCAGTAGGTCAGAGCTGGCAGAATGCTGTACAATGCCCTCTTTCAGCCACATTCAAGGTAAGAACTAAGTTCTGTAGCGTGGCTAACACGTGAAAGGGATCTAAAACTGGCTTACAAAAATGGCCACTACCTCATGGACTACTGGAAACAAAACAGTAAGCAGGGGGAAAAGCACCATGGGAGTAGAGCCTACCAATTACCAACTTTGTGAGCATTTAACACAAGCTAGTGGAATCACGGAGCCCAATACCCTACACCCACATAACAGAAAAGGTTTCACACTCACCCGAGAGCCATATCAGAACCAGGGAAAGGCTGTCACAGGATAGAACACATTCTGCTGTCATAGAGGTGGGTACGGCATTTGAGGCTGGCATAGAGGCTGGAAAAAAAGTATTTAAAGTGGGGGTTTTTGGTGGGAGGGGGTTAGTGACCACTGGGGGAGTCCGGGGAGGTCATCCCTGATTCCCTCCAGTGGTCATCTGGTCAGTTGGGGCACTTTCTTGGGACTTGTTCGTGAAAAAAAGGGTCCAACAAAAGTGACCCAAAATCGTGGTAAAAACGCCTTTTTTTTTGATTATCAGCTAAAGACGCCCATCTCTCCTCGGCCAATAACCACGCCTTCACCACGCCTCTGACACGCCCCGTCAACTTTACCCATTTCCATGACGGATTGCAGTTGAAAACGCCCAAAATCTGCTTTCGATTATACCGATTTGGGCACCCACGGGAGAAAGACGCCCATCTTCCGATTTGGGTCGCAATATAGGCGTTTTTCTCTTTCGATTATAGGCAGGATAGTGTTATTGTGATGTAGTTTACTTCAACCAGGGAAGGAAAACGCTAAAAATCCAGTACATATAATACTCAGTTGTTTGTAAGGGCAAGGGGACAGGAACCTCTTTATAGTGACGCCCCCTCTCATACATACTTCAGGTGACTCTAGTTACAATATTTAGGATATGGGATTCATGAGTCAGGACCAGCTAGGGAAAGAGGCCATTGGCTCCTTGAGATCACTCATTTCACTTGCTTGCATGCTCAAAAAGGTATAGTCAGAACAAAATCTGGACTAGATTAGCCCTTTACTCCTTTCCTCAGTTTCTTGATTGTCCAATGGCTTATGCAACCAAAGTCAGTTAAACTTTACAGTATGATGGCTTAGCCAGCCAAAGACAAACATTTTCCTTGGACTGGTAGGAAAAATAATGGAGTCGCTGCTGAAAGAAAGGATATTTAACTTTCCAGAAGCCAAAAGGTCACAGGACCCAAGGCAACGTGGCTTTACCAAAGGAAAATTCTGCCAAACGAATCTTATTGACTTCTTTCACTGGGTGACCAAAGAACTGGATGAAGGACATGCGCTAGATGTAATCTACTTGGATTTCAGCAAAGCCTTTGATATGGTCCTTCACAGAAGACTCGTGAATAAGCTGAAAGTGTTGAACTTAGGACCAAAAGTAGTGGCCTGGATAGGAAACTGGTTGACCGACAGGTGGCAGAGGGTGGTGGTAAATGGAATCTGCTTGGAGTAAAGGAAGGTGAGCAGTGGAGTTCCTCAGGGATCGGTGCTGGGGCCTATTCTGTTTGTGAGAGATATTGCTGAAGGGTCGGAAGGAAAGGTTTGCCTTTTTGCGGATGACACGAAGATAGCCAATAGAGAGGATACCCTGGAGGGAGAAGAAACAATGAGAAGGGATCTCGAAAATTTAGAGGAATGGTCGAGGGTTTGACAGTTAAAATGTAATTTATCACAAAGTACTCCAGATATTTCTTTACATTTTTTAAACCATTTTATTATATCAACTTACACTGATACATATATTGCCCTAAAGCTCACTCAGAACTCTCTCTCACTCCACATTCATTACAGCACCCAGAAACTCTCATTAAACTTGCTGGATAAATTTTAACATTGAGCTATTCAATTCACTTCAAATAATCACTGGTTATCAGAATATGTATATTATAATATTTTTCTAACCCAGGCTTATGGTGCCTTGCTTTGCATACCTAAAGATTCTTCCAGGTAAAGTTTTTTCCAAGCACTACACAGTACCTTATATTATCAATCGCCACTTATCTGAATAGTCTTGTCCATACAGCAGTTCTTGCAAGATATACTTCCTTTAATTTTAAATTCGCCGATGTATAAAATCCAAACTTTAACTTCCTCGCCTGAACGCTGCCATATTGCAGCTCTGAGGTTCCTTTAAATGTTTCTGCCGGCGCTCGAATGGGCTGAGCGGCTTCCTGGTGAGCCTCCAACTTAAGTAAAATATTTAACTGATCGTCAGTTAAAATTTAATGCCAAGAAGTGCAGAGTGATGCACTTGGGGTGCAGAAACCCAAAAGAGAGATAACGAATAGGAGGGGAGAGATTAGTAAGTTCGACTGAGACCTTGGGATGTTGGTGTCAGAGCATATGAAGGTGAAGAAACAATGTGACGAGGTGACGGCTGTGGCCAGAAAGATGCTAGGCTGCATAGAGAGGGGTATAACCAGTAGAATAAAACGAGGTGTTGATGTCCATCTACAAGTCATTGGTGAGGCCCCACTTGGAGTATTGTGTTCAGTTTTGGAGGTCGTATCTTGCTAAAGATGTAAAAAGACTGGAAGTGGTGCAAAGAAAAGCTAAAACCCTGATCATGACTGAATAGATATGGACGGGCTGGAGTGTAAATTTTAAGGGGCTTCAATGTTAGCTTCAGAACTTTTAGTGCAAGAACAGTGCTGGGCAGACTTCTACGGTCTGTGCCTTGAGATTGGCAAGGACAAATCAAACTCGGGTATACATATAAAGTATCACATACTATGTAAAATGAGTTTATCTTGTTGGGCAGACTGGCTAGACCGTACAGGTCTTTATCTGCTGTCATTTACTATGTTACTATGTAAGGGCTTTCTCACCTCTAGATTCAATCAAGTAAAACAATACGGCCTCATCTCAGCTTCCTGGCCCCCTAATTGTGGAGTGCCACATCTCCGCCATCCTGTTTAATATAATGATGGAACCTCTTGGTTATCTACTTGAATCAAATGGTTTCAACTGTTTCATGTATGCCGATGATGTTACAATCTATGACACTTTTGACAAAGATATCGAAATCTTAACCAATATAAAATCAGGCCTAGACCTAATGGAATCATGGGTAAACAATTTCAAACTGAAACTTAACAGAGAGAAAAATAAATTCTTAATACTAACAAACCCTCACCAACCAATTACTTCTTCTACTTTTACTACTGGTAACAAAACATATCCACTGGAGCATAATTTGAAAATTTTGGGAATAATAATTGATCAACATCTCTCATTTGAACCGCAAGTATCCAAATTAGTGTCTAATATATTCAAATCTTATGTTGTGAGCCACATTGAACTTGAATCCTATTTGAGATAATGTGGGATATAAATGTCATAAATAAATAGTAAATATTTGGTAAAACCACTAGAGGTCTCTATAGACTGATTCACCAATTATGGGGCTGGATTAAATTGAATTGAAAAGGAAAAAGAAAGAAGTTATTAGGCAATTTTTTTTATTGCATGTGAACAGAGAAAGCTAGTAAATATCAGGGGAATCTTGATTACTAATACATTATTAGATCTTTGAAGTAATTCTAAAAAGGGAACCACACTAGATTACCTCATAGCTAAACCCATTTTATAGTTTTAAGGAATAGAATAAACTGGTGTACACCTCATTATCATATGAGGAAGCAGAAAAGACTACAGAATCAGGGAGCAGAGGTGTTAAATTTCACAGAAAAGAGGATAGCTTATTTTCACTTGTAGGGCAACCTAGGAAAAGGTAGGGACTTTGGTACTGAAGCTCCTAACAGCAGAAATATGGTTGGGAAACACTGTGTAACTAAAGCTGCCACCACTGTTAATACTGTCTCTATCCAGAAGATATCCTGATCTACAGGGAAGAACCGATTCAGTGAAAAGATGACTACCAGTTGACTCCCTCAGGAAACAAGTGAAGAAACTGAGAGAAAAAGTGGCAAGGTTGAGAGTATTTACGTAAATAAGAAATACATTAATGCATTCAGTGGATGTAGCCAGGACTGATTTTTGGTGGGACCTGAAGTTAAAATGTGTGGGCAGAAGCTAGACAGTGTAGATGTTGAGACCACTTTTAGTTCTCCTTTTATTGTCCTGTGCCACTGCTTCTGACTAAGTGGGCCTGACTCCAAAGTGTGTGTGTGGTGGTAGGGGCGAGGCGCCATAGCACATCCCTGGATGAAATGCATCTTGAAGCATCTAAGATGAAAAACTTCACAGAGTAGAAGATGAAATTGGACGGCACGTAGACTCTAGATACAGATTGCCAAAACCAGTAGAAATGACAACAAAACTCCACCTTCCCTTAAACTGAAGAGCCGATATACAAATATCTGCTCTTGCATACTTTGGATTGGGACCACATCTTAGTGATCACTATTGCAAGGACACACAGTACAGACTGATCATTCAAATATCTTGGTGCCTTCTGGTAAAAGCCTGGCAAATGAGGCATAACATTTTGAAACAAATTTTGGCTTCAACCAATAACCAGTGATGGTCAAGCATTGTTCCTCATCTTCTTACTGGGAAGTGTGCAACCATATTCTGTAATAGCTGAAGGCATACCACCTGCTTCTTAAGTAAGGCTATTTGCAGTAATCTGCTCTTTATAGAAGCACATCTAAGGGTTTTCATATCTGCCTGCTGCATAAACTGTCTGACCCATCCTCACAAATGCCACCCAAATCACTGCTGCAATCTGTGACTCTAGGGTCAGATCTTTATCCAAAAAAAGGAGAAAACTAAAGTAGAACCACTCATCATGAATGCAGAGAAAACATAGTGAGAATGACCAAATGGGTAAACCAGGAGTTTATCGAAGGATATCCTTTATTGAGCAGTGGTTGAGTCCTGTTGCCTGTCTATACTGATTTTCTTGAACTTATGTGAATTGTGCACCATTGCTCAATAAAGAACACCTCTGATAAATTTCTGCTTCAACCATTTGATCATTCCTAGTGTGTTCAGACCTTTATCCACCAAGTTCCACTCAGAATATGCAAAGATTCCCTTGGTCTTTGTAAGATACTAATATGCTAAATGATGACAGATAAAGTGAAGATACATACCTGTAGCAGGTATTCTCCGAGGACAGCAGGCTGATTGTTCTCACATGTGGGTCGACATCCGCATCGGCCTGGGAACCGGCATTTTGCAAGCAAAATATAAAAAAATCTTGCCAGAGTCTTCTGGCACACGTGCAGCGTGCACCGCGCATGCGCAGACCGATTTCCCGCCTGTCACGTGAGCGTTCCCGCTCAGTTTAATCAAAAAGCAAATAATAAACAAACAACAACTCCAAAGGGGAGGTGGGCGGGTTTGTGAGAACAATCAGCCTGCTATCCTCGAAGAATACCTGCTACAGGTATGTATCTTCACTTTCTCCGAGGACAAGCAGGCTGCTTGTTCTCACATGTGGGGTATCCCTAGCAACCAGGCTCACTCAAAACAATGAACATTGGTCAGTTGGGCCTCGTAACGGCGAGGACATAACATAGATTGATCTGAAACCATAAACAACTAACTGAATGTGCAGCCTGGAACAGAAGAAAGATGGATCTAGTGGGGTGGAGTTGGATTCTAAACCCCAAACAGATTCTGCAGCACCGACTGCCCAAACCGACTGTCGCGTCGGGTATCCTGCTGGAGGCAATAGTAAGATGTGAATGTGTGGACTGATGACCACGTTGCAGCCTTGCAAATTTCATCAATGGAGGCTGACTTTAAGTGAGCCACTGACGCAGCCATGGCTCTAACATTGTGAGCCATGACATGACCCTCCAGAGTCAGCCCAGCTTGGGCGTAAGTGAAGGGTTCGATTCCCACTGCAGGCACAGGCAGCTCCTTGTGACTCTGGGCAAGTCACTTAACCCTCCATTGCCCCAGGTACAAATAAGTACCTGTATATAATATGTAAGCCACATTGAACCTGCTATGAGTGGGAAAGCGCGGGGTACAAATGTAACAAAAAAAATGCAATCTGCTAGCCAATTTGAAATTGTGCATTTTCCGATGGCAACTCCCCTCCTGTTGGGATCAAAAGAAACAAACAACTGGGTGGACTGTCTAAAAGGCTTTGTCTGCTCCACGTAAAAGGCCAATGCTCTCTTGCAGTCCAAGGTGTGCAAACTGCTTTCAGCAGGGCAGGTATGTGGACGGGGAAAGAATGTTGGCAAGACAATTGACTTGTTAAGATGGAACTCCGACGCCACCTTTGGCAGGAACTTAGGGTGCATGCGGAGGACTACTCTGTTGTGATGAAATTTGATATAAGGTGCATGCACTACCAAGGCCTGAAGCTCACTGACCCTACTAGCTGAAGTAACAGGCACCAAGAAAACGACCTTCCAGGTCAAGTACTTCAGATGGCAGGAATTCAGTGGCTCAAAAGGAGCTTTCATCAGCTGTGTGAGAACGACGTTGAGATCCCATGACACTGGTGGAGGTTTGACAGGGGGCTTCGAGAAAAACAAACCTCTCATGAAGCGAACAACTAAAGGCTGTCCAGAGATAGGCTTACCCTCTACATGGCGATGATAAGCACTAATCACACTAAGATGAACCCTTACTGAGTTGGTTTTGAGGCCAGACTCTGATAAGTGTAGAAGGTATTCAAGCAGGGTCCATGTGGGACAAGAAAGAGGATCTAGGGCCTTCCTGTCACACCAGATGGCAAACCTCCTCCATTTGAAAGAGTAACACCTCTTAGTGGAATCTTTCCTGGAAGCAAGCAAGACTCGGGAGACACCCTCCGAAAGACCCAAGGAGGCGAATTCTAAGCTCTCAACATCCAGGCCGTGAGAGCCAGAGACTGGAGGTTGGGATGTAGAAGCAACCCCTCGTTCTGAGTGATGAGGGTTGGAAAACAGTCCAATCTCCACGGTTCTTTGGAGGACAACTCCAGAAGAAGAGGGAACCAAATCTGACGCGGCCAGAAGGGTGCAACCAGGATCATGGTTCTGCAGTCTTGCTTGAGTTTCAGCAAAGTCTTCCCTACTAGAGGTATGGGAGGACACGCATACAGAAGGCCTGTCCCCCAATGTAGGAGAAAGGCTTCTGATGCTAGTCTGTCGTGGGCCTGAAGTCTGGAACAGAACTGAGGGACCTTGTTATTGATCTGAATGGCAAAAAGATCCACCGAGGGGGTGCCCCACGCTCGGAAGATCTTGCGGACTATGCCCATGTTCAGAGACCACTCGTGAGGTTGCATTACCCTGTTCAACCTGTCGGCCAGACTGTTGTGTACGCCTGCCAGATAAGTGGCTTGGAGAAACATGCCGTGATGGCGAGCCCAAAGCCTCATCTGGACGGCTTCCTGACACAGAGGGTGAGATCCGGTGCCCCCCTGCTTGTTGGTGTAATACATGGCAACCTGATTGTCTGTCTGAATTAAAATGATTTGATTGGACAGCCGATCTCTGAAAGCCTTTAGAGCGTTCCAGATCGCTCTTAATTCCAGGAGGTTGATCTGCAGACCTCTTTCCTGAAAGGACCAAGGTCCCTGAGTGTGGAGCCCATTTACATGAGCTCCCCACCCCAGGAGAGATGCATCCGTCGTCAGCACTTTTCGTGGCTGAGGAACTTGGAATGGTCGTCCCATGGTCAAATTGGATCGAATCGTCCACCAGTGGAGAGAATTCCAAAAGCCAGTTGGATGACATCCTCTAGATCCCCCGCAGCCTGAAACCACTGGGAAGCTAGGGTCCATTGAGCTGATCTCATATGTAGACGTGCCATGGGCATGACATGCACTGTGGAAGCCGTGTGCCCCAGAAGTCTCAACATCTGCCAAGCCGGTACCTGGTGAGACTCTTGAACCATGGACACCTGGGACAGAAGATTGTCCGCCCTTGCCTCAGAAAGATAAGCTCAAGCTGTCTCAGTGTTCAACAGGGCTCCAATGAATTTCAATGCTTGAACTGGGGTGAGATGGGACCTGGGATAATTAATGACGAATCCCAGTAGCTCTAGCACCCGAATAGTCATTCGCATGGACTCCAGAGAACCCTCCTTCGAGGTGCTCTTCACCAGCCAATCATCGAGATAAGGAAACACATGCACTCTGTATATATTTTAGGGTGAGATTTATTTCTCCCAGTGCAGCGAATCTGCCGCTGCTCTCTAGGGATGAAAGAATCCCATCCAAGGCTGGTTTATTTACCTCATATTATGTAGACTCCTAAATTACCAGAGCTGTGCACTTTACTCTGAATAGTTAAGGAGAAAACAATCAGGGGAGAATAGTAGATATGAGTTATCAATCAGATACTTTTATTTTTTAGCCATCAAGTATGATTACAATTAGTCATTGCTCCGTAAGTACAATCTACAGAACACCATTTGTGATGAGAAGTACAACTCAATTGGTTATTACCCCAGCTACACAAAGGTGTTCTCTGGGTCTGAGTCTTTAATGTTATATCTTACTATTCAAAGCCAATTAGTAGATATATAAGACTCAAAGTTATGTATGAGAAAGCAATGGGAATACTTGTAATAGATTGGTTTCTCATGGAGAGAGCAGCTGTGGCCCTCTCTCTGGTTTGAAGTAGGAAGTACACTTATTTTTATAGGTCCACTCAGGATACGGGTAATATGACAATAAGCACACCTGATTGGATCTATGTTAATGTCATAGTTAACACTGATTGGCTATTGTAATGATTGTTTACTAGAAAAGCTAGCAAAAGACCACCCCTTACTGGAAAACTAAGTCATGTTCTTGCAAGACCCCTCATTTCTACATTTTTGACCATATCGTCCTCAAAACACCACCTGGTCGTCTTCCTATGAAGCCATCTTTGTTTTGTTTTTCAAAACCATCTGTGACCACCATGTTGCTAAACAATGCTACTCTGTCAGTTAGACCCACACCCTTGCGGTTTTCTGTTTGTTCTGCAGTGTCCCAATAGCTTACAGTGGTGGAAATAAGTATTTGATCCCTTGCTGATTTTGTAAGTTTGCCCACTGACAAAGACATGAGCAGCCCATAATTGAAGGGTAGATTATTGGTAACAGTGAGAGATAGCACATCACAAATTAAATCCGGAAAATCACATTGTGGAAAGTATATGAATTTATTTGCATTCTGCAGAGGGAAATAAGTATTTAATCCCTCTGGCAAACAAGACCTAATACTTGGTGGCAAAACCCTTGTTGGCAAGCACAGCGGTCAGACGTCTTCTGTAGTTGATGATGAGGTTTGCACACATGTCAGGAGGAATTTTGGTCCACTCCTCTTTGCAGATCATCTCTAAATCATTAAGAGTTCTGGGCTGTCGCTTGGCAACTCGCAGCTTCAGCTCCCTCCATAAGTTTTCAATGGGATTAAGGTCTGGTGACTGGCTAGGCCACTCCATGACCCTAATGTGCTTCTTCCTGAGCCACTCCTTTGTTGCCTTGGCTGTATGTTTTGGGTCATTGTCGTGCTGGAAGACCCAGCCACGACCCATTTTTAAGGCCCTGGCGGAGGGAAGGAGGTTGTCACTCAGAATTGTACGGTACATGGCCCCATCCATTCTCCCATTGATGCGGTGAAGTAGTCCTGTGCCCTTAGCAGAGAAACACCCCCAAAACATAACATTTCCACCTCCATGCTTGACAGTGGGGACGGTGTTCTTTGGGTCATAGGCAGCATTTCTCTTCCTCCAAACATGGCGAGTTGAGTTCATGCCAAAGAGCTCAATTTTTGTCTCATCTGACCACAGCACCTTCTCCCAATCACTCTCGGCATCATCCAGGTGTTCACTGGCAAACTTCAGACGGGCCGTCACATGTGCCTTCCGGAGCAGGGGGACCTTGCGGGCACTGCAGGATTGCAATCCGTTATGTCGTAATGTGTTACCAATGGTTTTCGTGGTGACAGTGGTCCCAGCTGCCTTGAGATCATTGACAAGTTCCCCCCTTGTAGTTGTAGGCTGATTTCTAACCTTCCTCATGATCAAGGATACCCCACGAGGTGAGATTTTGCGTGGAGCCCCAGATCTTTGTCGATTGACAGTCATTTTGTACTTCTTCCATTTTCTTACTATGGCACCAACAGTTGTCTCCTTCTCGCCCAGCGTCTTACTGATGGTTTTGTAGCCCATTCCAGCCTTGTGCAGGTGTATGATCTTGTCCCTGACATCCTTAGACAGCTCCTTGCTCTTGGCCATTTTGTAGAGGTTAGAGTCTGACTGATTCACTGAGTCTGTGGACAGGTGTCTTTCATACAGGTGACCATTGCCGACAGCTGTCTGTCATGCAGGTAACGAGTTGATTTGGAGCATCTACCTGGTCTGTAGGGGCCAGATCTCTTACTGGTTGGTGGGGGATCAAATACTTATTTCCCTCTGCAGAATGCAAATAAATTCATATACTTTCCACAATGTGATTTTCCGGATTTAATTTGTGATGTGCTATCTCTCACTGTTACCAATAACCTACCCTTCAATTATGGGCTGCTCATGTCTTTGTCAGTGGGCAAACTTACAAAATCAGCAAGGGATCAAATACTTATTTCCACCACTGTATATGCCTTTGAGCAACACTGAAGTTCAAGTCAGAGACACAGGCCTATAAGTTTTTATCTCATTTTAAATCCTGAACCAAGGTCAGGCCTGGGACCCCAATAATATTACTATTCATATCCCCACTTGAAGGTCTGTGTAAACACGACCTTCACCAAATATGGTTAAGGCTATTGCTCCTTGCTAGTGAACTTGTCCTGCACCTAAATGTTTGCTATCACCTCAAAATATTGAGCTAACTCTTTATTGTCATGAGCTCAACAAACATATGATTAGTACTCTGATTGCAGACTGTCTTAGGTTGCAGGTATCCAGAATCCCTAAGCAGGTTGGGATTCCTGGGCCTTACTTTACCCGTCATGGCCACCCAATCATGAGCTCTAAGAAGTGAATAGCAAATATGAGAGGCACTAGTAGGGGAATATTTGTGTTTAAGATTGCCAATGGTGTAATTAAAAAAAAATAGGGTGAAGCAACCGTTAGGGTTTGCATCATAGAGCAAAATGGTAGCAACAATTTCTATGGGTAATTCCCATATACCTTTGCAATTATGAAACTCCAAAGGAAGTGAACCTAAGGGAAAAAATTATATTAAGAAGAGTCATACTATGGTGGAATATACTAAGATAGGTTTCACTATAGCTAAATAATTGTATGGCTGAATGATATCTAACCAGGGGTTTAAATGTCTATAGCATGTAAAACATATTGCCTTTACACATACATATGTTGGTCAGTATTAAGGTTTGGTATTATCCTTGTATAAGTGATAGGAAAATAAATTAGAACCTTTCCAATGTAAACAGAATTAATGCTAAACTAAAAATAAAACAAAATATGAGTCCATAATGTCCATAAATAGCAACTATGAATCTCAAATTAATTATCTCCTGATTGGCTTGGCTGTACTGTGCAGTTTCTGGTTCTGAGATTTCCACAGTTGTGATTCTGAGTCCTGTACTTGGCTGTAGTAGAGGTCATAGCTTCAACTGCGACTACAGCTAGGCATTTGATAAACACTCTGGGCGCAGACACCAGACCAAAAGGCAGTACACGGTACTGAAAGTGCTGTGTTCCCAGCCAAAATCAAAGATACTTCCTGTGAGCTGAAAGTACCGAGATGTGTGTGTAAGCATCCTTTAAGTCCATCCCCTGCTTTTGCTGGGGAGCCGCAGAGGCCTTAGGCGCACGCTGTTGAGAAAGGGACTGAGCCTGGACAGGCTGCCGAGAAACAGGAGTGTACCTACGCCTAGCATAGGAATAGGGAGCACTTCTCTTCACTCCAAAATTCCTCCTAGATGAGGAGGGAGTAGCAGAAGACGCCTGGCGGGAGAGAAAACAACCAGAACCTCTACTTTCTCACCAAAAAGGTTATCCCCCGGCAAGGAACATTTGCCATCTGCTGCTGGACCGAATGATCCAGGTCAGAGACATGCAGCCATGAGAGTCTGCGCATCACTATACCTTGAGCAGTGATCCTGGATGCTACATCAAAAGTGTTGAACGTACCCCTGGCCAGGAATTTTCAACACGCCTTCTGCTGCCTGTCCACCTGGCGAAAAGGCTCGGCTTGCTTCAGAGGGAGTGCATCAACCAAGCTAGACAATTGCCCCACCGAGTTCCGCAAGTGGATGCTCGTGAAGAGCTGGTATGTTTGGATCTTAGCAGCGAGCATAGCGGCCTGATACGCCTTCCTCCCAAAAAAGTCCAAGGTTCTAGATTCTCTGCCTGGGGGCGCCGAGGCATAGTCCCTAGTACTCTTGGCTCTTTTGAAAGCGGAGTCCACCACCAAGGAATTGTGAGGTAGCTGAGACCTCCTCATCAATCCAGGCTCCCCGTGGATCCGATATTGGGATTTAGTCCTTTTCGGGATCACGGGATTAGACAGAGGGAACGACCAGTTTCGCATAAGGACTTCCTTCAGTACATTATGCAAAGGAGCTGTTGCAGCCTTTCTAGGCGGAGAACGATAATCCAGGATCTTGAACATCTCAGCCCTGGGCTCATCCTCAACCTCCATAGGGAAGGGAATAGCAGCAGCCATTTCCCGGACAAAGGAGGTAAAGGATAGACTCTCCGGTGGAGAAAGTTTCCTTTCTGGTGGAGGGGAAGGTTCAGAAGGAATCTCATAGGACTCATCAGAAGAAAAGTACCTGGGATCCTCCTCTTCCTCCCATGAATGCTCATCGTCAGTATCAGACAAGACATCTCTCAGAGAAGTCAGAAACTGAGCCTGCCTCGATGCCGAGGAACAATGTCCTCGATGGCGGTGCCGAGAAGTCAACACCCGCCTGGACTCCAGTGAAGCTTCCTCCACTGACGTCGAAGGGGAGTTGACCTGGGTGGCAGCCGACACCGATGCCGCAGGCGGCACCAAGGTTGGGGACCTCACCACAGACGAAGGGCCAGATACCGCTGCAGCAGACGGTACAGAAGGCGCAAGCACCCCCGACACCCAAGCAGACTGGCACAGCAACCCTTCCAGAAGCTCTGGAAGCAGGGCCCTGATGCGCTCGTTGAGAGCTGCCGTCAGACAAGGCTGCGGGGTCGGTAAAGGAGCCGGTGGCAGAATCTGTCGAGGCTCGGGAGCAGGTACCAGGCTGCTATACCGATGCATCGGTACCTCCTGAATAGAGGGAGAGCGATCCTCTCGGCGCCGACGCTTCTCAGGTGCCGATTCCCTCGATGCCCCGGAGCTCCCAGCACCATGTGTCAAAGGAGAACGATGATGGTGCTTCTTCGCCTTCGCTCGACGCCCGTCATCGAGACTCCTCGGTACCGATGAGGAGGACATGGAATCCTCACGTCTCCTCGGGGCCGGGTCCTACGAAGGACAGTCCTGGGGGGCCTGCATAAGAGGAGGCATCGAGACAGGTGGAGACCCACTCGATGCCTCACTGCTCCCAGCACGAGTTGGTCGTTCCGCAGCCATTACCTTCACTCCCGACGTTGATGCGTCCCTCGTTGTCGACGCCATTGACCTCGGTATCGATGTCGATGTCGACATCGAAGGAACGGACTGAGCCCCAAAAAGCTTCTCTCGTTGGGCCTCTCAAGACGCTTGGACCCGTTTCTTCATGTGAAGACACAGACTGCAAGCGGCTGGGCTATGGTCGGGTCCAAGGCACTGGATACACCAAGCATGGGTATCGGTACCTGAGATGGTCCGGTTGCATCGAGTACAACGTTTGAAGCCGCTAGGTGTCTTCGATGACATGGATGAAAAAACGGCTTCAGCGAAATCAAAAGACGCGATCATGCCTATTAAAAGAAAAATGGGCACGAAAAGAAGGGAACAACCCGACCGCGCGGCCTAAGCTGGCTGCGTCGAAAAACAAAGGAAACTTTAAAAGGGCAAAAAGATAAAGAAAATTACGGGAAGTTTTTTTTTTTAAACTGTAAATTCTACTAAAAATAAAAAAGAAATAAGACAAAAGCCACAAAACGAAGAAAACTCTTTCCCGGGCCTGAGAGGAGCGGGGGAAAAATTTGACCACACCTCAACACGGAGAAAAAATAACTGCGCGGGAACGCTCACGCGACGGGCAGGAAATTGGTCCGCGCATGAGCGGTGTGTGCTGCACGTGCGCCGGAAGACTCTGGCAAGATTTTTATATATTTTGCTTGCAAAATGCTGGTTCCCTGGCCAACGCGGACGTCGACCCACATGTGAGAACAAGCAGCCTGCTTGTCCTCGGAGAAATACCTGTATGGTTCATTTAATGTGCCAAAAATATCCCAACCCTCCCCCCAGGGGCATACTCCTCTCCACCCCCATACCCCAGGGAAGGCACATGTACACACAAAATATTTTCCATTCTAAGCAGATTACTCTCTTTCATGATTAAACACTGGCATCAGAAACAAGGCAGTTGGCAATTCACTACGATGTTAACTCCATATAAGCAGTTATATATGATGCAATATATATAACTTGTAATACAATACCACAACACCATGCCAAAAGTTTGAAAAGTGGTTTTATTATAAGGGCCTCAGTATAGTCACAAACATTACATGCATGTCGTGATGTGATGTTTTTCACTTGCCAGTAGTTCAAAGTGGTTAACAAAAATATAGAAATACTATAACTTAAAAAGTGTACTGATTTAAGACATAAATCATTTAAACAGATAAATCTTTAAGTTCTTACGAAATTATAAATTACTGAAAGAGATTTGAAGTTTGATAGGAAGTGAGAGACAAAAATGGGGTACCTGAGAACAAAAAGACATCTCCAGACAGCACCATAACCTTAGCAAATGGTATGAATATGATTTAAAATGCCCCTACTTGATCCTGATTTGTGTTTGCCATTTCAGGACATAGACCACAGGAGTCTGTCCGGCACTGGCCTTATTTCACAACATCTGAATTTGCCGTCAAAGCCCACTACTGGAGTTGCCACTGAAGCCAGGTCCTGCCCAAAACACCATTTAAGCTTTATTCCATCCTCTTTCTATATAGAGATCCTCTGTGTTTAACCCATACATTTTTGAATTTCATCACTAGTATTGTTTCCACTACCTATACTGGGAGAGCAGTCCATGAAAAACTAATTCCTGATGTTACTTCTAAGTTCAAGGAAACAAATAGGCAAGCGATCTGCAGTATCAAGAACATAACAAAAAAGGAGCAGATCACAGGAAAAAGCCAAAATGTCCAATTTATTCACCACATATATAAAAAGATCAAATCATAAGCAAAAAGCCTTAACCAGAGCTGCCTCAGGGGATTCAATAACAACTGTCAATAAACATAAACATAATGAATAAAAAAACATATAATGATTAAAAACTTATAGTGCTAAAAAACTCCACAATAAATGTATGCTATGCCAGTGGCGTAGCCACAGATGGTCCTGGGTGGGCCAAGGCCCATCCAGTTAGGGCTCAGGCCCACCCAACAGTAGCACACATTTAGCGGTAGCTGTTGGGGATCCCAAGCTCCGCCAGCTGAAGACTTCATCCTGATGGTAACAAAAATGCTGCTGTCCATGATACTGGCACCTGCGCATTCTCATTTTTCAGTGCATGCCTGCTGCAGGCTGCCAAGGTGGAGAGAAGCATTGTCCCGCCAGCTGAGATATTTTTTGGTTGGTGGGGGGGGGGGGAGAGAACACTTGGTGCCCACCCACATCTTGCCTAGGCCCACCCAAAATCTGCTGTCTGGCTACGCCCCTGTCTATGCTATCAGAGACTTATTAATAAAGAAAGGGATCTAGGTGTCATCGTTGATGATACATTGAAACCGTCTGCTCAGTGTGCTGCTGCGGCTAAGAAAGCAAATAGAATATTAGGTATTATTAGGAAAGGAATGGAAAACAAAAATGAGGATGTTATAATGTCTTTGTATCGCTCCATGGTCCGACCACACCTCGAATATTGTGTTCAATTCTGGTCACCGTATCTCAAAAAAGATATAGTGGAATTAGAAAAGGTACAGAGAATGGCGACAAAAATGATAAAGGGGATGTGACAACTCCCCTATGAGGAAAGGCTAAAGCGGCTAGAGCTCTTCGGCTTGGAGAAAAGGCGGCTGAGGGGAGATATGATAGAGGTCTATAAAATAATGAGTGGAGTTGAACGGGTAGATATGAAGCGTCTGTTTATGCTTTCCAAAAATACTAGGATTAGGGGGCATGCGATGAAGCTACAATGTAGTAATTTTTCTTCACTCAACGTGTAATTAAACTCTGGAATTCGTTGCCAGAGAATGTAGTAAAGGTGATTAGCTTAGCAGAGTTTTAAAAAGGTTTGGACGGCTTCCTAAAGGAAAAGTCCATAGACCATTATTAAATGGACTTGGGGAAAATCCACTATTTCTGGGATAAGCAGTATAGAACGTTTTGTACTTTGGGGGGATCTTCCAGATATTTGTGACCTGGATTGGCCACTGTTGGAAACAGGATGCTGGGCTTGATGGACCTTTGGTCTGTCCCAGTATGGCAATACTTACGTACTTATGTAAGATTCAAGGCAATTTAAATTTAAGCTGTAAAAACATAGTGAAAATCACAATCTCCCCAATCTAGGAAAGAGATGAGTCTTCAGGGCTTTTCAAAATAACAAATAATTATTAATTAATCGCAACTCTGAAGGAAGATTATTCCAATAACGAACAGCCAAAAAGAAAAAAGAGTGAGAAAAGGCAGCTTTAAGTTGTATAAAAAAGAACTGCATCATAAAAATATAGATCCACTAAAAAGATACATAGAATACTGAAATCACAAAATAAATAAATAAAAGTAATGTGACATAGAGGCTTATTTTCAAAGCACTTAGCCTCCCAAAGTTCCATAGAAACCTATGGAACTTAGCCTCCCAAAGTGCTTTGAAAATATGCCTCATAGACAGGCAAAGCAAATATGGACAATAAATACATACCCTGAAGGTGGTCCCATAAAATATCACCTACAGGTTAAAACAGTTGGAATTTAAAAAAAAACAGCTTAAGTAAAAAGCCCACTGATCAAAAGTATCTCCATTTCACATATGTCTAAAATGGAAGCAGGGGAGAACAATCTTACCGCCACTTCCTTAGAAGCAGCAAAAAGTACAGTGGTGAATCCACCATTGTTGCTTCCATACTGATTTAAATAAGAGCTAATGACAGGTCAGAGATCACAGAAACAAAATCTCTCAAAACAAAATAAAGTGCACATAAAATACTACAAAGTACTTACTAACATTGTATAAATGCTAGCAAATCGTTGAACAAATCAAATTCTGTACTCAGAAAGAAAAAAATATTGCAATAAAAACGTGACTTAAAACCACAGTAAAAATACACAGTCAGAGAGAGAGGTTACCCAAAGAGCAGAAATGCTACCAAATAGCACTTTAAGGGATACTTTTACCATGCTGCAGTAAAAGGGGGCCTGCACTAGTATCAGCGCGTGCTTTTGACGTCCACTAAGGCCCCCTAAAATTAATAAAAACAAGTGAAAAAAACAAAAAAATACCACAGGAACAATGCATTTCACTGCATGCATTCCCATAACATCACTACCCAGAAGTGATGTCACTGGGCACAGGTGGACCTCCCCAGTCTATAGTGTTCAAAAAATGTGTGAATGTAATTGAAAACATATGGAAAAATGTGCCAGAAAAGTACCTGATGAACAGAATTTATGTTGTAACAATGATTGTAAAGCAGCAGATAAATGAGCTTCCAACAACTATATGTGAACCGTACTGAAAGTAAAAAATAAATATTAAACCATAATCAAATGAAAATAGGCAATGCTTGTGAAGCAAACAACACTAAATACAAATGATTTGAAAGTGCAGCACTACGGTAATACATAATAATGCTAATGTACAAAATATGTATTATAACTGATTCTAAAGCAGCAGATAAGTAAGTTTCTAACAACTGCATATAAACTAGGACTGAAAGCAAAAAGTAAATATTAACCCATAATCAACAAATGAAGGGCTCTGTTTACTAAGGTGCGCTCGTGTTTTTAGGAATATTGTGGGTGCCTACACAGAGCGTGCTAAAAGCACTAATACGCCTCTAGCGTGGCTTAGTAAACGGGACCCAAAGTAAGCAAAACTTATATTGAGCAAATAATACTAATAATACTAAATAAAAAATAATAATTAAAAATGTAGCAATGCATAATAAAAATGCAGTAATACACCATGAAAAAAAACTGTACTCACACATACATGATCAAAGAAAAATAGATAGATCCATCTCCTGATTCAAACTTTTGGATTGCACAGTCTTAAACTTGAAAATAAATCTCTGTTCCATCTAAATCTCCACCTCTCCTTAGTGGTCTGGGGCTAAACAACACGAAAAAATCTTAGGGTGTCTTTTACTAAGGCACGCTCACGTATTAAGCGCACACTAAAATTGTGGGCGTGCTAAACGTTAGAGACGCCCATAGGAATGCATTGGCATCGCTAATGTTTAGCGTGCCCACAATTTTAGCATGCGCCAAAAACGTGAGAGTGCTTTAGTAAAAGACCCTATCCTATCGAACGAGAAGACCGGCCAAAAAACAACACAAAAGGTACATGGCCGGCCCCGTGAAAGAAGGCTGGCTAAATCCAATAATAGAACCTGGGCCGTAAGGGCGGCATCAACGCGAGGACGGACATCTATGGCCGGCCCCACAGGGGGCATGTTATAGGCGGTGTTATGAGATGGGCGCCTCCAACATATAACGGCTAGCGAAATGGTTTCGTATGGCCGGGAACATGAGCAGCGTTAGCTAGACCTGAAATAAAAGTGACCAGAGTAAGGAGGAAGTCGTCTTTAGATCCAGTAGTGATTTTGTGGAGTTGGAGAGTGGCGAGATCGTTGTTGGGAGAGAAAGCTGAATTGTTGTTTGAAGAGAAAGCTGAGAATTTGTTGAGTACCTGTCTGTGTGCTGTGGTCAGAACGTTTTCAGCCTCACCTGTCTCATTTGTGTTTTACCTTTTCACCTTTCCCTACCTACCCCTTCTAGCCCCCAAACCCAGACACCACTACTGCTTCCTCTATCTCCCCTATCCCTCTCCATTCACTGTCCCCAAGTTCATAGTTTATTCC
This sequence comes from Microcaecilia unicolor, assembly GCF_901765095.1. Classification (NCBI taxonomy): domain Eukaryota; kingdom Metazoa; phylum Chordata; class Amphibia; order Gymnophiona; family Siphonopidae; genus Microcaecilia; species Microcaecilia unicolor. The sequence goes on along the minus strand of NC_044032.1, from coordinate 319,470,649 downwards.
CTTACCTGATTGTAGTCTCTGTTTGTCTCTTTGGGCCAGATGCACTAAACTTTACGAGCCAATAATGAGCCATTAACGAGCAAGTAGTAAACCCTGACATGCACTAATTACTTTTATCCGACGACGGTAGCAGCTAACACAAACGGAATGCAGATGACCAAATTGTGTAGAAACCCTAATGAAATTAGATGCACTAAGTTTTTCCACTTGCCCTAACGCTGGAAAACACTGGGAAATCTAAAGAGAGGTCTGTACCTCTCGTTGGGGCTACGTGGGCTTGGAAAACTTATAAAATGTAAAAATAAAAATCAGGAGGGGGCAAAAATGACCAAGTGCTTGTCAGGAACGTCCTTTATGGACGACCTTGCCCCCCCCCCCCCTGCCCGAGGTGGCCGCCGCCACCTCTCCTCGCTCCTCCCTCCCCCCTGCATTGAAATCTGAACTTTACGCAGCCCCGGCCCCCCTCCCTTCCTTCCTTCCTTGAAATGACAGCTTCCCCGCCATCCTCCACCCCCCCCCCCCCCCCTCGTGGCCTACTTTCCTCCTTGGCCCGCCCTCATCTGACATCCGGAGAGGTGATCAGCTGTTGTTGCCGGTGCAGCGCCTTCACATGGAGGTGAGAGGTGCTGTGAGGGCCCGGTGGCAGAAGGAGGGGCGGGTAGAGGGGGGAGCGGTGGCGGCGACGACCTCAGGGAGGCGCGGCAGGGGCAGGGCCATGGGGGGGCAGAGGATAGCAGGGAAGCTGTCATTTCAAGGAAGGAAGGAAGAAAGGAAGAGAGGGGGGCCGGGGCTGCGTAAAGTTCTGATTTCAATGCAGGGGGAAGGGGGAGCGGGGAGCGGCGGCGGCGACCTCGGGCAGGGGAGGGGGCAAGGCCGTCCATAAAGGCCGTCCATAAAGGACGTGGTTTTGTTTTGTTTTTTTACGTCCTTGGCATGCGCAGAGCAGCCAGCATAACACTTGGCTGCTCTTCGCATGCTCTACCGGCCGATTATCCGACGGTTTTACAAAGGATTAGAGAATGCAAGTGAGCTGCAACAAGCAGCTCATTTGCATTCCCTTTCCTTCATGCATAGCCGTTCCCTCCCGATTCGCTATGGAATTCGGTACGGAACAGCTCTAACGACGACTTTAGTGCATCCCCCCCTTTGTCCTGTGTACTGCTGCACCGTGTTTGTGAAGACTGCTTGGAGAGTGATTGGCTAGAGGGTGTGGCAGGAGTGCTTGCAGTGTGGCTCTGCTGTGTGTGACTGCTTTGTTTGTCAGTGGTGGCAGAGTGAGTGTCAGCTTCTGTTTGTTCCTGCTGTGTTTAACCAAGTTGGTAGGGAGAGGTGAGCACTGGTGTATTGCACCTCTAGTGTGGGGAAATGGAGGCACTAAGTGCACAGGTGGCTTACATGTTGGAGGAAGAGGGGAGGCACCGCAGAAGGTACGCATGCCCCAGAGTTTTCAGGCCCCGTAGCACTTTCCTAGACCTCACTGACCTGCAGTGTCTCACTAGGGCTGCTATTCAGCACCTTTGTGACCAGCTCCAACCCCTCCTGCAGCCCAGGACCCGTAGGAACAACCCCACCCCTGTGCACCTAAAGATCACTGCTTCTTTCTCTTTTCTAGCCACTAGGAGTTTCCAGTCTGTCCTAGCTGTCAACACGGGTCTCACCCAGTCATCCATTTCTAGCTGCCTCACCCAGTTCCTTGATGCCTTCCTTACCCACACCTCTGAGTACATCACCTTCCCCACCACCCCCCAGGCCCTGCAGAACAACATGGCTGACTTCTACGCCGTAGCTCGCTTCCCCTCGGTCATAGGCGCCATTGACTGCACACATGTTGCACTCAGACCACACCCCTCCACCCGGGCACGAGAGGCCACTTATAGGAACAGGAAAGCATTCCACTCCATGAATATGCACATTGTGTGTGACGCCCGGGGGAGATTCTAGACATGTGTGCCTGATACCTGATACCCAGGTTCCACCCATGATGCAGCACTCAGGAATCTTCCGCAGGTTTGAGCGAGGAAGGATCACCGGCGGATGGCTCCTAGGTAAGTGCAGCATGGATCTGCCCAAACTATACCTCCACCAACAGGCAGCCCTCAGCACTGTCTCCCTCCAGCTCACTCCACAACCCACTATTCCCCCCCCCCACACACACACACCTCCACAAGGTACCTGCTCCAAACAATGCACACTCATCTTTCTCATCCAAAGGTGACAGAGGCTACCCACAGCGGAGTTGGCTCATGACCCCCATAGTGTACCCACAAAGAAGGTCAGAGGAGAACTACAACAGTAGACATCGTACCACCCGTGGCATAATTAAGCGCACCTTCGGACTACTTAAGAACAGGTTCCGATATCTGGACCATTCTGGAGAGGAACTCCTGTACAGCCCCCAAAATGTGGCGAAGATATTCCTGGCCTGCTGCATGCTACATAATTTGGCAATGCGCCAAGGACAGGCCCTCCCAGAAGAGCCACAGCCACCAGAGCAGCAAGCCCCAGATGAACAGGATGAGGAGCCCCCTCCACCTCCCGCCCACAGAGCAGAGCAGAGCAGAGTGCACACCAGCTGGGGGTCATAGCCAGGCAAAGACTGATCAAAACAAGTTTTCTGTGAAAGTTGACATTTATTTCTATCACACAGTATTTACACACCAACACCACCACCCCCCACCACCACCATCACCCGCTCTGTGCCATATTGGGAAAAGACCAAGGGTCCATCGAGCCCATCATCCTGTCCACGACAGCAGCCAATCCAGGACAAGGGCACCTGGCAAGCTTCCCAAATGTACAAACATTCTATACATGTTATTCCTGGATTTGTGGATTTTGCCCAAGTCCATTTAGTAGCGGTTTATGGACTTGTCCTTTAGGAAACCGTCCAACCCCTTTTTAAACTCTGCTAAGCTAACCGCCTTCACCACGTTCTCCGGCATATTCCCCTCCCTCCAACCCTCACCCCCCAGCATGTCCCATCACTTTCCATGCCCCCTCCCCTGGCCCCGTCCCCGTCCCCTCCTACCCCTCAAACCGTGTTCCTTTGCAGCTGGTGCTGCACTCTGTTGAGAGTCCTCTGATGAGTTCCCACTCTCCTCCTCTGTGTCCACAAGGCAGCCTGCTGCCTGGGTTGCCCTGTGGAAGTCCAGCCAATTTGCTGGTGTGGTGGTTGCTGGTCTAGTGGCTGGGGAGGCTGAGGATCTCAAGCTCTGCACCTCTTAGCAGGTGGTTGTTGTGCAGTGGTGGAAGTCGACGCCAGTTGTTGTTGCTGCTGCGGGGTTGTATTAGGTGCTCTCTGGTCACGGTGTAGGCCCTCGATGCTGTGCTCCAGCCATTGGAGCTGCTGTATCACATCACGGGCCTGTACCGCTTCCCATTGGGTCTGGAGCGCTTCGCGTTGCAGCTCCAATTTCTGGCGCCGGTATTCTTCCATCTGCATATTCTGCCCACAATTGTGTGGTGAAGTGCATTAGCTGCCTCCTCTGTCTGGATGGCCTCTGCTGAGGAGGTGCCTCCCCTTCTGCATCTTCAGCTTCTTCTTCAGTATCACCATCAGCAAAGGCTGCGGGTGGTGGTGGGAGAGCCTCAGCTGCGGGTGGTGGAGGGAGAGCCTCTGCTGCGAGTGCTGCTGCTGGGTCCTGTGGTTCCATCCCATGGTCCTGTGTGGTGTCTTGTGCAGGCCCACTGGTTTGCTGCTCTGTGTGCTGGGGCTGGTGTCCACTAGGGCCAGCTTCTTCGACTAGCTGTCATCACCTGCATAGCAAAAGGGGAGGAAGTGTGTTGATCAAAATAACCCACTTTTGTTTTTCAACATTCATATACATAGCCCCATAGGCAAAGATCCAGCAAAGAGATGGTGAGGAATGGGATTGGCAGGCAAGCCACAGATGTCATTGTACATGGTACAGAGCTAGAGACAAGGAGTGCAGTGTACTACAGAGACTGATGTGCAAGAGAGCCACACAGGCAGGTGGGTAGACATAGAACTGTGGAAGGAGTGCACAGGACACAGTGGCTACAGCACAGAAGTGTGGGAAGAAGATATGCAGAGTTTGGTGATGGGGAAGGCCCCCAAAGCTGTGAAACAGTGCTAACCTACACACAGTTTAATTATTTTATGTAGATTGTATATTTCATAGTTTAAATATAATATTTACTTATATTATATACATTGTTGGAAACCCTCCCCCTCCACTCTCCCCTTTCCCCCTCCCCCCCTGCTACTCCCTGTGTCATGGTCTGTAAAATGAAGATACATACCTGTAGCAGGTATTCTCTGAGGACAGCAGGCTGAACATTATCACATATGGGTCATCGACCGCGACGGCCCAGGAGACCGGAACTCTTCAAAAACAAGAAAACTTCGAGAATGCTGCGTCAAGTGGGACAAAGCGCACCACGCATGCGCGAGCAGCTTCCCGCCCGCGACGTGAGTGTGCGACGTCAGTTAATAAAGAGCAAAAAAGAGAGAGAGAGAGAGAACAACTCCAAAGGGGAGGGAGGGTTGTGATAATGTTCGGCCTGCTGTCCTCGGAGAATACCTGCTACAGGTATGTATCTTCATTTTCTCTGAGGACAAGCAGGCTGAAGATTATCATGTTTGGGGTATCCCTAGCTCCCAGGCTCACTCAAAACAATGAACATTGGTCAATTGGGCCTCGCAATGGCGAGGACATAACATAGATTGACCTAAAAAGAAACGCAACTAAGTGAGAGTGCAGCCTGGAACACAACAGAAATGGGCCTAGGAGGGTGGAGTTGGATTCTAAACCCCAAACAGATTCTGCAGCACTGACTGCCCAAACCGACTGTCACGGCGGGTATCCTGCTGAAGGCAGTAGTGAGATGTGAATGAGTGGACTGATGACCACGTCGCAGCCTTGCAAATCTCTTCAATAGAGGCTGACTTTAGGTGAGCCACTGACGCAGCCATAGCTCTAACATTATGAGCCACGACATGGCCTTCTAAAGTCAGAGGCAAAAGAGTGATACACATTCAGTCAGCGTTTGGTTTCACTTTCACTTTCTCTGCTGGTTCAATTAATCCCTTGTAACTCTTCAAGTATTACATGGATACTTTGTTACCATATGTTTGTAAACCCATCATGTTCTCATTCCTGGCTTGTAGTGCTAGGTGATACACATTCAGTCAGCGTTTGGTTTTATTTTCACTTTCTCTGCTGGTTCAATTAATCCCTTGTAACTCTTCAAGTATTACATGGATACTTTGTTATTAGATGTTTGTTTTTATTTTATTTTTTTTTTTTTTATTTATTTATAATTTTATTATACATTTAACAAGGTAATCCTTGCTGGAAACACAGGCAAATGATATATTACATAATTCTCGTCCAGTGTTTACCATTGAACAAAAAAAAAAAAAAAAAAAGAACAGTTCAAAAAATAAATCTTACAATGGACACAGAAATACATTTAAAAGAAAAATAGTTTTGCCTTCCTTAGACCTCAAACATTGAGGGGGAAGTGATAGAGTCAGAGAAGTTTCAAAATAATCAACATTATTATAAGCAAAAGCTGCTTTTTTACTCCAGGTTATTTAAATTACTTCAACTGTTTCATATCTAGAAACGATTTCAGTTGTTCCGGTGAAAAGAAGGTATATTTAGTCTGACCTAACTTAACCACACATTTAGCTGGATATGCCAGAAAAAAAGTACCACCAATATCAATTGTTTTCTGTTTCAAAATAAGAAAAGCTTTCCTTTTTTGTTGTGTCTGTTTGGTCACGTCTGGAAAAATCCAGACCTTAGAACCACAAAATTGAGCCCCAGTATTACGAAAATACAATCTTAATATATTATTATAGTCTTGTTCAAAAACAAAAGAAATCAATAATGTGGCTCTATCAAGAATTGATTCTGAAGATTGTTCCAAAATGTCAGAGATATTTTGTAAATCAGGAATAATATTTTCTGTTCCTCGCAGTTCCCCTTTTGGTTTAGGAATAAAGTAGATTTTGTTCACCGGAGGTATCGCGTCCAGGGGAATTTTGAGAATCTCATTCAAATATCTTCTAAATGTTTCTATCGGAGTTACCCCCGACAGCTTAGGAAAATTCAACAGACGGAGATTAAGCCGTCTGTTATGGTTCTCTAATTGTTCAATTTTTCTTCTTATATCCATATTATCTTTAACAAACATAGTCTTAAACTCCTTGAATGATTCTATTTCTTTACCAAGATTAGCCACTTGCTTTGTTAAGTTATCTTTAACGGATTCAACAGTCACTTTTAATTCCTCAAATTTGGCATTTAAATTTAACACATCACCTGAAGTTTTTTGTAGTGTAGTATTCATTAGGCCCAACATCACTCCTATCGTTTCTAGTGTCACCTCCGGATTTTTCACTGAGGGAGGACAAACTCCCTCAGGCTTCCCAGTCGACTTTTGCATGCCCGGGTCCTCGCTGGTTACCCCTGCCGATACACTTCCGGGATCGGCGGGGTTTCCCTCCAGGGACGCCGTCGACGCTGGGCACGGAGGAATCAAGAGCGTTGATGGTGGAGAAAGGGAGGTTTCCTCTCCCAGCGGGGATCGCGCTTCTCCGGGAACTCCCGCTATGGGATCCTCCTCCCTCTGAAACCTGGAGAAACCGGCGAAATACCGCTCAAGAGACGCTTGGGTCGGGGAAGAAGTCAAGGTAGGCTGAGGATCTAGCCTTAACTTTCCCTTTCTTTTGGAATGAGGCATTTTTGAAAAATTTAAGAATAATTTTCCTCCCCAAACGCTCGAGACTCTCTGGCATTCAGCCAGTTAGGCAGCCATCTTGACACGCCCCCCCAGAATCATTAGATGTTTGTTTTTAAACCCATCATGTTCTCATTCGTGGCTTGCAGTGCTACGTGATCAGTGAGTTGACAACACATATACAAGTAGGACTCTTCGTTTTGCATTCATTACTTGGGTAAGCATGAGGTTTTGTTTTTAGTATATTGTCATTGCATGATACTAATATATAAAAGTGCACATGCATTTAGTATTAATTACCCTATTTCATTTTTTTTCTAACAACCATTTATACATCATATTTTAGCTGGCATATAAGTCCAAAATTATATATATACCTGGAATACACATAATATTTATATTTTCATATTTTTTGATTTATATTAGCAGAAGCCAAAAACTTTTTAAATCTTTTGAATATATGTATGCTGTTTTAATGGTTATTAAGCATATTTGAGCATATTGACCTCTGATCAGAAAATTAGTGTCTATTGAATTTTCATATCTCTATATGGATGTGCATATATGTTTTTATTGGCATTATTTATATGTTATATGTTTTGATTTGTAGTGTATTTATTGACCCCTGATGCAGACGCTTTTTAGTGTCGAAACACGGCCTGTGTCGGGTCGTTATCTCTGATATAATAAAGACTGTTGGACTCACGTCTCCAGTGGTGAATCGTCTATTAGTCTCTACTTTTGCCTTCTGTGATTCGTCATCGTAGAGAACTTTTCCTGTTCTATATTTTGGATTCTAAAGTCAGCCCAGCTTGGGCATAAATGAAGGAAATGCAATCTGCTAGCCAATTAGAGATGGTGCGTTTTCCGATGGCAACTCCCCTCCTGTTGGGATCAAAAGAAATAAACAACTGGGCGGACTGACGATAGGGCTTTGTCCGCTTCACGTGAAAGGCCAATGCTCTCTTACAGTTCAAGGTGTGCAACTTGTCTTCACCAGGGCGGGTATGTGGACGGGGAAAAAATGTTGGCAAGACAATTGACTGGTTCAGATGGAACTCCGACACCACCTTCGGCAAGAACTTAGGGTGAGTGCCGAGGACTACTCTGTTATGTTGAAATTTAATATAAGGTGCATGGACTACCAAGGCTTGGAGCTCACTGACTCTACGAGCTGAAGTAACAGCCACCAAGAAAATGACCTTCCAAGTCAAGTACTTCAGATGGCAGGAATTCAGTGGCTCAAAAGGAGCTTTCATCAGCTGGATGAGAACAACGTTGAGATCCCATGACACTGGTGGAGGTTTGACAGGGGGCTTTGACCAAAGCAAACCTCTCATGAAGCAAACAACTAAAGGCTGTCCAGAGATAGGCTGACCTTCTACACGTTGATGATAAGCACTAATCGCACTAAGGTGAACTCTTACGGAGTTGGTCTTAAGACCAGAATCTGATGTGTAGAAGGTACTCAAGCAGGGTCCGCGTAGGACAAGAAAAAGGATCTAGGGCCTTACTGTCACACCAGACGGCAAACCTCCTCCATTTTAAAGAATAACACTTTTTCGTGGAATCTTTCCTGGAAGCAAGCAAGACTCGGGAGACACCCTCCGAAAGACCTAAACAGGCAACTTCTAAGTTCTCAACATCCAGGCCGTGAGAACAGAGACTGGAGGTTGGGATGTAAAAGCGACCCCTCGTTCTGAGTGATGAGGGTCGGAAAACACTCCAATATCCACAGTTCTTCGGAGGACAGCTCCAGAAGAAGAGGAAACCAGATCTGATGAGGCCAGAAAGGTGCAGTCAGAATCATGGTTCCATGGTGCCTGAGTTTCAGCAGAGGTTTCACAACTAGAGGTATGGGAGGATATGCATACAGAAGACCTGTCCCCCAATGCAGGAGAAAAGCATCTGATGCTAGTCTGTCGTGAGCCTGAAGTCTGGAACAGAACTGAGGGACTTTGTGATTGATCTGAGTGGCAAAAAGATCCACCAAGGGGGTGCCCCATGCTCGGAAGATCTTGCGGACAACGTCCATGTTCAGAGACCACGCCTGAGGTTGCATAATCCTGCTCAGTCTGTCGGCCAGACTGTTGATTACGCCTGCCAGGTATGTGGCCTGAAGAAACATACCGTGATGGTGAGCCCAAAGCCACATCCGGACGGCCACATGACACAGAGGGCGAGATCCGGTGCCCCCCTGCTTGTTGGTGTAATACATAGCAACCTGATTGTCTGTCTGAATTAGAATAATTTGATTGGACAACTGATCTCTGAAAGCCTTGAGAGCGTTCCAGATCGCTCATAATTACAGGAAGTTGATCTGAAAATCCTTTTCCTGAAAGGACCAAGCTCCCTGAGTATGAAGACCATCTACATGAGCTCCCTACCCTAGGAGGGATGCATCCATCGTCAGCACTTTTTATGGCTGAGGAATTTGGAATGCACGTCCCAAGGTCAGATTGGATCACATGGTCCACCACTGAAGGGAACTGCAAAAGTCGGTGGAGAGATGGATGACATCCTCTAGATCCCCTGTGGCCTGGCACCACTGGGAAGCTAGGGTCCACTGAGCTGATCTCATATGTAGGCGTGCCATGGGAGTCACATGAACTGTGGAGGCCATGTGCCCTAAAAGTCTCAACATCTGCCAAGCTGTAATCTGTTGAGACGCCCGAACCAAGGACACTAGGGCCAGAAGATTGTCTGCCCTTGCCTGGGGAAGATAAGCTTGAGACGTCCGTGTATCCAACAGAGCTCCAATGAACTCCAATTTCTGCACTGGAACAAGGTGGGACTTGGGATAATTTATTACAAACCCCAGTAGCTCCAGCAGTTGAATAGTCATCTGCATGGACCGTAGAGCCCCTGTTTCCGAAGTGTTCTTCACCAGCCAATCGTCGAGATAAGGGAACACATGCTCTCCCAGTCTGTGTAGCGATGCTGCGACAACCGCCAAGCACTTTGTGAAGACCCTGGGTGCAGATGCTAGGCCAAAGGGCAGTACACAGTACTGAAAGTGCTGAGTTCCCAGCCGAAATCGAAGGTACTCCCTGTGAATTGGGAGCACAGAGATGTGAGTATAGGCATCCTTTAAGTCCAGAGAGCATAGCCAATCGTTTTCCTGAATCATGGGAAGAAGGGTGCCCAGGGAAACCATCCTGAACTTTTCTCGGACTAGGAATTTGTTCAAGGCCCTTAGGTCTAGGATGGGATGCATCCCCCCTGTTTTCTTTTGCACAAGGAAGTACCTGGAATAGAATCCCAGCCCTTCTTCCCCTGGTGGAATGGGTTTGACCGCATTGGCCTTTAGAAGGGCGGAGAGTTCCTCTGCAAGTACCTGCTTGTGATGGGAGCTGAAGGATTGAGCTCCTGGTGGGCAATTTGGAGGCTTGGATGCCAGATTGAGTGTGTATCCCAACCAGACTATTTGAAGAACCCACCTGTCGGAGGTTATAAGAGGCCACCTTTGGTCAAAAAAATATCAACCTCCCCCCGACAGGCAAGTTGCCCGGTACGGACACTTTTACTGTGGCTATGCTGCACTGGAGCCAGTCAAAAGCCCGTCTCTTGCTTTTGCTGGGGAGCCCTAGTGGCCTTAGGCACACGGCGTTGATGGGAACGCGCATGCTGGGGCTGAGCCTGAACTGGCTGCTGAGAGGCAGGAGTGTACCTACGCCTATTTTAGGAATAGGGAGCACTCTTCCTGGATGAGGAGGCAGTAGCAGAAGATGTCCGGCGGGAGAGAGAATTCATGGCATCATGTTGCTTTTTCATCTGATCAACCATATCCTCTACTTTCTCTCCAAAGAGATTATCCCCCCGGCAAGGAACATCTGCCATTTGCTGCTGGGTCTTCTGATCCAGGTCAGAGACACGCAGCCATGAGAGTCTGCGCATCATTATACCTTGAGCAGCTACTTGGGATGCTACATCAAATGTGTCGTAAGACCCCCTGGCCAGGAATTTTTGACACGTCTTCTGCTGCCTGACCATCTGGTGAAAAGGTTCAGCAAGCTCCGCCGGAAGTGCTTCAACTAAACTGGACAGTTGCCTCACCGAGTTCCGTAAGTGAATGCTCGTATAAAGCTGGTATGTTTGGATCTTGGCGGTGAGCATTGCGGCCTGATACATCTTCCTCCCAAAAGAATCCAAGGTCCTAGACTCTCTGCCTGGGGGCGCCGAGGCATAGTCTCTAGTACTTTTGGCTCTTCTGAGAGCAGAGTCCACCACCATGGAATCGTGAGGAAGTTGGGCCTTCACCATTACACGCTCTCCATGGACTCTGTACTGGGACTCGGACTTCATGGGGACCACTAAGTTAGAGTGAGGGCAAGACCAATTCCGCATCAGCACTTCCCTGAGTGTATTGTGCAGGGTGGCCATTGCAACATCTGCAGGTGGAGAAGGATAATCCAGGACCTTGAGCATCTCAGCCCTGGGCTCATCCACAACCTCCATAGCGAATGGAATGTCCTTAGACATTTCCCGAACAAAGGATGAGAAAGTAAGACTCTCAGGTGGAGACATCCTTGCATCAATCGGTGGAGTAGGATCAGAGGGAAGCCCACAGGACCCTCTGAAAAATACCTGAGGTCTTCCTCTTCTCCCCATGAGCGCTCCTCTTTGGTATCGGACAGAAGCTCCCTAAGAGCAGCCCGAACCCAAGCCTGCCTCGACTTCGAGGATCGACGACCTTGTGGGGGATGCCGAGAAGTCGACCCTTGGCTGGACTCCGGTGAAGCTTCCTCCACCGACATCGAAGGGGAGTCAACCTGGGTGGCAACCGGCTCCGGTATCGCAAGCGGCACCGAGGACGGGGACCTCCTCACAGGTGATGGCCCAGATGCCGTCTCAGCAGTCGGTACGGGATGCGCAAGCACCCCTGACACTGAGGCAGACTGACGAAGCGACCCTTCCAGGAGCTCTGGAAGAAGGGCCCGGATGCCTTCATTGAGAGCTGCCATCGGAAAAGGCGGTGGGGCTGGTGCAGGAGTCGATAGGCTTGAGAGCCGGTACCAGGATGACCGATGCATTGGCACCTCCTGAATGGAGGGTGAGCGATCCTCCCGGTGTCGACGCTTCTCGGGTGCCGACTCCCTTGGCTCCCCAGAGGTCTCAGTACCGTGCATGGAAGGAGATCGATGACAGTGCTTCTTAGCCTTCGCTAGATGCCCGTCATCGAGACTCCTCGGTATCGATGAGGAGGACATGGAATCCTCACACCTCCTCGGGGCCGGGTCCGATGAAGGTCGATCCCGGGGGGCCTGCATAGCAGTGGGCCTCGAGTTGGGTGGAGACCCACTCGATGCATCGCTGCTCCCAGCTCGATGCGGTCTTTCGGCAGCCATTACCTGAACTCCCGATGTCGATGCGTCCCTCGACGCCAACATCGATTCCGCCGACCTCGGTACTGATGTCGACGTCAATGTCGAAGGACTGAACCAATCTGAAAAAAGCCTCTCACGCTGTGCCTCTCAAGCTACTTGGGTCCGTTTTTTCATGAGATTGCAGAGCTTACACGCAACAGGCAGATGGTCGGGCCCAAGACACTGGAGACACCACGCGTGGGGGTCAGTACCTTAAAGTGGGTAGAAAAAACTAAGAAATAAAGGAAAAAAGTTATTTTTTTTTTATATAACATAGTAACATAGTAATATTTGACAAATCGGGACAAGATAAAAAGAAAATTGAAAAGAGAATCAGCGATAAAACACCGAATGTGGTTCAACTGAGCCGAGTAAAAGAACGATGGCAAAACACAACTTTCCTCAATCGCGGAAAAAAGAGAACTAACATCGCACGCTCACGTTGCAGGCGGGAAGCTGCTCACGCATGCGCAGTGTGCTTTGTCCCGCACGACGCAGCGTTCTCGAAGTTTCTTGTTTTTGAAGAGTTCCGGTCTCCTGGGCCGTCGTGGACGACAACCTATACGTGATAATCTTCAGCCTGCTTGTCCTTGGAGAATGAGGTGTTCTCTCCCCTTTCCCTACTGAGGAGCACCACACTGTCCCCCACTTGTGTAAAACAGTGTAGTCCAGCACATCAGATACCCCAGGTTCCTAATTGTGAACCTACCTGAGCCCTCAGGCTATGCTGATGTGTCAAGGGAGCCAATGCTGTGGATCCCCTCCTGGGGCAAGAGCCCATGAATAATGCGCTCGATTTATTTATTTATTGCATTTGTATCCCACATTTTCCCACCTTTTTGCGGCTTCAGTGTGGCTTACAATATGAGTTAAATGTTGGAAATACAATTTGTTACAGATTGGTTATGGATTACATTGTGCAGAGTTATGCGAAACAATTGAGGTGTCGTTAGGGACTGTAACAATGGAACATAAACATTGAAACTTTGGAAGGAAACAATGGGAGCTTAGAGGGCGATAAAAAGGCATGAGGACATATGGTATATTTCTTTCTGTGAGTAAAGGTATGAATGATGTGATATTACGGGAATGAAAGTACAGAGGTGAATGTATGATGCATTAGTGAACATTAAGTGTCAAGTTAAGAACATGGGTGTCAAGTTAGCGGTGTCATCTGCTGGAGGGTTGGCACCAGCCTTCCTCCTGACATCTTGCCTCAGCTGGCACCACTTTCGTTTGCAGTCTTCCACATCCCTGCCACCGTGGAAGACCGCGTTCAACCTGTCTATTACTGCTTCCCATTCTCGCTGCTTTGTTGTAGCAGTTAGCCTCTGACCCGTGGGAGCAAAGAGATGCATGTGCCTCCTCTGTATTTCTTGAACCAGCAGTTCAATTTTAGGGTTGGTGAAATTACCCTTGCGGGTGGGTGCTTGCTTTAGTGCCATTGTACCAATGCGATGCAAAGAATCAAAAATACAGAGAAGGGTGCTTAAATACGATCTCAGGGCTGCCCATGTGAGAATGAGATGGGCGGATCTGAGATGGCCGGCCTAATTTTGATTATTGATAAAATCCCTGGCTGGCCCCAGCTGTTTCGCCGAGATGGCCAGCCTAATTTCTATTATAGGTTGGGAACTATGGGCGGCCCCAGCTGCTCTGTGTTTTGGGTGTCCTCATTTAGATTAAGGGTGATAATAATAAACGTCCGCAGCTGCTCTTCCCATTTGGAAGATTGCATTTGCTTTATTGGCGCCTCTTTAAAACAGCTTACTCTGTGCTTGCATTTTACAGGTATTTCTTTACATTATGGGGTGGTATTTGAAAGCGTTTTAGCTCCAGTTATAGTAAACCTTCTTTTTCCCACTGTATGCTTGTGTATACTTGTTTGTTTGTGGTTGTGTTTATTTTTTTTGGGGGGGGGGGGGGGGGGGAACTTTTTTGCCAATACTTGAAAGATAACTGGTGTGTGGGTTTTGTTTCAGACTAGGTGTTAGCTGGTAGCTTAGCATATACTCTGCATTTTCTACATGTGACCAACTCTCCATTCTCTACCCTCCAGGAGTTCATTGCTGTGTGTGATGTGGTCCCTTACTGCCCCCCCCCCCCCCCCCATTCTCTCTCTCTCTCTGTTGTTGAAGCAAGCAGCCTCTGGTCCCTTGGAGCCAACAGATTCTTGCACCACAACTTCAAAGTAAGCTCGTACCTCTCAGCCACCTCTTCCCTTTCTGCTATGTAGGTGCTAAACAAACACTTCTTGCATCTTGCAGGACAGCTGGTCAAGAGGATTGCAAGAGACAGCAGTGGACTGTAATACACTGGACTCTGAGAGCCATGATTGTTTCTACCCAATTCATTGTACAGTTGTCTTGTTCTCTATTGGACCCACTCAGTTGTGGCTGCCTGTGGGGTGGGGGAGGGGAAGAGGCCCTGAGAATGGATGTGTGCATCCCTCATGGTCAAGGGTTCCCCATTCTCTCTCTGTTCTCTGCATTTCAATCTTACCTCTATTTTCACCAGGTTCATGGGTATCCATAGCTGGTAGTTTTTCTCCTTTTTTGCACCTCATGATCTCCCCGCTAGGTTCCATCCTTCTTTATGTGGTGAACTCCAGTCCCCTGTTATGAAGTGCCCACCCATTCTCAGGGTTGTGGGGAGGGGGGAAGCATATATGCCCTGAATGTCTTTTCCACATTATTCAACAGAGTCCTACAATCTTCTATAGCTATGGAACAACATTTCTATATTCTATCCTGCAAACTATTTTCAGGGTGGCCACAGGTGCATGCCTACCATGGCCTTGAGCCCTTAAGTTATGGTGAGGGAGAGGGGTTCTGGTTACAGTCCTATTCTAAATTACCTGCAGGTGGCTACAGCCCGGTGCCTATATAATTCCCCTAGCCTGTGCCCTTCTGTACCTGATGTATTATATTGCAATTGTGAAGTAAACATCCATCTAATGCTTTTACCCTTGGATTTCATTTTCTCCTGGGCACTATATACCATTGCTGATACATTCAATGTGAAAAGATGACCCAGCTGTTTGTAGCTCCTTCCTTGCCCTCACCAATGAGGTTTGGTTGTGGGTAAGGGTGTCTGGCGATCAGAGAGCAAACATCGTCTATGTGCTACCTATGATTATCTGCAAGTTTCTACTTGCATATCACTAGTGCTAGACAACATGCCTATTATTTAGACAACTCTGTGCTGTGGGGCTGTATGGTAAGGGGGGGAGAGGCTGGATGGGCATTTGTGTTCCTCAACAGCAATGCCCACCTACCTCCTCCCCCTTACCATACAGCCATGCAGTTTGGAAGGAACAGGTGGCCTTCTGTATGGCCACACTTATCACACATATATACCAAAGTTTATTTGTCACAGGTCACCTGTCATGCAACCCAGATTACTGCCTCCTCTCAAATCAACCCCAGCATTTGATAATATGTAGGGCACAAAGTAGAGATACACACCCTGTTATATATAAAAACTAGTAAAAAAGGCCCGTTTTGCAAGGTTTTCCTTGAAGTGTATGTTTCAGAAAGAGCGTGTGTGAGAGCTGGAGCGTGTGTGTCAGAGAGAATGTGAGAGAGAGAGAGACAGAGTGTATGTGTTTGTGCGAGAGAGAGAGTGTGTGAGAGACAGTGTTTGTGTTTCTGTGTGACACTGTGTGAGAGAGAGGGACAAAGACAGTGAGTGTGAGAGTGTATGTGGCAGACAGAGAATGAGTGACTGCGTGTGTGGTGTGAGGAACCCCCTCACCCCCCTCCCTCTCCTCTGCCCCCTTGCAGCCAGGCATGTGCAGCGACCCTCCTCTCCCCGTGTTCCCCCTGCAGCCACCCATGTCCAGCATCCCCCTGCAGCCACCCATGCCCATCAACCCTCCTCTCCCCCTGCTGCGTCCTTCCTGTCTCCCCTGCTCCCCCTGCAGCCACCCATGTGGTCTCAGCCCCCCCCCCCTCAGCATCCCTCCTGTCCCCCTGCAGGCACGCATGTGCAGCGTCCCTCCTCTCTCCCCTGTCCCCCCCTGCAGCTAGCCATGTCCAGCGACCCTTCTGTCCCCCTGCCCCCCCCTGCAGCTACCCATGTCCAGCGACCCTCCTCTCCTGTGCAGCCACCCATGTCTGAGGACACTCCTCTCCTTTTTCCCTGTTCCTCCCCTGTGGCCAGCCATGTCCATCGACCCACCTGTCCCCCTGATGACCACCAACCCTTCTGTCCCCCTGCCCGCCCTGCAGTGTCCATCCTGTATCCCCTGTCCCCCTTGCAGGTACCCATGTGGTGTGTGGAGCCCCATCCCTATCTCCCTGTTCCCTGCCCCCCCTGCAGCCACCCATGTGCAGCGACCCTCCCCTCCCCTCCCCCTGCTTCCTTCCAGCCACCCATGTCCAGCGAGACCCCCCTTCCCCCTCCCAGCCGGCGCAGCACCCAAAGAAAGCCCCTTGTCCTCCCCCCTTCACGCATCACCCGACCCCCCCACTGTGGCACATCACCAAGCCCCTCCCCCCTCATCAACCCCCTTGCCACCCGCAACCGCTAATACAAACTGTGTCCGGTGACTGCTGCTTCTGCTATTCAGCAGCAGCAGCCCGTACATAAAGAAAAAACATCCTCCTAAAACGCATCTCCGTTGAGAAGCATCTCACATTGGCTGAAGTCTCAGCATGAGCTCCTCCTCTCCCCTCTGACGTCTCGGCGTTTCTCCGGGGTCTTCCGGCAGGGGCACTGACGTTGAGGGGAGAGGAGGAACGGCTGCAGAGACGTCAGCCAATGTGAGATGGTTCTCCACGGAGGTGCGTTTTAGGAGGTTGTTTTTTTGTTTATTTGTTTTCTTTATGTACGGGCTGCTGCTGCTGAATAGAAGCAGCAGCAGCCGCCGGCGGACAGAGTTTGTATTAGCGGTCGCGGGTGGCGAGGTGGTCGATGTGGGGGGGGAGGGGCTTGGTGAAGCGGCGGGGGAGGAGTTGGGTGATGCGGCGAGGAGGGAAGGGGGTAGAGGCTTTCTGATGCCCCCTTGCACGGGTTGTTGTGGCGATGCGGCGGGGGGGGGGGCACTTAGAGGTGCACCGTTGAGGCTGTGTGTGTGTGTGTTTGTGTGTATGTGTTTGTGTGTGTTTTTGTGTGTGTGTGTTTGTGTGTATGTGTGTGTGTGTTTTGTGTGTTTGTGTTTCTGTGTGTGTTTGTGTGTGTGTTTGTGTGGTTGTGTGTGTGAGTTTGTGTGTGTGTTTTTGTGTATGTGTGTTTGTGTTTCTGTGTGTGTGTGTGTGTGTGTTTCTGTGTGTGTGTGTGTGTGTGTTTGAGTGTGTGTGTTTGCGTGTGTGTTTGTGTTTGCGTGTGTGTTTGTGTGTGTGTGTTTGCGTGTGTATTTGTGTGTGTTTATGTGTGTGTGTGTGTGTGTGTGTTTATGTGTGTGTGTGTGTGTGTGTTTATGTGTGTGTGTGTGTTTGTGTGTGTGTGTTTGCGTGTGTGTTTATGTGTGTTTGTGTTTGTGTGTTTCTGTGTGTTTGTGTGTGTGTGTGTTTGCATGTGTGTTTGTGTGTGTGTGTTTGTGTGTTTGCGTGTGTGTTTGTGTGTGTTTGTGTGTGTGTGTTTATGTGTGTTTGTGTGTTTGCTTTTGTATGTGTGTGTGTGTGTGTTATGTGTGTGTGTGTGTGTTTGTGTGTGTTTGTGTGTGTGTGTTTCTGTGTGTGTGTGTGTTTATGTGTGTGTTTGCGTTTGTGTGTGTGTGTGTTTGCGTTTGTGTGTTTGTGTGTGTGTGTTTGCGTGTGTGTGTTTATGTGTGTGTGTTTGTGTTCGTGTGTGTGTTTGTGTGTGTGTGTGTGTGTTTACGTGTGTGTGTGTTTACGTGTGTGTGTGTGTTTACTTGTGTGTTTGTGTGTGTGTGTGTTTGCGTTTGTGTGTGTGTGTGTGTTTGTGTGTATGTGTGTGTGTGTTTGCATTTGTGTGTGTGTGTTTGTGTGTATGTGTATGTGTGTGTGTGTGTTTGCGTTTGTGTGTGTTTATGTGTGTGTGTGTGTGTTTGCATTTGTGTGTGTGTGTTTGTGTGTATGTGTGTTCGTGTTTGCATTTGTGTATGTTTTTCTGTGTGTGTGTTTGTGTTTGCATTTGTGTGTGTGTTTCTGTGTGTGTTTACATTTGTGTGTGTTTCTGTGTGTGTGTGTTTCTGTGTGTGTGCGTGTGTGTTTATGTGTGTGTGTTTGTGTGTGTTTGTGTTGTGTGTTTACATTTGTGTGTGTGTCTATGTGTGTTTATGTGTGTGTTTATGTGTGTTTGTGTGTGTGTTTATGTGTGTGTGTTTCTGTGTGTTTCTGTGTGTGTTTCTGTGTGTGTGTTTGTGTGTGTGTGTTTATGTGTGTGTGTTTGCGTGTGTGTTTGCATTTGTGTGTGTGTTTGTGTTTGTGTTTGCATTTGTGTATGTGTGTGTGTTTGTGTGTGTGTTTATGTGTGTGTGTTTGTGTTTCTGTATGTATGTGTGTGTGTGTGTGTTTGTGTTTGCATTTGTGTGTGTGTATGTGTGTGTGTTTGTGTGTGTGTTTATGTGTGTGTGTTTGTGTGTGTGTGTTTGTGTTTCTGTATGTATGTGTGTTTGTGTTTGCATTTGTGTGTGTGTTTCTGTGTTTGTGTTTGTGTGTGTGTGTTTGCATTTGTGTGTGTGTTTATGTGTGTTTGTGTGTGTGTTTATGTGTGTTTGTGTGTGTGTTTATGTGTGTTTGTCTGTGTGTTTGCATTTGTGTTTGTGTGTGTGGGGGGGGGGGTTGCGGGTGGCTTTTGTGGTCGTGTGTGGTTGGGGAGTTTGCCAGCAGTCTGTAGCGATTCCTAGGAAGGGGGAGGAGTACGGAAACACTCCCCCTGCCTGGGTCGTTGCCAGTTGGTAGGGGTGCCTTTATGGATCCCTTTACTCTCCAGCTTATAATCGAACGAGAAAAACGCCCAAGTTCCGACCTAAATCGGGAGATGGGCGTTTATCTCACAAAAACGAATAAAGCGGTATAATCGAAAGCCGATTTTGGACGTTTTCAACTGCACTCCGTCGCGGATGCGGACAAAGTTGATGGGGGCGTGTCAGAGGTGTGGCGAAGGCGGAACTGGGGCGTGGTTATCTGCCGAAAAGAGATGGGCGCATTTCACAGATAATGGGACAAAAGTATGCGTTTTTAGCTAGAATTTAGGGCACTTTTCCTGGACCCTGTTTTTTCACGAATAAGGCCCCAAAAAGTGCCCTAAATGACCAGATGACCACTGGAGGGAATCGGGGATGACCTCCCCTGACTCCCCCAGTGGTCATAAAACCCCTCCCACCTCAAAAAATGATGTTTCACAACTTTTTATTTTGACCCTCAAATGTCATACCCACCTCCCTGGCAGCAGTATGCAGGTCCCTGGAGCAGTTGTTAGGGGGTGCAGTGGACTTCAGGCAGGTGGACCCAGGCCCATCCCCCCCCTACCTGTTACAATTGTGCTGCTTAATGCTTAGTCGTCCAACCCCCCCCCCCCCGAACCCACTGTACCCACATGTAGGTGCCCCCCTTCACTCCTTAGGGCTATAGTAATGGTGTAGACTTGTGGGCAGTGGGTTTTGAGGGGGATTTGGGGGGCTCTACACACAAGGGAAGGGTGCTATGCACCTTGGAGCTCTTTTACCTTTTGTTTCTGTTTTTGTAAAAGTGCCCCCTAGGGTGCCTGGGTTGGTGTCCTGGCATGTTAGGGGGACCAGTGCACTACGACTCCTGGCCCCTCCCACGAACAAATGCCTTGGATTTATTCGTTTTTGAGCTGGGCGATTTCATTGTCCATTATCGCTGAAAAGCAAAAACGCCCAGCTCACAACTTGGCGAATAAAACATGGACGTCTAATTTTTTCGAAAATACGCTTGGGTCCACCCCTTCACGGACCCATTCTCAGAGATAAACGCCCATGGAGATAGGCGTTTCTGTTCGATTATGCCCCTCCCTCTGTGTTCCGCCCTCGAGGGCGGGGCAGAGAGACATGGTGAGTTGGACGGCTTCACCACCATGAACTTACGAACTGTTTAGGGATTTTGCAGATGGCTTCAGCAGGTTGTCTTCAGAATGTTGAGGTAGCGTTTTATGTACAGATGGGGCGTGGCTGAGGGCGGGTCTGTGAGTGAGGGTGACTGGTCCTAGCCTATGAAGACTACAGGATTTTTGTTCTTCTCTGCCTTGGAGTGAGCTTCTCTGCCTTGGAGTGAGCTTCAGAACGTTCAAGGTGGGATTTATTAATATAGATATAAAATGTGTATTTAAGAACAACAACAATAACATAAACTATTTACTGTCACGATGGTGACTGTTTCCTTGGCTGTGCTCACCTTGCCCTCTGGTGGTCAGAACCGGTGGCTGCTATGGACTGTCTCATGTTCCAGATTTCAGCCCACTCCGGTCCGGATCTTCCGGGCTGCCAGGCTTGCTTTTCTTGTTTGTGCCTGAACAGCACCCGTAGCTGCCTTGTGATTCCTGCAGCTGAGCTTCAGCAGCTGATTGGCTTTATTAATCACCTGGAAACTTCTGTGTTTGCCTTTGCATCGTCTAAGGTCCCTGGTATGTTGGTGTGCTTGTTGCACTTCTGCCTAGTCTGGTTTCTTGTCTGAGTTTCTTGTCCGGTTCTAGTTAGTCTGTGTGTAGTTTAGCTTAGGTTATTGCTTATTCCCTAGTCTTGTTTCTGGTCTGTATTTCTTGTCTAGTTCCTGTTTGTCTGTGTTTCTTTCTTAGTGGCTGCGTGACAGCTTTCAGTCCTGACTCTTGTCTGTCAGTGTCTTTGTACCCTTTTTCAGTGGCTGCTTGGCAGCTTTCAGTTCCTGTCCTTTAGCTTGTCCACTTCCTGCCTTGTGTAGTATTGTCTGTCTGTGAGTCCTAGCCCAGTTTCCTGCCTTGCTACCCATGTATATTCCTTTCCCCTCTGACCCTCAGTCCCTGTTTAGCCTAGTTGGTATCCAGTTCCTGCCCTGTCCGGTAAGTCCTGCCGGCCGCCTGCACCCAGGGGCTCAAATCCTGTGGAAGGGCGGTCAAGTGCAGGTGAAGTCTAGTTGTTTCTGTCAGAGTTCTGCCTTGTCTCTGGTGTGGGGTGGTTTTGCCTGCCACTGCCACTCCTCGGCAGTGGCCCAAGGGCTCACGAACCTAGTTTGTGCCTTGAAAGCCTGACATTTACAATTTTGGGGGGAGGCGTTATTCTCCCCCATGAAGGGCCCCCTGCAGCAGGCTAATGAGCAGCACCAGGAGCAGCCTCTGTACCCTGAAGTGCTGCTCGTTAGCCTGCCGCATCGCTGACACCTCCTGCAGCAACTGTTTTTGGGTATTGACCAGTTGCTGCAGGAGGCACAGTGCTGGGGGTGGGGATGGGGATGGGGATTGGGCTGGGGATGGGGCTGCAACTGGGGGTGGGGATGGGGTGGAGAGGGCTGAGGGTATTGGCCCATCGTTATCATCCCCCTCAAGGGGAGGCATGTCTGCCCATGGATCCGGCTGGGCCTCGCCTTCCTCCTCCTGAGCCTCGCCCTTCTGGGCCTCCTGATCCTCCTGGGCTTCCTCCTGCCACCGCTGCCTCCCTCTGTATGTAACAGGATTGTCTTTGAGATCAGCACATCCAACATGGCTTGCATAGTGCAGGAGCTGGTTGGCCTGAGGCGGGGGATGGGGAAAGGTGTGATGAGCCCTGGGCTATACCCATGGGGCGTGAGATGCATGAGATGACATGACAGGGAACCCTGGATGCTGGTCTGACTCAGAGTACACAGGCAGACCACACTCATTGCTCAGCAGCATGTTTGCATTATGATTTATGACCATGGTTGGCTGACCATTTGGGGTTTTTGTTTTTTTGGGGGGGGAGAAGCACATAACTTTATGTGAGGCAATGACATCCACTAAGAGTAGGACCTCAGGCAGCAATACCATGAAAGAGTATCCACCTCAGAAAGGGCGATACAGAAGTGAGGCATGTCATCTTATTCATCTCAGAGGAGATTAGTTGGAAGTTGCAGTCACACTCACGGGACGGTAGCTGCAACCACAGGCCTTGATCTGGGACAGAGGTGTTATGACTTACTAGTTGCTTATTAGCCACATGGAAACTGATATTGTACAGCACATTTGCATTATTAAATAAATACATTTACAAATGAGTACAGGTGCCCTGTTTATAATACTTACGTTGAGCCCTGAGGCGCTGTCTCACTGCCCTGATCATGTCAGGGCTCTCTCTTTTGGTTCTTCGGAACCTCCGCCGGAGGGACTCGAGGTCCCTCCGAATGCCAAATCTTCTGCAAGATGTACGTTTGTACACCAGGAGTCAGGAGATGGCCCTTCTTGCCTTCAGCACACAAATTCATTTGGAAATCAAATAGGAGAGACTCACAACACTGATTGGGGGGGGGGGGGGACATTACATTGGTACAGATGATGTCATTGAGGTGGATGTGAGGACAGAGAGTACTGTTTGTGTGCAGTATTGTAGGGATGTGGGAATGTTTTTGCTTTCTAGTACATAGATTCTATTATTGAATGTGCACCTGCACAAATCACTGATTACCCTTGAATGCAGATTACAGTTTGTGCTTACACTGCTGAGGGAGCTCTTATATGTGTAGCTACAGGAGGGGGCCCTGATAGCCCCCAACTTGTCCCTTATCTCACCCCAGGCTTCGATGAAGAGAGTCCTGGGGGGCAGGTGGCAGTGGTGGGGGAAAAGAATAAGCCTGTGCTTCAAGCACAGGTGCAGTGGCGTACCAAGGGAGGGCGGTGGGGGAGGTCCGCCCCAGGTGCACGCCGCTGGGGGGGGTGCCGCGCGTCTGTCGGCAATACTCGTTCCCTACTCCCTCTGCTCCGGAACGGGTTACTTCCTGTTCCGGGGCAGAGGGAGCAGGGAACGAGCGTTGCCGACAGACGCGCGGTACCCCCCCCCCCCCCCCCAGCAGGTAAAGATCCACCCGGGGGGGGTCTGTCGTTTCGCCGGGGGGGGGGGGGGGGGGCGCTGCACCCGATGGGGGGGGCGCATCGGCGATCCGCCCCCGGTGTCAGCCACCCCAGGAACACCACTGCACAGGTGTACCAGTAAGAGATTTTCTCCGATGGAGAACTTAGGCTCTCCTCTCAGAGCCATGTTTCTCAGTGAATAACCGTTGGAAAGCGTGCATCGCCTTATATGGACACCCATTCGTGATGGACGTCCTTACATGCACAGCTCCATATATGGAAGGCCACCCCATATATGGACAGGTCAGTACGTGCACGTCTTGGCATCTATAATGGCTCCACACATGGATGGCTGTGACGCATGGACGTACATGGACGTGCAAAGTTTTTCTTAAATGGAAGTTTTCCTTATATGGATCATTATCAAGTGTGCGAACTTCATATGTATGTTCCTTATATTTCCTATAGCTGCATGTTCCACAAGTACACTGCATGTAGTTGCGGACATCCAGGTACGTGGAAAATATAAGGAACATTGAGAAATATAAAGTACAGTAACGTGTTTCTCACATAACTGCTGCATTTTTCGTATACTTTGGCTGCCCCTGACTTCGCCATTTTCAACTGCGATAATGGATTGTCTATGGCTGGCCATTTTCCTATACTTTGGCCGGCCCTGATTTGGCCGTTTTCAACTGTGATGATGGAATGTCTATGGCCGGCCATATTATTTTCCGATTATACCTGCCTGATTTTGGCCGGCTTCGTGAGGCCGGCCAAATTCAGATTTAGCCAACCTTTCCATTATGCCCCTCTATATGTCCTCAAAGGTATGGTGTGCTTTAATGGAATGTTCAACAAGTGGCTTCTCCATACTTCCTTTCTTCAGCACAGTCCTGTGTTCAATAATCCTGGTATTAAATCCTCTCTTGGTTTTTCCCACATAAATCAGGTTGCAAGGACAGATGGCAGCATATATTGCACCAATAGTTTTGCAATTGGAGAATTGCCTCAGGGTAAATTTGTGCCCAGAGATGGGATGTATAAATTCCTTAAGTTCCAGGTTAACACAACACACAAAGCATGATCCACTTTTAAAATATCCACTAGGTGCATGCCTAATTGTACTAACATTGCATGGAAGTGTTGAAGGGACCAGAATATATCCTTAAGGTTCTTCATATGCAACCATCAGATCTTTACCCGAAAAATGTTTAATACTCTGAATAATGTGCCAAAGTTTCTTCAAAATCTTAATCTGATCATTTGCTAGGTGGGTAAAAACCGAAGGGCAAACAATTTTATCATTTGGCTCTCTATTTTTCACTTGTAAAAGCTGTTTCCTCTCAATCTATGTTGCACATCTGTAACAGTTATTATCTTTCTGGATATCCTTTCTCTCTAAGTCTATATTGCATTTCTCTTGATCTTTTCATGTACATCTCTTGTGTGGTATAGAATTTCTTAAGTCTCAAAAACTGATTATATGGTAGATTTGATTTTAATGATTTATTATGACAGCTACAGTAATCTAATAACTTGTTTAAAAACTTGGCTATTTCTGAGACACTTTGGCCAAACCACAGGAAAGCCTGCCTCCTTCCTAAACTTTTTAATTTACTTTAAATACTTAAATTCTTTTGCTAAAATTGCTAAATTAATCAGCTACTTAATACTCATTTTTTCAAGCTGAATTTCAAATCATAGTCGGCTCAGGGGCACTTTAAGTTAAAATAAAATGTTTAGGAAGGAGGTAGGCTTTGAACTGATGAAGATTTAAGTATGTAAATCACTGTGTAAAACTTGAATAACATAGAGGGGCATAATCGAAAGGTCGTCCAAATCTGAATTTGGGCGCCCTCACGAAGTTGGCCAAAATCAGGCAGGTATAATCGGAAAATAATATGGGCGCCCTTAGACATTCCATTATCGCGGTTGAAAATGCCCAAATCAGGGGCGCCCAAAGTATAGGAAAAATACGGCAGTTATGTGAGAAACGCGTCCTTGTTACTGTACTTTATACTTCTCGATGTTCCTTATATTTTCCCCGTACCTGGAAGTCCGCAACTACATGCACTGTAGTTGAGGAGCATGCAGCTATGGTAAATATAAGGAGCATACATATTTTATTGTGTATATATGAAGTTCGCACACTTGATAATGATCCATATATAAGGAAAACTCCGCACGTAGGCCCCACACGCGTGACGACAGTCCATGAACGTCCATGCATCACGGCCATCCATGTGTGGAGCCATTATAGATGCCAAGACGTGCACGTACTGGTCATCCATATATGGAGCTGTACATGTAAGGACGCCCATCACGCATGGGCGTCCATATAAGGCGATGCACGCTTTCCAACGATCATTCACTGAGAAACATGTCTCTTCGCAGGGAGCCCAACTTCAGCCAAGCTGAAATACTGCACATGGTGCGGCTGTGCATCAAGCACAGACGCCTGCTATTCAGGCACCACCACCACAGGCCCCCCAGGACTCTCTCCAACCAAGCCTGGGGTGAGATAAAGGATAGGTTGGAGAGGTAAGTGTTTGCTCACCCCCCCTCCTGGGCTATCAGGGCCCCCTCCTGTAGCTACACATATAAGAGCTCCCTCAGCAATGTAAGCACAAACTGGAGTCTACATTCAAGGGTAATCAGTGATATGTGCACATGCATATTCATTAATAGAATCTATGTACTAGAAAGCAAAAACATTCCCACATCCCTATAATACTGCACACAAACGGTACTCTCTGTCCTCATGTCCACCTCAATTACATCATCTGTACCAATGTAATGTCCCCCCCCCCCCCCCCAATCAGTGTTGTGAGTCACTCCTATTTGATTTCCAAATGAATTTGTGTGCTGAAGGCAAGAAGGGCCATCTCCTGACTCCTGGTGTACAAACTTATATCTTGCAGAAGATTTGGCAAGAGAGAGCCCTGACATGATCAGGGCAGTGAGACGGCACCTCAGGGCTTGACGTAAGTATTATAAACAGGGCACCTGTACTCATTTGTAAATGTATTTATTTAATAATGCAAATGTGCTGTACAATATCAGTTTCCATGTGGCTAATAGGCAACTAGTAAGTCATAACACCTTTGTCCCAGATCAAGGCCTGTGGCTGCAACTTCCAACTAACCTCCTCTGAGTTTGTGCAGCGCTGCGTACGCTTTGTAGCGCTATAAAAATGCTAAATAGTAGTAGTAGTAGATGAATGAGTTAACATGCCTCACTTCTGTATCCCCCTTTCTGGGGTGGATATTGTTTCATGGTATTCCTGTCTGAGGTCCTACTCTTAGTGGATGTCATAGCCTCATATTAAAGTTATGTGCTCCCCCCCCCCCAAAAAAGAACAAAAACAAAAACCCAAAATGGTCAGCCAAACATAGTCACAAATCATAATGCAAACATGCTGCTGAGCAATGAGTGTGGTCTGCCTGTGTACTCTGAGTCAGACCAGCATCCAGGGTTCCCTGTCATGTCATCTCATGCATCTCACACCCCATGGGTATAGCCCAGGGCTCACCACACCTGCACTATGCAAGCCATGTTGGATGTTCTGATCTCAAAGACAATCCTGTTACATACACAGGGCTGCTGCGGCGGCAGGAGGAGGCCAAGGTGGAGGCTGAGGAGGAGGCCAAGGCCGAGGAGGATCCATGGGCAGACATGCCTCCCCTTGATGATGATGAAGGCCCAACACCCCCCGCCCTCTCCATCCCATCCCCATCCCCACCCCCAGCACTGCACCTCCTGCAGCAACTGGTGAATAGCCAAAACCAGTTACTGCAGGAGGTGTCAGAGAAGTGGCAGGCTAACGAGCAGCACTTCAGGGTGCAGAGACTGCTCCTGGTGCTGCTCATTAGCCTGCTGCAGAGGGGCATTAGGGGGGGGGGGGAGATTAACGCCTCCCTGAGAACCTTTTTGTCAACCAAATAAAATTTGTACATAGTTATATTTGTTCTGTTTAAATAACACTTTCATATTTTTGATATAACAGGGTGTGTGTCTCTACTTTGTGCACTACATATTATCAAATGCTGGGGTTGATTTGAGAGGAGGCAGTAATCTGGGTTGCATGACAGGTGACCTGTGACAAATAAACTTTGGTACATATGTGTGATAAGTGTGGCCATACAGAAGGCCACCTGTTCCTTCCAAACAGCATGGCTGTACGGTAAGGGGGGGGGGAGGCTGTCCATCCAGCCTCTCCCCACCTTACCATAGAACCCCACAGCACAGAGTTGTCTAAATAATAGGTATGTTGTCTAGCACTAGTGATCTGCCAAGTAGAAACTTGCAGATAACCATAGGTAGCACATAGACGATGTTTGCTCTCTGAACGCCAGACACCCTTACCCACAACCAAACCTCATTGGTGAGGGCCAGGAAGGAGCTACAAACAGCTGGGTCATCTTTTCACATTGAATGTATCAGCAATGGTATATAGTGCTGAGGAGAAAAGGGAAACCAAGGGTAAAAGCATTAGATGGATGTTTACTTCATCACAATTGCAATATAATACATCAAGTACAGAAGGGCACAGGCTAGGGGAATTATATAGGCACCGGGCTGTAGCCACCTGCAGGTAATTTAGAATAGGAACTGTAACCAGAACCCCTCTCCCTCACCATGACTTAAGGGCTCAAGGCCATGGTAGGCACGCACCTGTGGCCACCTTGAAAATAGTTTGCAGGATAGAATATAGAAATGTTGTTCCATAACTATGGAGGATTGTAGGACTCTGTTGAATAATGTGGAAAAGATATTCAGGGCATATATGCTTCCCCCCCTCCCCACCCCCAACAACCCTGAGAATGGGTGGGCCAGGGCCCACCCATTTAGGGCTCAGGCCCATACAACAGTAGCACATGTTTAGCTGCAGCTGGTGGGGATCCCAAGCTCCGCCAGCTGAAGACTTCCCCCTGATGGTAATGAAAACACTACTTTCTACGATACCAGCATCTGCACATTCTCAGTTTTCAGCGCATGCCTGCTGCAGACTACCAAGGTAGAAAGAAGCATTTTCCAACCAGCTGAGATATTTTTTTGGTGGTTGGGGGGAGGGAGAACACTTGGTGCTCACCCGCTTCTTGTCTAGGCCCACCTAAAATCTGTTGTCTGGCTCCGCCCCTGGGGTGGGCACTTCATAACAACCACATAAAGAAGGATGGAACCTAGCGGGGAGACACATGAGGTGCAAAGCGGGAGAAAAACTTCCAGCTGTGGATACCTGTGAACCTGGTGAAAATAGAGGTAAGATTTGAATGCGGAGAACATACAGAGAATGGGGAGCCCTTGACCATGAGGGATGCACACATCCATTCTCAGGGCCTCTTCCCCTCCCCCACCCCACAGGCAGCCACAACTGAGTGTGTCCAATAGAGAACATCTGTACAATGAATTGGGTAGAAACAATCATGGCTCTCAAGTAGGGTTACCATATTTGCCCTAAGAAAAAAGAGGACACATGCCCCACCCCTTGGCACAACTCTTCCCCGCCCCATCCTGCCCATGCCCCGCCCCTTGCCCCACCCCTATCCAAGACTTCAATGGAAGTCTCACGAAGCTGCCGCTTGAACTGTTAGCAGCAATTTTGAAGTGGCACAGGGAGCAAGACAGTCTGTAGGTGTGCCAGGCAGGAAAGAGGGGACTCTTTTCTGCCCTGAAGAGATCGCTAGACCACCAGAGCACCACAGTAAGGTAAAGGAGAGAATAGGACACCCTGAGGACTGCCCAGCAGTCTGCCCTCCAGCCTGCCCAACCCACCCGGATGCATGGCCGTGTTCTCAACAAGAGGGCATGTCCAGGTAAAACTGGACATATGGGTGCTCATTTTCAAAGCACATAGACTTATAAAGTTCCATAGTAACATACATAACTTTGTTAGTCTATGTGCTTTGAAAATGAGCCTCATGGTAACCCTACCAGGGAGAGCCACGATTTTATATCAGATTTCAAGTTTTTGAACAACTGTTTGCCCCCATTTGCATGGACAAACCCACAAGAAAATGGAGGTAGACCAATAACGTTGAAACACAAGGGTTTGGCTTTAATTGACATCTAAAAGCACAACAAACAGTAATGTTTAACACAGGATTCAATGAGTCCAAACAGAAATAACAATTGTGGCACCATTTAACCAACCATGGAATAGTGCCCGCAAGAAAATGGAGGTAGACCAATAACGTTGAAACACAAGGGTTCAGCTTTAATTGGCATCTAAAAGCACAACAAACAGTAATGTTTAACACAGGATTCAATGAGTCCAAACAGAAATAACAATTGTGGCACCATTTAACCAACCATGGAATAGTGACTTCAAAAGAATGCAGCAGTATATCAATTGCACAGGAACAAATTAAGTGTAAAACAGAGACCTGCACGGGAAAGGGACAAATAAAACCCACAAGAAAATGGAGGTAGACCAACTATCTAGTGTAAAACCTCTTACAACTATAAAAGCAGCAAAACTGCAAAAAGTTGACAAGCAGCTGTATTGAGTGTACCGTACAACAGAGAATTGCAGTGGTTCCCAAACCTGGTCCATATTCCTGGAGGCACCCACATTCCAGCCAGTCAGGTTTTCAGGATACCCACAATAAATATTCATGAAAGAGATTTGCAAAGTTTGCATTCAGTGGTACCGGAGGCTCCCCAGCCAGATTTCCAGGATACCCACATGCAGTGCAAACCTCTCTCATGACACTGTAGCAGCAGTAGACAATCTATGTTTCAAAGGTTTCTGAATCTGAATTTGATTGATTCTGAGCTCTAGAATACTTATCAGAAGAGCGGATATTCCGCAACAACTTTGGTTGGCACTTGATATACATATGAAAGTCTTTGCATGTCATATGCTTAAAGTTGTGGTGTACAAAGAGAATTCCCTTTACAGATTCAACCAGAAGTTTGTTTCTCTCCTTTGTCCATTGGCTCTGCATTAAGGAAAAAACTCGTTCAGTGTTAGCATTATGTGATGGAATCGCAAAGAAAAACTCTGCAATGATAAGAAGTTCTGAGAAACATTCCTCAGTCTTGCAACTGTTGAAGTACTTCACCCATTTCTCATGTGACAATAACTTTTCAAACTCTTCATTTTGGTTTGACTCAACAAATCTCTTCAAGTTGCAGAACTGATCAAAACATTTGCTATCATCAATGCCTATTTCCTTTTCTTTGAGATATGCCACAGTAGCAAGAACTTCATCCCAACTTGGAATTTTAGTGAAAGCCATCCATGAAAATACAGTGAACTCCTCCAGTGGCACGGTCCACATTTCCAAATATTGCAAACATGTGGTGTACAGCGAGGCTACTTGTGAACAAAATGCTTCACAGTGGTCATCCTGTCCATCTTGATGCAACTTCTTTAACAACTCCTTCACCTTTAGTGACATGAAACTCTGTTGTGCTCGACATGTGAGAACAGACTGGACAGATTTAAGGCAGTTCATAACCTCCAGTAGTGAATTATTTTCACGTTCAATTTTTTCAATGTGTGAATGGAACACATTCATCAGCGAATGCATATGCCAAAGGTAAATCTCACTAAGATCATTTTCAAAGAAATTTTGAATCACAGCAGGTGGCATTTCTTGAGACAAAAAGAAAGACTTCAAGGCTGGAAACATCTGCAACATGCGATGGATGCTAGGAAACAAAGACAGCCATCGAGTCTTGCAGTGATAAAGTAGCTGACGATATTCCACTTCAACAAATTCACAGTACTCTTTAACTGTTCAGTTCGAACAGTGTAGATTGAGAAATAGTTGTAAATTTTTTAAACTATTGACTCAATATCAACATCAAGTGTATCAGCGCCATGCTGAATGCAGTTATTCAAAACATGTGCTGGACAACCAATTCCAACTAATGTACCATTGCCACTGCTTTTTCCTTTCATCTTCTTTAAATTAGCAAACACATTCTTGCCAGTATCTCTACGCTGAACACCTCCAAAATTAGTATTACAATTATCTCCTGCAAAGGCTATACACTTCTGAAATAAGCTAGGTCTGTCCAAGGTGTTCTTAATGCACGTTGAAATTGTTTCTGCAGTTTCATCTGGAGTGCTATGCACATCAATGAGTTTCGACTGTAAACCACCATTTTTCCAATCGAAGTAGTAAATAAGAATTGGAAACAACTTCTGAGATCCATGATTACTACCATCTGTCACAACCCCACAGAAGCGTACACAGCTTAGTGCTTTTACAACCACATCAACGGAATGCGGAGCCAGCACACTATTAACAATTGCTTCGGTTTTTGGATCTCAGAAGTTGTTTCCAATTCTTATTTACTACTTCGATTGGAAAAATGGTGGTTTACAGTCGAAACTCATTGATGTGCATAGCACTCCAGATGAAACTGCAGAAACAATTTCAACGTGCATTAAGAACACCTTGGACAGACCTAGCTTATTTCAGAAGTGTATAGCCTTTGCAGGAGATAATTGTAATACTAATTTTGGAGGTGTTCAGCGTAGAGATACTGGCAAGAATGTGTTTGCTAATTTAAAGAAGATGAAAGGAAAAAGCAGTGGCAATGGTACATTAGTTGGAATTGGTTGTCCAGCACATGTTTTGAATAACTGCATTCAGCATGGCGCTGATACACTTGATGATCCATGATTACTACCATCTGTCGCAACCCCACAGAAGCGTACACAGCTTAGTGCTTTTACAATCACATCAACGGAATGCGGAGCCAGCACACTATTAACAATTGCTTCGGTTTTTGTTCGTGCACATGATATTTTTCGTGCAATGCTGGAGTCAGGTAATACTGTTTTTACTAACCTGCAACTGCAGTCCATAGATTTATAGCTATGATGATGTTTAACTACATGAAACGCCAATGTTCCTTCAACAGCTGAAACAGAATCATCAATTTTGGAACACGGTGTTATGAAAAAATCTGTAAGTTTCATAGATGAGCTTTCTCCCCGAACACTCTTAACATGTTTCGACGTTCTGATATGCGCCTCTAAATCAAGTGTACCTTTATGCGCAACAGAAATACAAGTCCTACCACCACATGTTATGCATTCCGCTTCCCTGTCATGTCGACCTGAACGAAAACATGGGTATTTCGCTTTCATCACATCAGTAAATGAACAGTTTCGTTTCGGCATTTCTAGTTCGTAGCTCACGTTCGATGACTATGGTCAGTGCAGTGAAAACTCTGTAAACACAAACCAAACACATTTGCTTATTTCCGATCTGACGAAGAAGGGCAACCTTCGAAAGCTAATCAAGAAATGTATTAAGTTATATCCAATAAAAAAGGTATCATCTTATTTTCTTTTCCATGTTTTATTTTGTTTGATTTCTATTGATAACCTTTAAGAGTGGACTAACACGGCTACCACACCTCTCTACTTAACACAAACCAAGAAAACCGTAATATCTATTCCTTGTATGTCCAGGATTCCCACTGTCTCCCTGTTCACTCTCTTCCACTTTCATCCTGTCTTCTTATCCAGCATATCTCCCCCATGCTCAACCATATTCCCAGATCCAAAACGTCTCCCAGTTTCTCCCCCCCCCCCCATTGTCTGTTAAGCTAATTTAGGAATGAAAAACAAAAATGAGAATATTATGATGGCTTTTATATCACTCCATGGTGCGACTGCACCTTGAATACTGAGTGCAATTCTGGTCACCATACCTCAAAAACTATATAACGGAATTAGAAAAGGAATAGAGAAGAGTGACGAAAATGGCAAACATGATGACTTCCTATGAAGAAAGGATAAAGAGGCTAGGGCTCTTCATCTTGGAAAAGAGACAGCTGAGTGGAGGTATGATAGAGGCCCACCCCCCTATCTCCTCCCTCTCAGGCAGAACCCCACCTACTTTAATTTCTCTACTTCAATCCGATATCAATATATTAGCATTCTCCACCAATCACCTTTTGCCAGCTCTCTCCCCCCCCCCCCCCCCCCCCCTTACACGCTTCTACGTTCCCTTAAGGTTACCAGATTTTTGGTTTGCAAATCTAGTACACAAGGGCTGGGCCTCTGCAGACATCTCTCTACCATAAAAATTATAAAGGAATATAATTTTTAATTTGATTCTATCTTATAACTTTAAGTTGCTTTGCACATAATACCTAAAAACATTACCAGAACTCAAACAGCATCAATCCAACCTATGAAAAGCAACACTGCAAATATGTCAGAATCTAGAACACCAATACATCACATCTGCAGTTAGGACAATAGAATATGCTGGACTGTCACAGATTGTTAAACAGAAATTATGCTGTAGAAGAATCACTCACCACAGTCAAACATGCAAAACACAAAATACAAAGATATTGTATCTTAAGCCCATAGCTAATGGAAGCTGCAGGTTTAAATTTTTTTAAAATTATTATCAAGAGGTCACGTGACGCCATGGTGCAGGGCTGACGCTGGAAAGCTAGGCTCCGCGCACATTCACCCGGAAATCAGATAATTTGACTTACCCAAGGAGCGAAACGCCACATTTTTACTCATAATCGGTGGGAGAGCGATTGGCGAGTGGAGATCGAGTGGAGAAACATAGAATGGCAGCGAAATCGGTGAGGAGGAGAGCGAGACAAATCGAAACTGCCAGAAAACAAGATGGCCGACCAGCGAGATCCCGGAGAATTTGCGGTGGGATCCGCATGGCTGACGGAAATCACGGCCGAGGTTACAGCGGCGGTCGAAGCTGCGCTGGACAAAAAACTTCAGCAATTGCTCGATCGGACGGAGGAAGCTCATGAGCGCATTGATAGTATAAATATGGAGCTAGATGAAGGTTTACAGCGGATTTCAGAGATGGAGGAGACGGTAGGGGCGCAGAAAGAGATCAACAAGAAATTGGAGTGGAGAGTACAGGATCTGGAGACAAAGATCGATGATATGGAGAATAGGAGCAGGCGAAATAACCTGCGTCTGGTTGGGCTTCCAGAATCGCTCATGGATAAAGATCTGACCACCTTTTTGGAGGATTGGCTGCCGAAATCGTTGCACTTAGAGGACAAATTACAGAGTTTTTGTATTGAAAGGGCTCATAGAGTTGGGCCTCCGAGACAGCATGAGAACAGGCCGCGAGTAGTCATACTAAAATCTCTGAACTTTCGACATAAACAACATATTCTGGAAGCGATAAGAGGAGGCAATACCCTCACCTACCAAGATAAGAAGATCCTGTGTTTTCAGGATTATTCCCAGCAGGTGCAGGCGAGGAGGAAGTCCTTCGCACCTATATGTACGGACCTTTTCAATAGAAAAATAAAATTTGCGCTCCTATATCCGGCTAAGCTGCGCCTCACGATCAATGGAGTCACCAATTTTTTGACACAGTTGAAGCAGCTAAAGCATACATTCAACAACAAGGGGGTGAATAGACCCTCTAAGAGGAAGGATATAATTACAGAAGCTTTTTCTGGAGCTTTACAGGACAGAGGTTTAATTGAAACTATTTTGCTATGGAAAACCACCCTTGGGAAACATTATGATCTCTCAAAGATTGAACATTGAATGATGAAACAGAGATTTAATTAGACATGCTCAATGCTTGAATATATGGGATCTTATTGACGATACAATACATAGATGACAATAGGGGAAACAGACATGGACTGTGGAATATAATATGGAATTTCAAGGTCGTACGAGCATGGAGAGGCGGAATGCAAATAAGGCTGAAAGACCACATAGAACTGAAACACAGCACAGTATGCTGAACTATTGAAAGGTGGTTGCAACAGAAGATGATCAAAGACTGGTATATGAAAAGTGACCTGTTAATTTGTGAATGAGTAGGTCGTTAGGACTGAGAAGAGTCGGAGGGGTAAATGATAACTGCAGGGTGAATGCAGGTGTTAATAAGTGACTAGTTCTTTGAACAGGAGGGAGGGAGGGAGGATTTGAAGGATGGGAGATGGGAGGGAGGGAGGGGGGGGATGGGAGATAGGGAGACATATAGAACTTGGCTAACAGATTCTCAATTAGATACATGGAGTCAGAAGAGAAATATGAGTGAGTTGAATGATGAGCGGCTGCTTGAACAAATAGTAGGAGTGGTGCTGCTGGGACACCATGACTGCCCTTATGTGGATGTGGAATATTGGTTGATGCATGAGCGAGATTTAGGAGACTGATGGGATTAAGGATATACTCCTGGAATGTGGGAGGTATCACATCTCCCATTAAGAGAGAGAAAATATTACATAGTCTCAAAAAGAAAAGAGCAGATATAGCACTCCTCCAGGAGACACATCTATCGTCTCAGGAGCATCTTAAGCTCAAAACCTGGTGGGTGGGGACAGTATTGGAGACCCCTGCGGTGGGGAAGAAGGCTGGGGTAGTGATATTGTTCCATAAATCACTCCAGGTTGAGGTGGGGCAGCTGTGTATTGATTCTGAAGGGAGATACATTCTGGCACAGGTCAAGGTGAATAACACAGCCTACCTCATTAGTAACATATATGCCCCTAATGTGTACAGTAAGAAATTCTTCCATACTCTCATAAGTAAGATGCAGCAATTTAATGTTTCGAAGAAGATAATTGGGGGTGATTTCAATGTAGTAGCAGATCCCACCATGGATAAATCACATAATGTAGCAGGTGCGAGAGGGGAGATGGATAAAGGTATCAATTTGATATGTGGAGCTCTGGGAGTGGTTGATGTGTGGAGGGTTCTTAACCCAAATACCAAAGATTATACGCACTATTCTAGAGCTCACCACACGCAATCACGAATAGACTACATACTGATAGATGAAGACAGCTTTGCAGATATCATGGAGGCAGCAATTGATCCTACGATAATATCGGATCATGCGGCAATATCTATTGAATTTAAAGATCTGAATTCACAAAGCAGACAGCTTAGATGGATATTTCCCTTGGATCTGTATTATGATCAGGATTTCAGACCATATATTAGGAGAAAATGGGAGGAATATGCACTGTACAATGCAGCTCATACTGATACACCAATATTGTTCTGGGAGGCTGGGAAGGCTGTGTTAAGAGGAGAGATTATAGCATACAGTGTCAGAAAGAAAAAACAGAGAGATCGGGAGATCATTAGATTGGGGGAACAGTTGGTGCAATTGAGGAGGGCATATGGACAAGGGGCAGCAAATCATATCCGAGAGCAATTGTTAGCCACTCAGGTAAATTTAAATGAACTGCTACATCAGCGAGCCAGTAAATCTGTTGAATATTATAGATATCAATTGCATAGATTTGGAAATAAACCAAGGAAGCTGATGGCAGGGCTGGTGAGGAAGGCGAAGGGGCAGAGGAGAGTGCTGGCGGTCAAGACACAGAGGGGGAACCTAGTACATGATGATACAGAGATACGAGAAGTATTTAAAGATTATTATGCTAGGCTATATGCCAAAAAAGACGAAGACGATTTAGACCCTGACATATATTTAGAGAATATCAACAAGACAAAGATCTCAGAACAACAGAAAAGGGCGCTAAATACACCGATTGAGACTGAGGAGGTCCTTAAAGAAATTAAAGCTAGTGCTTTACATAAAGCTGCGGGGCCAGATGGATATAGGGCTGAATTCTATAAAATATTAATGCAGGACATAGGAGGTCCCTTAACTAAAGCCTTTAATAGATCAGTTGAATTAGGGGAACTTCCACAGTCTTTGCGACGCGGATATAGTGGTATTTCCAAAACCTGAGAGGGATCCAACTATACCAGACTCATACAGACCAATTTCACTGATTAGTTATGAAGCTAAGCTGCTAGCAAAAATACTGGCCTCGAGATTGGCAAAAGTGCTTCCCAGCATAGTTGCAACTCCTCAGGTGGGATTTATACAAGGGAGACAGAGTGGGAAAAATATTAGACTGATATTGGCATCAATAGAGAATGTGTGCAGAGGGGGTAGAGATTCCCTATGGATTAGCTTCGACGCCGAAAAGGCGTTTGATCGAGTAGAGTGGGAGTTCCTGTTCGCTTCATTAAGAGCGTACGGATTGGAAGGCTTCTTTACACAAGCAATCTCTATATTATATAAGAACCCTATGGCGAGAGTGCTGGTTAATGGAGCGTACTCTCGAAATTTTATAATTAATAGAGGTACCAGACAGGGATGCCCTCTGTCCCCTTTACTGTTTGCTATTACGCTAGACCCGTTGGTCAGGGAAATCATAGATAACCCTGAGATTGAAGGTATAAATCTGGGAACCAGAGAATTTAAGATCTCGGCGTTTGCCGATGACATTTTGGTTCATCTAACTAGACCGGAGAGCTCGCTACCGGTATTGATGGAGGTTTTTGAAGAATATGGGGCCTTTTCGGGATTTAAATTGAATTTCCAAAAGTCAGAGGGATTGCCCACAACTAATCAGGTAAGGGAGAAATGGAAGGGTAGGTTCCCACTGAGATGGGCGAACAAGGAATTTAAATACCTAGGCATAACTCTAACAAGTGATCCGAGTAGATTATATAGACAGAATATTGATAAGTTATTGCAATATAAGCGCCACAAACTAGCAATATGGGAGGGACTACCCTTAACTTTAAGTGGGCGAGTGGGTTTATTTACGATGATACTTTTTCCAAAATGGCTCTATGTATTAAGACAGTTGCCACTAGTTTTACAGACTAAAGATATAAAGAAGATTCGAGGCATGTTGACTAGGTTCTGTTGGAGTGGGAAAAAGGCTAAAGTTAAATTGGAATATCTCTATGGGAAAAGAACAGAGGGAGGCCTGGGGTTTCCTGACATTAAACAATATAATTGGGCCTGTTTAGCTAGACACTTAGCAGATTGGATTATGGAAACAGAAGAGCATACGGCATGGAATACTGAGTGTGCATTGTTTAGACCATATCATCCCTATTATATGATGCACGTTGAGAGTAAAATGTTACCAAAGGAATGGAAACATCATATTTTATTGCACCCAATGAGATGTATATGGCAGTACATATTGAGGAGATTAAATAAGAACCCACGATGTACGGACCTCCTCCCACTAGTAGGAAATGGAGCATTCGAACCAGGGAATGCTTACCCGAAATTTATTAAGTGGGCACAGGAGGGAGTGGTATTAGTGGCAGATGTTATGCAAGATACGGGAAAGATTATATCAAGAGAGGCTTTAGAGGACTTGGTGGGAGTAGAGAACGTGACATGGTATGCTTACTGCCAGATCCACAGCTATATTGAGAAATTACTTAGAGAAAAATGTGATAGAGGGATGTATGAGTTGCTGGTGAATTTGTTTTTGCCTCAGGGAAGAGAACAGACTACGGTGTCCACACTGTATAAACAGCTAAGCTTGATTGCCAAGCATCGTAGTTATGAAGCAGTGGCAAGACGATGGTCTGAGGATTTAAAGGTAGAGATCAGCAGTGGAGATATAGTCCAATCACTAAAGGAGATAGTACATAAAGTGGCTAGTGCCAGATATAGGGAGATACAATTTAGAATCATTATGAGAGCGTATTTTTCTCCCATACAGGCTTATGTTGTGAATTGAGGGGTCCCGAGCCCCCCCAAGAAGGCTAGAGTGACCTTAATCTGACTCCATCTCTAAATAGCACTAGTACTGGGGTAATCAAGGAGTTATTGCCTCTAAGGGAGACGTTAGGTCTAAGGAAAAGATACCAGCCTTATGACAAACTGGATTTAGATTACAAGTTATACAATGCAGCGAATGACAGCCTGATACAGCAAAAGCATTTATACTTACAGCCTTTCATCATTAAGTGAAGCCCACAAATCATAATTTGGAATGAGGAGTTTATTTGCTAAGGTATAAGTCAAATCAGTGATTGACAACAGGCATGTACAATCAATTAATTATAGGAATATAATAAGCTGCAAACAGGTGTTAATTATTTGTAAATCTTTTATAATTTCTTTTACCAATTAGAGGTTTTACAAGGGAAAGCAATTAGGTAATTTGTCAATTCTGCTGGACACATTGGTTTCCCTTGGAGAGAGAGTGGCAACTCTTGTCTCTCTAACTCAAACCAGGAAATACCCGGATTTTTATAGGTGCCCTCAGGATATGGATAATATGACAGTAGATATACCTGATTGGATTTATGCTAATGTCATGGTTGTCACTGATTGGCTCATGCTAATGAGTAGCTTCTATCTTGCTACGCCTTCCCTGCTCACAGGAAAGTCTCCCTCCTCTCTTGGACAGCTAGTTCCCTATTTTCTCTGCACCTGGCATGACTCACTCATTGCTCAACTTGTTTTTCTAACTTACATTAGAGAAAATTCCACTTTGTAACAGATACGGGCTTCCATTTTGTGCTGAAATCCTCCGTTTTGTTTCCATATCTATTAACTTAACTTTTAGGCCTCAATCCGGGCTACAAACTAGGCCATACTTTTCCAGTAAGCTCCCAGTTATGTCAGCCATCAGATTTCTGACTCAGCCAAGGTCTGTAATGGCCTGAGCTCTATGACTGGGCCCGCCACCATTCCAGTGGGGGGGGTCTCTGGCTGTACCATAATTATACACTTATTACGCAGGTAGATTGCAAGAAACACATTGCAGTAAATGTAATTTTCAGAGAGCAACACTGTATCACATGTTCTGGGGATGTCTGGTTATACAAAAATTTTGGGGTCCAGTGCTGGAATATTGTGAGGCCTTGCTGCACAGGAAGCTTCGGCTAGAGACTAAAACTGTTGTGCTTGGACTAAGGGGACAAGGGTCAATAATGCGACATAAAGAAAGTCTATTTATCTATAAGGTACTAATTGTTGGGAAGCAAGGTAAAATTATGTATAATCATACCTGATAATTTTCTTTCCATTAATCATAGCTGATCAATCCATAGACTGGTGGGTTGTGTCCATCTACCAGCAGGTGGAGATAGAGAGCAAACTTTTGCCTCCCTATATGTGGTCATGTGCTGCCGGAAACTCCTCAGTATGTCGATATCAAAGCTCCATCCGCAGGACTCAGCACTTAGAGAATTACACCCACGAAGGGACACTCTGCCCAGCTCACCACCGCCGAAACGGGGGAGGGGAATTAACCCAGCTCATCCCCACACAAGTGGGGAGGGGAATCCGTCCAGCTCATCCCGCGGAGCGGGGAGGGACACCACCCCGCCGATGCGGGGGGATCTGGCTTATCCTGCAACCGCAACCGCGGGAGGAGCTGACTGACCCTAACACCGCCGAAGCGGAAGGGGTACAAAGCTGCCCTACAGCCGCACGAAGCGGGAGGGAGTGCCGGCAGAATTTATGTCTCAATCCAGCCCCGTAAAACGGAGGGGAGAGGAATGCAGCAGCTCACTGTAACACAAACTCGTCTCAACTCTTGAAGAATCCAAGTGAAAGAAGAACTTGAACACGAAGTCCTCCTGAAGTAACTGAAGGCTAAACTTGAACCTAAAATTCAACCAGAATATAAACAGTACAGATATCTGGGAGGGGCTATGGATTGATCAGCTATGATTAATGGAAAGAAAATTATCAGGTATGATTATACATAATTTTACCTTCCATATCATCAAGCTGATCAATCCATAGACTGGTGGGATGTACCGAAGCAGTACTCACCCAGGGCGGGACATAGAAATCCCTGACCTCAACACTGAAGCTCCAAACCGGGCCTCCGCCCGTGCAGCCACAGTCAAACGGTAATGCTTGGAGAATGTATGAGCCGAAGCCCACGTTGCCGCCTTGCATATCTCTTCCAAGGAGACGGATCCGGCCTCTGCCATCGAGGCCGCCTGAGCTCTCGTGGAGTGAGCCTTCAGCTGGATAGGCGGCACCTTCCCCGCGGCCACATAAGCCGCTGCAATGGCTTCCTTGACCCATCTTGCCACTGTAGGCTTAGCAGCCTGCAGACCCTTACGAGGACCTGCCAACAGGACAAACAGATGATCCGATTTCCGGAAATCATTGGTCACCTCCAAGTATCTGATGATGACTTGTCTCACATCCAGATATTCAAGAGCGGAGTACTCCTCTGGGTAGTCCTCCCTACGAAAGGAAGGGAGACAGAGCTGCTGATTCACATGGAAGCGAGAACCAATCTTGGGCAGGAAGGCAGGCACTGTGCGAATAGTCACTCCTGCCTCAGTGAACTGCAGAAAAGGCTCTCGACATGAGAGTGCCTGGAGCTCGGAAACTCTTCTGGCTGAAGTGATAGCCACCAAAAAGACTGCTTTCAACGTCAGGTCTTTCAGAGATGCCCTCGACAAGGGTTCAAAAGGCGGCTTCTGCAATGCTCTTAGCACCAGGTTGAGATTCCACGCAGGCACCACTGAGTGCAGAGGAGGGCGCAGGTGATTAACTCCCTTGAAAAAGCGCACCACATCTGGCTGCGAAGCCAGGGAAGCACCCTTCAGGCGGCCCCTGAAGCAAGCCAGAGCCGCTACCTGGACTTTAAGGGAACTGAGCGACAGGCCTTTCTCCAGACCTTCTTGCAGGAACGCCAACACTGAAGAAATTGGAGCAGTGAAGGGAGAAAGTGAGCCTGCTTCACACCATGCTGCAAAGATACGCCAAACCCTGGCGTAAGCAGTAGAAGTAGAGCGCTTCCTCGCTCTCAGCATAGTGGCGATGACCTTGTCTGAGAAGCCCTTCTTCCTCAGACGCTGCCGCTCAATAGCCAGGCCGTAAGACCAAAGGGAGAGGGATACTCCATCACCACGGGACCCTGATGTAACAGGCCCTGCTCCACTGACAGCCGCAGAGGATCGTCGACTGAGAGCCTGAACAAGTCCGCATACCAGGGACGTCTGGGCCAATCCGGACCCACCAGGATTACCCTGCCGGGATGCTTTGCCACCCGGTCTAGCACCCTGCCCAACATGGGCCAGGGCGGGAACACATAGAGGAGCTCTTGTGTCGGCCACTGTTGGAGAAGAGCATCTACTCCCAGGGATCGAGGGTCCCGTCCTCTGCTGAAAAAGCGCGGCACTTGGCCATTGGCCGATGACGCCATCAGATCTAGACTCGGCTGGCCCCAGCGCTTCGTGATGTCCAAGAACGCCTGAGCAGATAGTTGCCACTCTCCGGGCTCCAAGGTATGGCGACTGAGAAAGTCCGCCTTGACATTCATGACTCCGGCAATGTGGGCCGCTGAAAGCTGCTCCAGGTTCGCTTCCGCCCACTGGCAAAGACTCATAGCCTCCTGGCTAGAGGGGCGCTCTTGGTACCTCCCTGGCGGTTGATATAGGCCACAGCCGTGGCATTGTCCGACAGGACCCGTACAGGCTTCAACACCAGTACCGGGATGAACTCCCAACCGAATGGCTCTGAGTTCCAGGAGGTTGATAGACCACTTGCCTCTGCAGGAGACTAGAGCCCCTGCGCTGTCCTTCCCAAGCAGTGGGCTCCCCAGCCCATCAAAGAGGCGTCTGTCGTGACGACAATCCACTCCGGGGTCACCAGAGGCAATCCTGCAGACAACTTGTCTGTCTGCGTCCACCAGCTCAGCGCCTTGCGCACTGCTGGGTCCACGGGAAGGCGCACAGCATAATCCTCCGACATCGGAGTCCAGCGCAGCAGCAGAGATAGCTGTAGTGGTCTCATATGAGCCCTGGCCCAGGGCACTACTTCCATCGTGGCCGTCATAGAGCCCAACAGCTGCACGTAGTCCCAAGCCCGAATAGGAGAGGCTACTAGGAACTAGTCCACCTGAGCCTGAAGCTTGACAATCCGATTGTCTTGCAGGAACACTCTGCCCACTGGGGTGTCGAATCGAACTCCCAGATACACCAGGGACTGAGTCGGGCGCAGCTGGCTCTTCTTCCAGTTGATGATCCATCCCAGGGAGCTCAAAAGAGCAACTACCCGGTCCATAGCTTTGCCGCACTCTGCATAAGAGGGGGCTCGGATCAACCAGTCGTCCAGATAAGGATGGACTTGTACTCCTTCCTTTAGCAGGAAGGCCGCTATGACCCCCATTACTTTGGAAAAGGTCCGCGGAGCAGTAGCCAACCCGAAAGGGAGGGCTCTGAACTGGAAGTGTCGTCTCAGGACTGTAAAACGCAGAAAGCGTTGGAGAGGAGGCCAGATGGGAATATGCAGGTACGCTTCCTTGATGTCCAAGGAAGCCAAGGACTCCCCTGCCTTCACTGCCGCTATAACAGAGCGGAGAGTCTCCATGCGAAAGTGCCTCACTTTCCAGGCCCGATTGACCCCTTTGAGGTCGAGGATAGGCCGGACAGAACCTCCTTTCTTTGGAACCACAAAGTAAATGGAGTAACGTCCCTTGCCAATCTGATTTTTTGGCACCGGAACGACCGCACCCAGGCGGATCAGGTTGTCCAAGGTCTGCTGCACTACCACAGCTTGACCGGAGACTTGCAGGGAGAGAGTACAAACCCGTCTCTTAAGGGTTGGCAGAACTCTAGCTTGTAGCCGTCTCTGATGACTTCCAGCACCCACGCGTCTGAAGTTATAGTGGTCCACTCGCCCAGAAACGAGGACAGACGTCCTCCAATCTGCACTGGGGCGTGGACCAAGGCCCCGTCATTGGGTACGAGACCCTGGGGGAGGACCGGAGGGAGCACCTCCGGGACGGCGGTCTCTGCGAAAGGAATGCTGCTTGGGGGAGAAATTCCTCTTGAAGGAAGAGGGGGCAGAGGAACCCGACTTGCCCGGGCGGTACCGATGGGCTTCCTGCAACCGTCCTCTGGAGGTATCGGGACGAGTACTAACCCGAGCCCTGACCTCTGGTAATTTCTTGCCCTTAGGCGTGCCGAGATCGGTCACGATTTTGTCCAGCTCGACCCCAAAGAGCAGCTTGCCTTTAAAAGGCAATCTAGCCAGGCGGGATTTAGAGGCGTGGTCAGCAGACCAATGTTTCAGCCAAAGCCACCGCCGCGCAGAGACTGTCTGAGCCATGCCTTTAGCTGAGGCTCTCCAGACATCATACAGCAAGTCTGCCAAATAGGCTAAGCCCGATTCCAGGGCCGGCCAATCAGCCCTCAAGGAATGATCCGAGGGGGAAGCCCGCTGCACCATAGTCCGGCACGCCCTGGCCACATAGGAGCCGCAAACTGAGGCCTGCAAACTTAAAGCAGCTGCCTCAAAGGACGACCTTAAGGCCGCCTCCAATCTCCTGTCTTGGGCGTCCTTTAGGGCCGTGCCACCTTCCACCGGCAACGCCGTTTTCTTAGTCACCGCAGTGATTAAAGAATCCACGGTAGGCCACAGATAGGCCTCACGTTCACTCACAGCCAAAGGATAGAGGCGGGACATAGCCCTAGCCACTTTAAGGCTCGTTTCCGGGACATCCCATTGAGCCGCAATTAAGGTGTGCATGGCATCATGCACGTGGAAGGTTCTAGGCAGGCGCTTCGTCCCCAGCATAATGGCAGAGCCAACAGGGGCTGAGGGAGAGACGTCCTCCGGAGAGGAAATCTTCAAAGTGTCCATGGCCTGTAACAACAGGTTGGGCAAAACCTCTGGGCTAAAAAGCCGCGCTGCAGAGGGGTCATCCGCTCCATCCGAGCGGGGATCTATCTCCTCCAAGGAATCCGCAAAGGATCGTTGGGAGACCTCAGACACGCTGCCCTCATCTACATCGGAGGAGACAAAAGTCCTCCAAGGCCTGGAAATCAACCCGAGGGCGTTTACCTCTGGGAACCTCAACCTCTTTATCCGAAGAGGGAGCAGGGGCAGCGTTTTGCATGAGGAAAGCCTGATGCAGCAGCAAAACAAACTCGGGGGAGAAACCCCCCAGACTGTGCACTTCCGCAGCCTGGGCAACAGCCCTAGACGCACTCTCAACCGGCGCTCGCAATAGCGGGGGAGAGACATGCTGCGCATCCAAAATGGCGTCCGGCGCGAAACTCCATGAAGGAGCCGCGCGGGAAGAACGGCGCTTAACTTTAGCCGCTTTTGTGCCGTCGCCCAAATTAAGGGCGTTCATGGCATTAATGTCTCCAACCTCAAGGGCGGCCCCGAAGAAGCCGACCGAGCCGCGTGGCCGGCCAAGATGGCAGAGGCGAGGAGCGGGGGATGGGCGTTTATGG
Source organism: Microcaecilia unicolor (assembly GCF_901765095.1). NCBI lineage: Eukaryota > Metazoa > Chordata > Amphibia > Gymnophiona > Siphonopidae > Microcaecilia > Microcaecilia unicolor. Next base: position 319,425,655 of record NC_044032.1, on the reverse strand, counting down.
CGGGAAAAAACCGCCACGCCGGAGGAACGACCGGGACATTCATCGGTCACTAAACTATCACCCATCAAGGGCGAATCAGGTTGTAAAACCCCCGCATCCCCTCTAGAAGCGCTCCAGCGATCCGGGGAGCGACCCTTTGCGCCCTCGCCCTCCGACGCCATTGCCACGAGGAGAAGAATCGGGGAACCCCCTGCCCGCTATAAAAAGGTAAAATTACCTGCTTGCCGCTCCGAGCTGTAACGAACTGGTGTCCCAGTGAGTAGCTGCAATGAACGTTTAAAGAAACGTCGAATTAAACGCCTTTAAAGACGTTTAAAAATTTTTATTTTTTTTTTTTAAACGGAGCCAGCGGGAGGGGGGAGAAAAGGAGGGACCTGGCACCACCAGGTTTGCACTTGCTCAAAAGAGCCCTCAACCCCAGGCCTCAACAAAACCTAAGGATTAGGCTTGGAGGCCTAGCCAGAGCTGCTGCTGTGTGTGACCACCACCTGCTGAGATAGAGAACATACTGAGGAGTTTCCGGCAGCACATGACCACATATAGGGAGGCAAAAGTTTGCTCTCTATCTCCACCTGCTGGTAGATGGACACAACCCACCAGTCTATGGATTGATCAGCTTGATGATATGGAATGTATATTACAACATTGGACACAAGATATAGGACCATCCTTCTGGCAATGGAGGAGCTCGCTTCACTCCCTGGTGCGAATGGAAGCACGTGCTATGTCCAGTAGCCCTAGAAGTAGACAACGGTTTTGGGAAGTCTGGGAACCATATGTACAGGCTCTATCAAGCAGAGCTCGTAGTTTATTGGTGAACACACTCACGGGAAAGGAAGGGAAGGAAAGTTAATGATATATATGTTTATTGATTAATGGTGATATGAGAATTATACGGTTCAGGTATAGGGGGGGAAGGGGGGTGGGGGGAAGGGAAGGGTACCTTTAAAACTTTTGATGTCACTTTAGATATGATTATGTTAAGAAACAAAACAGACAAAGACTTGGCTTAAGTAAATGTTTATTGACTATATTTGTTATTGACTGTGACATCAATAAAACAGTTTAAAAATAAAATTATTATCAAGAGTTATGTTTAAAATGTAAACCTACCCTATGTTCCTGATGGTTTGGTTCACTGGAACCTACATATACCAGTGTTGCCACTATGCCCAGCAAGCAAAAGCAGAGGAAAGGTTCATATAACTCACTATCACCTTAAACTTGATAGGAATCTTCAGCTTTAACTGAAAGAATAGATCCAGAGAGCCTTCTTATTCCATTTGTATTATGACCCCCTTCCCCTCCTTTCCACATCAGAGGGTCAAGCATCGACATACACATTTTTTTTAGATCACAAGGCTGGTTAGTGATTACAGCACTACTGGATGTAATAAAACTGGGGTTTTCTTTTTTTATTACCTCAGCATTGCTAAAGTGTTAACACGCTTGTCTCTTCAGGAAAGAGAGAAGTTAAAACAAACGTTTGTAGCCTTTCTATTCTTTTTTTCTGTATATTCCGCTCCAGTTGCAGGCAGGCAAGTTAGACAGCACTTAAAAGCTGGAGCCACAGAATAACAAGTCACCCTGCAACCCACAACAAGATGATTAGTTCCGCATGGCCGGGGGCACTTTTAAGAGAAACAACATTGGGCAATTAAATGTTTAACAGAAAAAGAAAAAAACCCAGCCAGCGTGATAGGACGGAGGATACCACTTGTACAGATAGATGAGGAGAGGAATGGTAAGGAAGCCCTGGAGAGTTGAAAAAGATAGCACAGAGAAGCTGCCAGACCAGTGGCGTAGCCAGAAGTCAATTTTTGGGTGGGCCAACAGGTTGGATGGGTGGGCACTAGACAGTGGTGTGCTGGTAAATGTTTAACAACAGGCTCTCTCCCCGGTCCACCTGTGCACCCCCCCATCCACCTGTGCACCTCCCCTCAAAATTGCAGAGCTGGCTATAGCCGGGGAGAGAGCCTGGGGGGGGGGGGGGGGGGGGGGGGCAATGCATTACTGTCTCAGGAAAAAAAAATTAAATGATCCCAGGTTCCAATTTAATTCATGTTTAACGTGGGATAAAATGCCATAAATAAGTAAATAAATATAAACTTTTAATGTTGAGCACCTGATTCTCAAAGTGGACATATTCCAAACACTATAATGAAAATAAAATGATTTTTTTTCTACCTTTGTTGTCTGGTGACTGTTTTTCTGATCATGCTGGCCCAGTATCCGATTCTGCTGCTATCTGTCCTCTTAACTCCGTTTCCAGGGCTTCCTTTCCATTTATTTCTTTACTTTCCTCCTTTCTTCTTCATTTCTTGCTCTATATCCATAAGTAAAAGCTGGGTCCTCTGCAGACTTGACTGTCTAATGGATCCAGCTTCTGCCTATTTTCTTCATCCATGTGCAGTTTTTCTCCTCTCTACCTTTTCCCTCATCTCATCTCCTTCCTCATTCTTCCATCCCCTCCATCCATGTCCAGCATTTCTTCTCTCTCCCTTCCCTCTCTTCCATCCATGTCCAGCAACCCTCCTCTCCCCTTCCCTCCATCCAGCAACCCTCCTCTCCCCTTCTTCCACCATGTCCAGCAACCCTCCTCTCCCCTTCCCTCCATCCAGCAACCCTCCTCTCCCCTTCTTCCACCATGTCCAGCAACCCTCCTCTCCCCTTCCCTTCATCCAGCAACCCTCCTCTCCCCTGCCCTCTCCTCTCCCCTTCTTCCACCATGTCCAGCAACCCTCCTCTCCCCTTCCCTCCATCCAGCAACCCTCCTCTCCCCTGCCCTCTCCTCTCCCACCATGTCCAGCAACCCTCCTCTCCCCTTCCCTCCATCCAGCAACCCTCCTCTCCCCTTCTTCCACCATATCCAGCAACCCTCCTCTCCCCTTCTTTCACCATGTGCAGCAACCCTCCTCTCCCCTTCCCTCCATCCAGCAACCCTCATCTCCCCTGCCCTCTCCTCTCCCCTTCTTCCACCATGTCCAGCAACCCTCCTCTCCCCTTCCCTCCATCCAGCAACCCTCCTCTCCCCTTCTTCCACCATGTCCAGCAACCCTCCTCTCCCCTTCCCTTCATCCAGCAACCCTCCTCTCCCTTGCCCTCTCCTCTCCCCTTCTTCCACCATGTCCAGCAACCCTCCTCTCCCCTTCCCTCCATCCAGCAACCCTCCTCTCCCCTGCCCTCTCCTCTCCCCTTCTTCCACCATGTCCAGCAACCCTCCTTTCCCCTTCCCTCCATCCAGCAACCCTCCTCTCCCCTTCTTCCACCATATCCAGCAACCCTCCTCTCCCCTTCTTCCACCATGTCCAGCAACCCTCCTCTCCCCTTCCCTCCATCCAGCAACCCTCCTCTCCCCTTCTTCCACCATATCCAGCAACCCTCCTCACCCCTTCTTCCACCATGTGCAGCAACCCTCCTCTCCCCTTCCCTCCATCCAGCAACCCTCCTCTCCCCTTCTTCCACCATGTGCAGCAACCCTCCTCTCCTCTCCCGTCTGCCCTGTTTCCTTCCTGCCCCCCCCCGTACCTTTAAATATTATAGTTTTGCTGGAGTCGCGGGCAGCCGGCATTGAAGACATCGGCAGGCTTACGCCGGTTCCAGCAGCCTTCCCTTCCCTCGTTGCAAGTCGGATGATGGCTCCGCCCTCGTAGAAACAGGAAATATGTCAGAAGAGGGCGGAGCCATCATCCGACTTGCAACGAGGGAAGGGAAGGCTGCTGGAACCGGCATAAGCCTGCCGATGTCTTCAATGCCGGCTACCCGCGACTCCAGCAAAACTGTAATATTTAAAGGTACGGCGGGCGGCGGGGCAGTGGCGGGCTGGGGAGGCAGATGCAGGATCGGAGCTCAGCCTGCTCCCTCCGCTCCGCTGCCTCCACTGCTGGGTGGGCCTGAACCAAAACTGGGTGGGCCCACCCGTGGCTACACCCCTGTGCCAGACATTTGTGCACCTTTGTTCCAATCCAAATGAAATCGAGAACAGGAGGATTTATTTTAACCAACGGGGAGAGAGATACCAATTGAATTACCCAGCCAGTTCCATTCTGGTCTCCCCCCCCCCCCCCCAGGCGGGCCCCAGTTTTCTTCTACTTGAACAACTACTTCTATCTCCGGTTTTCTTCTACTTCCCCGAATCCCCACCACACTACCACGACTGCATGGCAGGCAGCCTGCCAACTAAGTGAAGTCTAGCAGCTACATCAAGAAAGTGGCTCCGTCCGACCCAGACCCACACGACTCGGATAAAAAACAAATTTACCTCATGGCTGCAGCAGGCACTACTAGTTGACTCGTGCGTGCAGGAGGACTGAGGACGGAGGGGGGGCGGATCGATCAACTAATCAGCTGACTGGGGCGGGTACGTCATCACGCACGGACGCTGCACGTCAGACGAGGGGAGGAGACTGAAAGGAGGAGGAGCGGAGGACTCGGAGAAAACCCGGACAAAGCCAGCAAACGAAGAAATCCGCCCGGACTCCCGACAGCGCCCTCAAAAAGAGGACATGTCCGGGGAAATCCGGACAAATGGTAACCCTACTCTCAAGAGTCCAGTGTATTACAGTCCAATGCTGTCTCTTGCAATCCTCTTGACCAGCTATCCTGCAAGATGCAAGAAATGTTTGCTTAGCACCTACATAGCAGAAAGGGAAGAGGTGGCTGAGAGGTATGAGCTTACCTTGAACTTGTGGAGCAAGAATCTGTTGGCTCCAAGGGACCAGAGGCTGCCTGCTTCAACAAAGGAGAAAAAGAATGGGGGGCAGTGAGGGAGACAATCACACACAGCAATGAACTCCTGGAGGGTAGAGAATGGAGAGTTGGTCACATGTAGAAAATGCAGAGTATATGCTAAGCTACCAGCTAATACCCAGTCTGAAACAAAACCAACACACCAGTTATCTTTCAAGAATTGGCAAAAAAGGTCCCCCACCTCAAAAAAAGAAATTAAAAAAAAATCACAAAGAAACAGCTATACAAAAGCACACAGTGGGAAAAACAAGGTTTACTATAAGTGGAGCTAAAAGACTTTCAAATACCACCCCATAATGTAAAGAAATACTTCTAAAGTGCAAGCACAGAGAAAGCCGTTTTAAAGAGGTGCCAATAAAGGAAATGCAAGCTTCCAAATGGGAAGAGCAGCTGCAGATGTTTATCATTATCACCCTTAATCGAAATGAGGACACCCAAAACACAGAGCAGCTGGGGATGCCCATAGTCCCTACCTATAATCGAAATTAGGCCAACCATCTCAGAAACGGCCATCTCATTCTCACATGGGTGTCCCTGAGAGCCTATTTAAGTGCCCTTCTCTGTATTTTCGATTCTTTGCATCGCATTAGTACAATGGCACCAAAGCAAGCACCCACCCGCAAGGGTAATTTCACCGACCCTAAAATTGAACTGCTGGTTCAAGAAATACAGAGGAGGCACATGCATCTGTTTGCTCCCACAGGCCAGAGGCTAGCTGCTACAACAAAGCAGCGAGAATGGGAAGCAGTAAAAGACCGGCTCAATGCCTTCTTCCACGGTGGCAGGGATGTGGAAGACTGCAAACGAAAGTGGCGCCGGCTGAGGCAAGATGTCAGGAGGAAGGCTGATGCCAACCCCCAGCAGATGACACCGCTAACCTCACCCCCATTGAGCGCATCATTAATGGTATCTTGCCCCAGGAGGGGATCCATGGCATTGGGTCCCTTGACACATCAGTACAGCCTGAGGGCTCAGGTAGGTTCACCATTAGGAAGCTGGGGTATGTGTTGTGCTGGACTTCACTCTGTTTTACACAAGTGGGGGATAGTGTGGTGCTCATCAGGAGGGAAAGGGAGGAGGACAACACATGCAATACAAATCACTATTCATTACAGACCATGACACAGGGAGTAGCAGGGGGGGAGGGGGAAGGGGGAGAGTGGAGGGGGAGGGTTTCCAGCAATGTATATAATATATGTAAATAATATATTTAAAATATAAAATATACAATCTACATAAAATAATTAAACTGTGTGTAGGTTAGCACTGTTTCACACTTTGGGGGCCTTCCCCATCACCAAACTCTGCATATCTTCTTCCCACACCTCTGTGCTGTAGCCACTGTGTCCTGTGCACTCCTTCCACAGTTCTATGTCTACCCACCTGCCTGTGTGGCTCTCTTGCACATCAGTCTCTGTAGCACACTGCGCTCCTTGTCTCCAGATCTGTACCATGTACAATGACATCTGTGGCTTGCCTGTCAATCCCATTCCTCACCACCTCTTTGCTGGGTCTTTGCCTGTGGGGCTATGTATATGAATGCTGAAAAACAAAAGTGGGTTATTTTGACCAACACACTTCCTCCCCTTTTGCTATGCAGGTGATGACAGCTAGTCGGAGGAAGAAGCTGGCCCTAGTGGCCACCAACCCCAGCAAACAGAGCAGCAAACCAGTGGGCCTGCACAAGACACCACACAGGACCATGGGGTGGAACCACAGGACCCAGCAGCAGCACTCGCAGCAGAGGCTCTCCCTCCACCACCTGCAGCAGAGGCTATCCCTCCACCTCCCGCAGCCTTTGCTGATGGTGGCACTGAAGAAGAAGCTGAAGATGCAGAAGGGGAGGCACCTCCTCAGCAGAGGCCATCCAGCCAGAGGAGGCAGCTACTGCGTCTCGCCACACAATTGCTGGGCCAGAATGTGCAGATGGAAGACTAATGGCTCCAGAAATTGGAGCTGCAACGGGAAGTGCTCCAGGCCCAACGGGAAGCGCTCCAGGTGCAACGGGAAGTGGTACAGGCCCAACGTGATGTGATACAGCAGCTCCAATGGCTGGAGCACAGCATCAAGGGCCTACGCCGTGATCTGAGAGCACCTAAAACAGCCCCACAGCAGCAACAACAACTGGCGTCGACTTCCACCACTGCACAGCAACCACCTGCTAAGAAGTGGAGCTTGAGATCCTCAGCCTCCCCAGCCACTGGTCCAGCAGCCACCACACCAGCTCCCCTTTTGGGTCCTGTGCCCAGGTTGCAGGGCAAGCCACAGAGCGCAAGGTGGCCGGACTTCCACAGGGCAGCCGAGGCAGCAGGCTGCCTTGTCGACACAGAGGAGGAGAGTGGGAACTCATCAGAGGACCCTCAACAGAGTTCTCCTGCAGCACCAGCTGCAAAAGAACACGGTGGGAGGGATAGGAGGGGATGGGGATGGGGCCAGGGGAGGGGGCGGGGAAAGTGATGGGACATGCTGGGGGGTGAGGGTTGGAGGGAGGGGAATATGCACAGAGCGGGTGATGGTGGTGGGAAGGGGTGGTGGTGGTGGTGTTGGTGTGTAAATACTGTATGATAGAAATAAATGTCAACTTACTCTCACAGAAAACTTGTCTCAATCAGTCTTTGCCTGGCTGTGACCCCCAGCTGGTGTGCAGTCTGCTGTGCTCTGTGGGCGGGAGGTGGAGGGGGCTCCTCATCCTGTTCATCTGGGGCCTGCTGCTCTGGTGGCAGTGGCTCTTCTGGGAGGGCCTGTCCTCTGCGCATTGCCAAATTATGTAGCAAGCAGCAGGCCAGGAATATCTTTGCCACCTTTTGGGGGCTGTATAAGAGCTCCCCTCCAGAATGGTCCAGACATCGGAACCTGTTCTTAAGTAGTCCGAAGGTGCGATCGATGATGCCACGGGTGATCCGATGTCTACTGTTGTAGTTCTCCTCTGACCTTCTTTGTGGGTGCACTATGGGGGTCATGAGCCACCTCTGCTGTGGGTAGCCTCTGTCACCTTTGGAGAGAAGCAGGATGAGAAAGATGAGTGTGTATTGTTTGGAGCGGGTACCTTCTGGAGGTGGGGGTTGGGGGAATAGTGGGTTGTGGAGTGAGCTGGAGGGAGACAGTGCTGAGGGATGCCTGTTGGAGTGCGACGTGTGTGCAGTCAATGGCGCCTATAACCGAGGGGAAGCGAGCTACGGCGTAGAAGTCAGCCATGTTGTTCTGCAGGGCCTGGGGGGTGGTGGGGAAGGTGATGTACTCAGAGGTGTGGGTAAGGAAGGCATCAAGGAACTGGGTAAGGCAGTTAGAAATGGATGACTGGGTGAGACCTGTGTTCACAGCTAGGACAGACTGGAAACTCCCAGTGGCCAGAAAAGAGAGAGAATCAGTAATCTTTAGGTGCACAGGGATGGGGTTGTTCCTATGGGTCCCAGCCTGCTGGAGGGGTTGGAGCTGGTCACAAAGGTGCTGAATGGCAGCCCTATCAAAGCGGTACCTAGTGAGACACTGCAGGTCAGTGAGGTCTAGGAAAGTGCTACGGGGCCTGAAAACTCTGGGGCATGAGTACCTCCTGCAGTGCCTCCCCTCTTCCTCCAACAGGTAAGCCATCTGTGCACTTAGTGCCTCCATTTCCCCACACCAGTGCTCACCTCTCCCTACCAACTTGGTGAAACACAGCAGCAACAAACAGAAGCTGACACTCACTCTGCCACCACCGACAAACAATGCAGTCACATACAGCAGAGCCACACTGCAAGCACTCCTGCCACACCCTCTAGCCAATCACTCTTCAAGCAGTCTTCACAAACACGGTGCAGCAGTACACAGGACAAAGAGACAAACAGAGACTACAAGGGAATGAAATATGAACTTGGGGACAGTGAGTGGAGAGGGATGGGGGAGATAGAGGAAGGAGTAGTGGTGTCTGGGTTTGGGGGCTAGAAAGGGTAGATAGGGAAAGGTGAAAAGGTAAAACACAAATGAGGCAGGTGAGGCTGAAAATGTTCCGACCACAGCACACAGACAAAGGCAACAGGTAATCAACAAACTCTCAGCTTTCTCTCCGAACAACGATCTCGCCACGCTCCAACTCCACAAAATCGCTAATGGGTCTAAAGACGACTTCCCCCTTACTCTAGTCACTTTTATTTCAGGTCTAACTAAGGACGCCCATGTTCCAACCCATGCGAAACCATTTCGCAAGCCGTTATAAGCTGGGGGCACCCATCACGTAACACCACCCATAACACGCCCCTAACTCGCCCCCTGTGGGAACGACCATAGATGGGCGTCCTCGCATTGAGGACACCCTTACGGCCCGGTTTTGATTATTGGATTTGGCCAACCTTCTTTCATGGGGACACCCATCTGCCTTTTGTGTCGCTTTTTGGCCGCCCTTCTCCTTCAAAAATAAGCAGGTATGTTATATAAGCTTATGTGACCTCACTTTTTGAAGCCTTTAGCTCTACACATTATTTGGGTGGAAAAAGCTCACGTCACTGTAACAGGATGTTGATTGGGATCATTTTTGGTCTCATGTAAATAGGCTGACTTTGTCAGTAAGTTTAGTGTGCATTTTCCATTGAAAAATAGGGACTGATGAAATGACACTGAACACACAATTTGACAGATGATACGTGAAATAAAACAAAACTAAATTTTTTGGGCCGCCCATCTCTACCTGACCTCTTCCAAAACTGCCTCCACTGAATAAACTGGACTTTGAACAGGCTGTGATTCCTTTAATTGGATCAACATAAGAATTATCCAAAAATATTTTACATGAATTTGCAAGACCATGCAGCTTCCCTCTTCAGATATCATATCAAAGACATTGGTTCACATCTAAAGAAGGAGCCTGTCCTGCTTATAATCGAACGAGAAAAACGCCCAAGTTCCGACCTAAATCGGGAGATGGACGTTTATCGCACAAAAACGAATAACACGGTATAATCGAAAGCCGAACTTGGACGTTTTCAACTGCACTCCATCGCGGAAGTGTACAAAGTTGACGGGGGCGTGTCGGAGGCGTGGTGAAGGCGGGACTGGGGCATGGTTATCACCCGAACAGAGATGGGCGCCTTTTGCCGATAATGGGAAAAAAGTATGCGTTTGTAGCTAGAATTTAGGGCACTTTTCCTGGACCCTGTTTTTAATGAATAAGGCCCCAAAAAGTGCCCTAAATGACCAGATTACCACCAGAGGGAATCGGGGATGACCTCCCCTGACTCCCCAGTGGTCACTAACCCCCTCCCACCACAAAAAATGATGTTTCACAACTTTTTATTTTCACCCTCAAATGTCATACCCACCTCCCTGGCAGCAGTATGCAGGTCCCTGGAGCAGTTGTTAGGGGGTGCAGTGGACTTCAGGCAGTTGGATCCAGGCCCATCCCCCCCTACCTGTTACAATTGTGCTACTTAATGCTTAGTCGTCCAACCCCCCCCCCCCCAAACCCACTGTACCCACATGTAGGTGCCCCCCATCACCCCTTAGGGCTATAGTAATGGTGTAGTGGGCAGTGGGTTTTGAGGGGGATTTGGGGGGCTCAACACACAAGGGAAGGGTGATATGCACCTGGGAGCTCTTTTACCTTTTTTTTGTTTTTGTACAAGTGCCCCCTAGGGTTCCCGGTTGGTGTCCTGGCATGTGAGGGGGACCAGTGCACTACGAATCCTGGCCCCTCCCATGAACAAATGCCTTGGATTTATTCGTTTTTGAGCCGGGAGCTTTCATTTTCCATTATCGCTGAAAAGCAAAAACGCCCAGCTCACAAATTGTCGAATAAAACATGGACGTCTATTTTTTTCGAAAATACGGTTCGGTCCGCCCCTTCACGGACCTGTTCTCGGAGATAAACGCCCATGGAGATAGACGTTTTCATTCAATTATGCCCCTCTGTATGGTTTTAAAAGCTCAAGAAAAATCTTTTGGGTAATTCTTATGTTGATCCAATAAATGCAGAATGGAAGGAAAACCTAATACCGTGTTTCCCCGAAAATAAGACATCCCCTGAAAATATGACCTATTAGAGGTTTTGCTGAATTGCTAAATATAAGGCCTCCCCCGAAAGTAAGACCTAGCAAAGTTTTTGTTTGGAAGCATGCCCGCCGAACAGAACACCAGAGCATGCAGCTGTGATTCTTTTTAGCCCGCCGCCGTTGTCCCTTACCTTCACCGTCTGTTGCAGAGCAGCTGCATGCAGGACATGAAGACCATCACCTGCCGCCAAACCCAATGTTCCCTTCCGCGGCCGTCACTTGTAAATGTGCAGGCAAGGCATCAAGAGGCCCGTCGCCTGCCGCCATCCCCGTTGTCCCCTACCACCAGATGTAGAACTGCACACAGTTTGCCGTTATCCCGTCGCCTGCCGCCATACCGTACGCTGTCCCTGCTCTGCGAGTCTGCTGTGATGAGCTCCCCCTGGTGGCCGGAAGCTGCAATACCATCCCTGCTGTACAAGTGGTCCAGGAACTGCTGTGGGAGATTGTTACAGTCTCCAGACAGGATTCACAGTTTGTCTGGTTATGCTGGTTTGTGATGACAACTACTGTACAGTATATAATAAATGTTCATTTTTTTTTTTGTTCAACAATAAATGTGAATTCTTCTTCATGGAAAAATAAGACATCCCTTGAAAATATGATCTAGCGCATCTTTGGGAGCAAAAATTAATATAAGACACTGTCTTATTTTCGGGAAAACAGGGTAGTTGGAGCAGATTGCTAAGACCTAGGGAAGCCAGGGTCAAAATCCCTCCGATGCTCTTTGTGACCTTAAACCTTCATTACTTTTGGTACAAAATTAGATGTTAAGCCTCTGGGAATAGGGTAATACTTAGCATATCTGAATGCAACTCACCTCAAATTACCATCGAAAAGGTAAGAGCTAAATCCACTTTAAAAAGATATCACAGCCTATTCAATGATCAGAAAGTGACTTATTAATTTAATGCATATTCTATGCGTAATTGTTTTTTTAGTTCCATGCAGTAAAAAGATGAGGGTTAAACAGTTTTATGAAAGCAAATAGGGAAAAATGTACTTAGTATTTCTCCCATAGATATAAGTAGAGGAGTGTGGTAGCCGTGTTAGTCCACTGTTAAGGTTATCAATAGAAATCAAACAAAATTTCTTTTCCATGTCCCATAGATATAAAATAGGAAAAAAAACTTTTGATGAATTAGCCAGCAGAGATGTTGTGAAGTTTATTTCTCCGATCATCAAAGAGGTGATTTTTAATTTACATAGAGAAATAACTTTTGCATGTATAGATTGCCTACACATATACATGGCAATTTTAGAAAGCCAGTATTTTCACTTGTAGATGGCCAGGAATTTCAAGGGGGGGGGGGGGGTGGAAAAGTATGTGTGTACTTAAAATGGGAATATATACACATCTTTTGAAGTGTTTGTATTTGCATTTGTTCCAGCTCTGAGATACATGCAAGTGTCATCTAGCTGCTCATTTGGGCCTGGAGACTCCATCACTATATAAGGGGGCAATTATGCAAACATATGTGGTGTCTCCCACCTCAAAAACTCTGAGGAAAGAGTTACTTTGCTCCTCACTTTAGATCCTGTGCATGCAAGCTTCTACAATCCACCACTTATCCACGTAGGCACGCACCAGCAAGTATATGTGTATGTTTATTGCTAAATTGGCACATATGTGTGTACATACCAGTGCCTACACATATAATGCCCAAAATGAGGCTGCTATTTTTATCCACATTCTAAAATTGTTGGTCTTGCTAGGCGTCCCAGCAAATACACATTAGGCAGAGCCTTTTGTAAAACACATGGGAAACTGATCATCTCCTTACTGGGATGTCTGTCTCAGTTCCTGCCTCAAGACAACAACATAAATAAAATGGGCCTTTTAGTTCAGTAAAATCCACTAATCTTCTCATATATTAAGCTCTGTTAACACACATTAAGTGAATAACGCTTGATTTTATATAGGACATCTAGGTTAGAATTGGGATGTTCAGAGTAGGACATGCACAATTTTATGAGTATTTTACAAAAGGCTAGCTGTCAAAAAAGTACATGTGTAAGTGCCAGCATATCCACCAATGTACAATAAAAGAACAGTATCAGTCTGGTGGAGGGGGGGGGGTTGGGGTTGAACATATATGTGTTAGCACTTGCATATGTAATTATTGATTTTAACAAAATTGGATGTTCAGGAAGAGCCAATTAAAAAGTCAAATGAAATAGCTTCTTTTAAGATGCTTTTAAATACCAGAGAGACGTAATCACAATTGCCTCCCTCAATCAATGGTAGAAACCAGAAGGCAAAGCAAGCAATTAGCTGATATGACTGCCTCAGAGCAGAAGTAAATGCTAATACCCAGATTTTTAAAAGTTTGTGTGTGTTGCTGAAGAAAAATTGGAAATACACACTGTCAGCAATAGTTGTTTAAGGATGGTCCCAGGTCCAGTTCACAGAGGCCGTGGGTTCGTAGAGGCAGTCGGGTCCAATTCACAGAGGCAGTGGATTCCCAAAGAATACACAATCCACATGAGTTTGGATATATATAGAAAGTATATTGTGTGTACATATATAGGCTCACAGCACTTAGTACAGGGAATTAGTACAATGCTGTATCTTTGTGTGTGTGTGTGTTTAGATGGGAATCAATGAGAGAAAGGTAAGAATGGAGGTGCAGATAAAGAGAAAGAGAGAAGTGCCTAAGAAAGCAGAGCCATGTGCTCTGGGAGAGAAAGCTTTGGGGTAGAGCTGGGGAAGAAAGGGGGGCCAGAGCCGGGGTTCTGGTGGCTGGAGATGGATGTGTGCAGAGAGAAAGAGAAAGAGAGACGTGACCTGAGCAGAGCCGTGTGCTTCTGCTTTATACCTCAGGACCAGAAAGAGATCAAAAAACATTTTCTTCCCAGCCTTTAATTTCAGCTCTTTCCTTTACCAACTCCAGTTTGCTTTCTGAAGTCAGGAAGGTGACCATTTTCACAGGTTCTCCTCTTTGAAGTCACTAGTTCTGGAGCCTATCTGTCTGGCTTCCTTTGTTCTCAAGCCCTGCTCCCAGATAGGACAAAAGGTATGTTAATTGAGACAGGCAGCTGGGCACCATTTGGTCCATTTGCTATCCTTAGTGATTCCTGAGGGAGGGGGGAGTTCTCAGAAGTATGTCAAGCTGGTTTCATATTAATCTAAGTATGTCCAGCAATCCTGACATCTCCACCACTTTTTTTTTTCATGGAGGCAAGATGGAAGCAAACCTGGATACCTGGTCTGTCACTTTAGTGATGACTGTTCATGTTCCCATACCTCCAGTTCTAGCAGGTCCCCTGTCCTGCTTATTCATATCTCCACAATAGTGAGATGTTTAAGACCCCTTATGCCTTATGAGTCCAAGCCCCATGCCTTAGGTTGGGCAGTCACTAGTGGGCGTGGATAACCCAATATGCCACCTCTTACCTGTCTTGGAGAATGGACAGTGCATTCGGGATGCAGGCATTTTGGAGGTTAAGGCCTACAGGTACCAGGATGCCCGGTATAAGAAGCCCAAATTAACCTGCCAGACTAGAGTGGTTCCAAGGTAGATGATGGTACTGTTAAAAAAGCCAAATTAAAATGTAAATGCTGGGAAGAAAGTAGTTTAAAAAAATATTGAGATGGGAAGGAAAGGAGTGTGTGTGTTTGTGTGTATGGCTGCCTTATAGGGGTGAGGGTATTTTATAGGTTAAACTTTGCACAGAGTTGTACATATGTCTAAGTTTACAGCACATGAAAATCATACCAATGCATAGCAATACTTGTACCCCAGTTAAAATAATGATAGGGTGAATTAAAACATTAAAGACATGATCAGCAGTAGGTGAATATCCAAAGAATAATTCCCATGCTGAGACATGGGAGTCTTGTAGCAAATTTTGAACAGTTTGTCTAATTTGTCCATTCTCATAAGTGATGGTATGATTCACTTCTGTGGAGGTTGTTTTCAGATGGTCCATATAGGCATGAAGTTCAGTAAAGTTCAGTAGTTTGTATAAAGTCTCTTCTCCCATGTCCAGAGGGAGTGGATGTACAGTGTATGGAATAAAATCTGGAATGTCAGAGGTGCAGAATATGTTGTCTCATTAATGGTGATGGAGACCATTGGTGTATGACTGCATCAAGTATTGTTCTGTAAATAGTTCGAACTGTACAGCAAAGTGTTCTTAGGGAGGCGGATGTCATGTACTTGGTGAGCAATGGAAAAAAAATATTTTGAGGAAAGAACAGATTAAAACAAAAGTGTCCAGCAATATGTGAGACAGTGGGTGAATACAAATGTCCGGCAGTCAGAGTACAGGAGGATGAATTGTTCCAGCAGGATCTGTCACTCTCTTTAAACTGATGAGGTTCACACTGGAAATGAAAGGGCGTCCACTGGCACAGGCTAGGGTCCATTGGTTTGAATGATGTCCACTTATTGTCCAGGGGCTGCAACCATGCAAGATGGTCTAAAGGATACACTATCACATTATTAACTTGCACATCAATGTTAACAACAGGGTAAATAACTGTATGTTGTCCTGACCATGGGATCAAAGTACAGATAGAGCATCCTTGTTGTGAACAGATTGGAACACTAACCGTCCACCAATCAAGGTGAGCTATAGCAAATTCTGGTAATTTGGTGCTAGCCATCTGAACAAGAGATGATGGCCAGTGGCCTAACTTAGACATGATCAGAATTTCCTTTAAGATAGTAATACGCCCGATCTGTACTTGATCACAGGCCATAGCCCAGGAAATATTCTTTCCCAACCTGTATTCTTCATGTGCTAAAGTCACAATTTTCTGTTCTATAATGGGTGATATAAGAGCAAAGGTATTTACAATTACATTAGATAGTTTAGCTGAAGCCTCATATGTTGTGAGGTAAACCCTTCAGAAGCATGTTGAGCTGTGGATCCCATCTTATTCCAGAGCACCTCTAAGGAACTGTTTTAAGTTAGAATTCCTGTAGCTCTAGTAGCTCAAACAGTCAGAGCTGTGTGTCCACTAAGCTATAAGGATCATCAGAGGTAGCTCAAAGAAAAGAAGGGAAATTATTCAAAGCGCGTGACACGTTGATCAAAGTGAATTGGAAATTGGAATTGTGTCAGCAAACCACATCCTAACAAATTAATGGGGCATAAGGGAGCATAAAGAAGTGGTTTACTGAGCACTTGGTTATCTAAACAAATGGTAGGTGGCTGCAGTGTGAGTGTAAATGTAATAGGGATACCTTCAATTAACTTGGTGACCAATAGGTCGCTATACCCAGCAGTTGTCTGAACCACGCCTAGTTATTGGAAATCATACCCACTGTTTTGTGTTTCAGGGTTCCATGATGGAAAAGGTTGTTGGTGGAAATTCTTGCGATGGGGAGTGTTAGAATATGAACGATCCCAGGCTACCTCTCCTCTTTGGGGACCCCTACATTCAGTGGCGAAGTGACCAAAATTATTACAATTAAAACATTGTATATTGTCTATGTGAATATTATAGCAGAAAAGGAGCCTAACAGACTAACTGGTAATTAAACAAGCCTGGCACTGTACCTAAATCTGCATTAAAAATCGATGCAAAATTAAAGTGAAGTGTATACTTACCACTCTTCATGGATACTCCTTCAATGCAGGAGTCACACCACTCCAATCGAGAGGGGAGGGCTCACAAGGGGAGCTAGTCAGATACCCCACTTTTACCCAGGCATCCTGCGAGTGAGTCCTGAGTAAGAAGAGTGCGTTATCCATGGTAACTCGCAGAGCCACCTAAGCTCACCGGGACAAAACACAGTAACAGGGACTTATAAAGTCAAGGGATACAGCAGACCTTGCATTCTAAACCTGAGTCCTTAATGCATCCACCAATTAACTCTTCCTCAGGAGCCATTATAAGAACACCCTTGGCACACACAGTTGAATCAACTTCAAAAAGCAGAAAGAGGAATAAAAAGTATGGGCAATTTAGGTCTAAATTTGGAAATAAAAATGTAGGGGAAATTTTGGATAATACCCCTTATAGGGTCCTCTGAAAAGCACTCTTTTGTATAGGGAAAGTAGGTTCCCAGTACCCGTATGCAAAGGGAAGTAGGACCATAACACTCCTCTAGAAAGAGGGGAAAAAACGGACCTACATAGGACTGCAACGCTCCACCTGTGCTGGGAAACCAGTCCTAAACACTCCTATACAAAGTGTGACACACTAAAAAACACACCTTTGGTAGAGGGAACGTAGGTCCTCAACACTCCCTGGGCCAGGGGAACAGGACCCACTTAGGACTTCAACACTTCACCCATAGTGGGAAGAACAAGTCCTAAACAGGGTTGCCAGGTGGAAAATTTTTTTCTAGCCCAATCCAGCCCAAAAACCAGCCCAAAACCCGCCCAAACACAAACCCCGCCCCTGACACCCCCCACCCCCGCGTCATCACCCCCGCTCCCACGTCACTGGCCCCGCCTCCCCCGTCATCGGCCCCGCCTCCCCGTCATCGGCCCCGCCTCCTACGTCATCGGCCCCGCCTCCCACGTCATCGGCCCGCCCAAAAAACGTCACTAACCCCGCCCCCCCGCGGCCGAAAAAGGCAAAAAGCCGCCCAAAAAACCGCACAGAAACCCAAAAAGCCGCCCAAAAAACCGCAACCCGCCGCGGGCAAAAATTTCCCGCGGCGGGTCGTGGAAAACCGCCCAATTGGGCGGTAAAACCGCCCACCTGGCAACACTGGTCCTAAACACTCCTCTAGAAAAAGGGGGGGGGGGGGTGATCAGTATCCACTTATGGGAAACAGCAAGACAGAAAAAAAATGCTATTTTTAAGACCGAGAAGGTAGTGCTGGTAAGGCAGAAAGGTAATGCTAGGCAGAAGTTGAAACAAACAGGGGGTTTCCCAACATTTTGATATTTATAACAGTAGAAGACCGGTGGACGGGAAATCCCCAGCTCGCAGTACCGAGCTGAAAGCACAGGGAAAACACAGAACAGATCCCAGCTGTCATCAGCTGTCATTTTGACCTCGTACATTCCCAGACTGTTCTACACAGCCTGAGTACTGGTGGACTAAACAATCAGAAGGACGCTGGGATCTAGTGAATATGATAAAGTAATTCAAAGTTTATTCAGTCTCTTACCAAAAGCAGGATTAACACAAGATTGGGGGCGCTAGTGAGCTGGGGGGCGTTAGTGAGCTATTGACAGAAATGGACGACTGATTTTATGTCTCCTGCCAACTGATCAAGAAAATCAGCTAAAACAACCCACATCACAAGATATTATTCACGAAATATATCGATTTCCTTCGCTACATCCATATCAAATATCAAAATTTCAAAAACGGATCTCTGCGTTACCTCTATGCCTGGATCTAAAAGAACAAAGTTTGATTCCCCCGACTCCAGAAAAAATGGCGCCGGGAAAATCCACGAGTGCGCTAACAGAGTCAGTATTAGAGGAACTATGAGCCCTCCGTGATCTCTCTTCAAGACACTATGAGACAACCTGCAAATTGAAAACAGAAATCATAAGTATAAACAACTCGATGTCGGCATTTCAAACCTGTATTGAGGCACTAGAGAAAAAGTCTGACCTTGCAGCTTTACAAATCACCAGGATACAAGATGCGACAGCAGCTAACTTTAAAAAGCTTGAGCTTGAAATTGAGGACTTAGCTAACAGGTCCAGATGAAGTAACATCAGGATCCTAGGTCTTAAAGAAGGCATTGAAGGCAACAACATGCTGGACTTTCTAAGCAAATGGATACCCTCCATCTTGCATATTAACTGAGCCTCTGCTAGAGTTTGAGCAGGCGCACCGCGTGCCTTCATCCAGGAAATTAAATCAATCTCACCCCAGGCCTATAGTGGCAAAGCTCTTAAGATTCCAGCACGCTCTGCAAATCCTGACTACTGCACGCTCTCATCCTGCTTTAAGCATCGATGGTAAATCTGTTTTGATTGTTCCTGATTTAGCCAAAACAACCGCTAGGAAAAGGAAAGCATTCCTCGAGATGAGACCAAAGCTGAAATCACTCGGAGCAAGATTTGGTCTGCAGTACCCTGCCCGAATGACGGTCACACTGCACAATGTCACCAAAACATTCGACTCTCCTGAGCAACTTCAAATGCACTTAGATCAGCTAAATCTCAACTCGATGACATGAAATAACAACTTCCTTCATTCCACTCAGCCTGCACTACTTCCCTGAGGCGATAAAATCTTCACTGTGTTTCAAGTACAAGGCTTTTCAATTTTGTTGTCATAAAGATTCTCTACATCCTTTAACATAACCCAGCTATTACTCTCCAAGAGTGAACATATCTGTACTGTTTTTGCCTACTTTAATTAAACTCCTAAGATATTATTTTATGTCCGTCGATTTCGGATACATGACATCAGTTTCTAAGCATAGTCAAATTTGTTAATGATATTCAAATGTGTATCACTGCAAAGCAAGGCTCTAACTATCGTTATTGTAATGCAGAATACTCTATTAACATAATTAATTTACAATGAGGAATCTAAAAGCCTTCTATTACAGCTTAAGTATTCACCTTCTCCCCGAAGCTACTTCACCTCAATGTATTTGCAGATTCGAAATAATAGAAACTCTGCATTTCATTTCTTAATGCTTAATCGCTACTATTATTCTAATGCAATTGCCTCATCACTGTTAATATATACTCAAGGAGATCTCTCTTAACCTTTATGTTAACTCTACTTGACAATGATGTTCACAACTTGCAATACTATGAAGTTCTTTTTTTTTCTTTTTTATAATCTAGCCATCAGGTATGGGTTAAACTGTTGATGATACTTAAATTCACAAGTTCATAAGTATTTAGTTTTTAGTTTTAGCCAGTGCTAGAATTGAAATGTTAGCCAGTTTGTTGGCAGGTCTGTTCAGTATAAAACTCCTGTTTTCCCCTTTCTCTGTCACAGGCATTAGCACCACATTAACACAACTTATCTTACAACAACTGAGCTAGGTTTTTCATAGCTCTTGTCTTTTTGTTTTTTTTGTGCATGGGAAAGAATATTCAATATTTTGTACCTACCAATTTATGAAAGTGATCAAGATGCTCATTAACAGTACTTATTCTCTGTATCAGCCACCATAACCAGTAACACATCCTCCAATACAGCTCTAAAATTTGTCTCTTGGAACGTCAATGGTCTAAAGCATCCTGTTAAACGTAAAAAAAGTATTTATGCACCTTAAAAAACTTAAACCCTCCATAATCATTTTACAGGAAATTCATATTAACAACTTAAGTAAGTTAACGACTTCCTATAAATGGTTGATACAATCCATAGATGCCCCTTCAGTGGGTAGACGGAATGGAGTTTCCATACTTTTGCATAAAGATCTTCAATATAAAATTCTTGAACAATTAGTTGACACAGAAGGACGCTGGATGATTGTTAAAATAGAAATTTCTTCACAAAAATTACTAATGGTGAATATCTATGCACCTAACCAGCGGCGTAGCCACAGGTGGGCCTGGGTGGGCCAGGGCCCACCCAGTTAGGGCTTAGGCCCATCCAACAGTAGCACATGGTAATGAAAATGCTGCTCTCCACAATACTGGCACCTTTGCATTCTCAGTTTTCAGCGCATGCCTGCTGCAGACTACCAAGGTGGAGACTGGAGAGAAGCATTTTCCCACCAGCTGAGATATTTTTTTAATGTGGGGTGGGGAGAGAACATTTGGTGCCCACCCACTTCTTGCCTAGGCCCACCCAAAATCTGCTGTCTGGCTACGCCCCTGCACCTAACAGTGACACATCTGAATTCTTTCACACACTCTCTCAAACAATCTCTTCTTTTGCCCCAGTCCCCATAATTATGGCCGGTGATTTCAATCTTCCCCTCGGCCCTTGGTTAGACAGAAGTGCACACACATGTAAACACACATCCAAAGCTGCCATTGCACTCCAATCCTCAATCTCTCAATTAAACTTAATTGATCCTTGGAGAACTAAATATCCTGATACGAGAGACTACACACATTTCTCCCCACCACACAACAGTTTCTCCAGAATAGATTATTTCCTTTTATCTTCCTCAATGCTTTCATCAGTACAAGAAAATAACATATGTCCAACTGTAATTTCTGACCATGCTCCGATCACACTAAACCTTTCTATATACCAAAATTCAAACATCAAATCTCCCTTGTGGCATATGAATGCTAGCCTTTTATCCGATCAAAAAATTAAACAAAGGATAAATGACTTTATTAACGAATTTTTTCAAACAATTTCAGATTCCTCAATTTCTCCACTTACAGTGTGGGAAGCCTTCAAAGCCACTCTGAGAGGTGAGATGATCTCTATTGCAGCGTTAAAAAAAAAGAATAATGTGCCTTGCTTGTAAAGTTAGAAAAACAAATTAAGGAAAGTGAAGGCAACTTTCATTCCACACAAAACCGAAAAGTCTTAACAGAACCATCCAGCTTATAATCGAAAGAGAAAAACGCCTATATTGTGACCCAAATCGGGAGATGGGCGTCTTTCTCCCATGGGCGCCCAAATCGGTATAATCAAAAGCCGAATTTGGGCGTTTCCAACTGCAATCCGTCGCGGAAATGGGTAAAATTGATGGAGGCGTGGTGAAGGCGGAACTGGGGCATGGTTATCGGCCGAGGAGAGATGGGCGTCTTTAGCTGATAATCAGAAAAAAAAGGCGTTTTTACCGCAATTTTGGGTCACTTTTTTTGGACCCTTTTTTTCACGAACAGGTCCCAAAAAAAGTGCCCCAACTGACCAGAAGACCACTGGAGCGAATCGGGGATGACCTCACCGGACTCCCCCAGTGGTCACTAACCCTCTCCCACCAAAAAAAAAACCACTTTACAAACTTTTTTTCCAGCCTCTATGCCAGCCTCAAATGCTGTACCCACCTCTATGACAGCAGAATGTGTTCTATCCTGTGACAGCCTTTCCCTGGTTCTGATGTGGCTCTTGGGTAAGTGTGACACCTTTTCTGTTATGCGCACTGCAGAGTCACATCAGCAATGCATTGTGGTGGGTGTAGGGTATTGGGCTCCGTGATTCCAGTAGCTTGTGGCAAATGCTCATGATGTTGGTGGTTGGTAGGTTCTACTCCCATGGTGCTTTTCCCCCTGTTTACTGGGTCAGAGTGTGCCCTGTTTTGTTTCCGGTAGTCCATGAGGTAGTGGACATTTTTGTAAGCCAGTTTTAGATCCCTTTCACGTGTTAGCCACGTTACAGAACTTAGTTCTTCCCTTGAATGTGGCTGAAAGAGGGCATTGTACAGCATTCTGCCAGCTCTGACCTACTGCTCATCTCAGTACCAGGGAGACTCGTTGCCAGTGGAGCACAACCTCTGATCTGCAGTTAACTGTGAGTAAGCGTGCTTATTCCAATAAAGGACGTTTTCGGAGAGATTAGTCTTCAGGTGTCAACTGGTGTGCCAATGTTAT
Organism: Microcaecilia unicolor; assembly: GCF_901765095.1. Classification (NCBI taxonomy): domain Eukaryota; kingdom Metazoa; phylum Chordata; class Amphibia; order Gymnophiona; family Siphonopidae; genus Microcaecilia; species Microcaecilia unicolor. The sequence goes on along the minus strand of NC_044032.1, from coordinate 319,403,492 downwards.
ATAGCAGCAACAAGTCCTAGAGGCCTGCGTGTATGCAGGTCCCTGGAGCACTTTTAGTGGGTACCGCAGTGCACTTCAGCCAGGCGGACCCAGGCACATCCCCCCCTACCTGTAACACTTGTACTGGTAAATGGGAGGCCTCCAAAACCCACTGTACCCACATGTAGGTGCCCCCTTCACCCCTAAGAGCTATGGTAGTGTTGTACATTTGTGGATTTTGGGGGGAGGGGGGTTGGGGCTCAGCACCCGTGGTAAGGGAGCTATGCATGTAGGAGCGTTGTCTGAAGTCCACTGCACTGACCTCTAGGGTGCCCAGCTGGTGTCCTGGCATGTCAGGGGGGCGAGTGTACTACGAATCGTGGCCCCTCCCACGACCAAATGGCTCGGATTAGGACGTTTTTGAGCTGGGCGTTTTTAGTTTCCATTATCGCTAAAAAAACAAACACCCAGCTCAAAAACGTCCATTTTTTCGAAAATACGGTCTGTCCCGCCTCTTCATGTACCCGTTTTTGGACATAGACACCCATGGAGATAGGCGTTCGTGTTTGATTATGCCCCTCCATATCAACTCAAGTATCAATATAATAGAATAGTTAGTGAATCAGCTACTCAGGAAATCTTTCAAGCTAAATCACACTACTATGAGCAGGAGGACGCAGAAATGATAAAAGGATTCAGAGACGCAAACAAAATGGGCAATGCGATAACAATGGGTGACTTCAATTACCCAAATATAGACTGGGCAAATGTGACATCGGGACATGCTAGAGAGGTACAATTCCTTGATGAAATCAAGGACAGCTTTATGGAGCAGCTGGTGCAGGAGCCAACGAGAGAAGGAAAAATTCTAGACTTGGTCCTTAGTGGAGCGCATGATCTGGTGGGGAACGTTATGGTACTGGGGCCGCTTGATAACACTGATCATAATATGATCAGTTTTGATATCAACCTTGAAGTAACTATACATAGGAAGTCAAATACGTTAGCGTTTAACTTTAAAAAAGGAGACTATGATAAAATGAGAAGAACGGTTAAGAAAAAACTTAGAGGGGCAACTGAGAGGGTAAAAACTGTACAACAGGTGTGGATGCTATTCAAAAATACCATCCTGGATGCCCAGGCCAAACATATTCCGCGAATTAGAAAAGAAAGACGGAAGTCCAAAAGACAGCCGGCGTGGTTAAAAAGTGAGGTAAAGGAAGCTATTAGGGCTAAAAGAAACGCCTTCAGAAAATGGAAGAAGGAACCGTCTGAAAATAACAAGAAGCAGCGTAAGGAGTGTCAAAGCAAATGCAAGGTGCAGATAAAGAAGGCCAAGAGGGATTAAGAAAAAAAGATAGTAGTAGAGGCAAGAAAACATAGTAAAAAGGAATTTCAGTATATTAAAAGCAGGAAGCCGGCAAAAGAATCGGTTGGGCCGCTGGATGACCGAGGGGTAAAAGGGGCAATCAAGGAAGACAAAGACGTAGCGGAGAGATTAAATGAATTCTTTGCTTCGGTCTTCACCGAGGAAGATTTGGGTGGGATACCGATGTCGGAAATGGTATTTCAAGCGGACGAGTAAGAGAAACTTACTGAATTCACGGTAAACCTGGAGAATGTAATGGGGCAGTTCAGCAAACTGAAGAGTAGCAAATCACCTGGACAGATGATATTCATCCTACTGATAGAACTGGAAAATGAACTTGTGGAGCTACTGTTAGTGATATGCAATTTATCCTTAAAATCAAGCGTGGTACCGGAAGATTGGAGGGTGGCCAATATAATGCCGATTTTTAAAAAAGGTTCCAGGGGAGATCCGGGAAATTATAGACTGGTGAGTCTGACATCGGTACCGGGGAATATGGTAGAGGCTATTATTAAAAACAAAATTACAGAGCACATCCGAGGACATGGATTACTGAGATCAAGTCAGCACGGCTTTAGTGTGGGGAAATCTTGCCTGACCAATTTACTTCAATTCTTTGAAGGAGTAAACAAACATGTGGACAAAGGGGAGCCGGTTAATATTGTGTATCTGGATTTTCAAAAGGCATTTGACATGGTGCCTCATGAAAGGCTACAGAGGAAACTGGAGGGTCATGGGATAGGAGGAAATGTCCTATTGTGCATTAAAAACTGGTTGAAGGATAGGAAACAGAGAGTGGGGTTAAATGGGCAGCATTCACAATGGAGAAGGGTAATTAGTGTGTTCCTCAGGGGTCAGTGCTAGGACCGCTGCTCTTTAATATATTTATAAATGATTTAGAGATGGGAGTAACTAGCGAGGTAATTAAATTTGCTGATGACACAAAGTTATTCAAAGTCGTTAATTCGCGAGAGGATTGTGAAAAATTACAGAAGGACCTTACGAGACTGGGAGACTGGGCGGCTTAATGGCAGATGACGTTTAATGTGAGCAAGTGCAAGGTGATGCATGTGGGAAAAAAGAACCCGAATTATAGCTACGTCATGCAAGGTTCCACGTTAGGAGTTACGGACCAAGAAAGGGATCTAGGAATCTGGGTGTCGTCATTGATAGTACACTGAAACCTTCTGCTCAGTGTGCTGCTGCGGCTCGGAAAGCGAATAGAATGTTGGGTATTATTAGGAAAGGTATGGAAAACAGGTGTGAGGATGTTATAATGCCGTTGTTTTGTTCCATGGTGCAACCGCACCTTGAGTATTGTGTCCAATTCTGGTCGCCGCATCTCAAGAAAGATATAGTGGAATTGGAAAAGGTGTAGCGAAGGGCAACAAAAATGATAGCAGGGATGGGACGACTTCCCTATGAAGAAAGACTAAGGAGGCTAGAGCATTTCAACTGAGGGGAGACATGATAGAGGTATATAAAATAATGAGTGGAACAGGTGGATGTGAAGTGTCTGTTCACGCTTTCCAAAAATAGTAGGACTAGGGGACATGCGATGAAACTACAGTGTAGTACATTTAAAACAAATAGGAGAAAAGTTTTCTTCACCCAATTCGTTGCTGGAGAATGTGGTGAAGGCGGTTAGCTTGGCAGAGTTTAAAAAGGAGTTGGACGGTTTCCTAAAGGACAAGTCCATAGACCGCTATTAAATGGACTTGGAAAAATCCACAATTTCGGGAATAACATGTATAGAATGATTGTACGTTTGGGAAGCTGCCAGGTGCCCTTGACCTGGATTGGCCACTGTCGGGGACAGGATGCTGGGCTTGATGGGCCTTTGGTCTTTTCCCAGTATGGCATTACTTATGTACTATAATGGAAATAACAAAAGTGGCAAGATTCTAGCTAATTATCTTAAACATAAAAGAACTAAAACTCATATACCATCTATAAAAATCAATCAAAACAAGGTAGTTACCTCACCAACTGATATACTGAAATCGTTTCATCAGTTTTATGACACCCTATATACATCTGAGGCAGGTGAAGACTGCACAAACTTCCTTGCACATCTTAAACATCCACAATGGTCTGAACTAGATAAAGAAAATATGTCAAAAACATACAACATAAAAGAATTTCTTCAAGCACTCAAAGATCTCCCCTCTCACAAAGCACCAGGCCCTGATGGCATTCCTGTGGAATTTTACAAAATATTTCACAACTCTCTTTCTACCGTTCTACTCCATTTGTATAATGTTATCGACCTCACTAATATTGCTACAAGTAGATTTTCTGAAGCTATTATCACAGTAATCCCTAAACCTAACAAAGACCCACAATTAGTACAGAACTATAGGCCTATATCACTCCTTAATACAGATTACAAGATTTATGCAAAATTAATTGCAAATAGATTAAAGGAAATAATTAGTAAAGTTATATCTCCAAATCAAATAGGTTTCATGCCTAACAGACTAATATCAGACAATACTAGGTTATTTTTTCACCTACAACAGGCCTCAAAGAATCAAGATTGTCCTATTGTTGCAATGTCTTAGATGCAGAAAAGGCATTTGACAGAGTAGAATGGCAATATTCATTCCAAACTTTAAAATGGTTTGGGGCGTCTTCAGATTTTATAAATAAGATCAAAGTCCTTTATACTCGTCCCACTGCCAAAATAAATGCCAATAATCATCTATCTGAGAATATAATGCTACAAAGAGGTACGAGACAAGGCTGCCCCTTGTCTCCATACTTATTCAATTTGGCTTTAGAACCACTCCTACTTGCCATTAACTCCCATACAGAAATAACCGGAATTGCCTGTCAAAATAAGCAATTCAAAATTTCTGCTTATGCAGATGATATACTCCTCTATATTTCCAATCCTGAGGCCTCCCTCCCTCCCCTTTTCTTCCTTATACAATCCTTCTCGGCCTTCTCTGGTTACAAAATTAATCCAAAACAGAAGTTTTACCACTTAACATACACGCAGTGCCTGATCAAATCCAATTGTTCAATCTTGCATGGTCCTCTAAAGGACTTAGATATCTTGGTATTGATTTACAATACACAATTCAAGACACTATCAAATGCAACAGCGAAAAAATAATCAAACTCCTCAAGGATCTTATTCTACAATGGCATCCTTTACATATCTCCTGGTGGGGCAGAATTGAGACCATTAAAATGATGGTCTCTTGCAAAATAAACTTTATATTAAGTATGATTCCGAATCTCTTCCACCATCATTCTATAAACAAATAGAAAAGCTCCTGACCACCTTCCTTTGGAAATCTAAAATTCCCAGAATTTCCTTAAAAAAATTAAAAGCTCCAAGGGAAGAACTTGGAGTATTCTTTCTTGATTTTGTTTTATATCATAAAGCATTTATTTCTCAACAAGGTTGTCACTGGTTCCCTTTTGAAAAAGAATATGTACCTATATGGCTGTAATTAGAACAATCTTTAATCCACTCTCTTCCCTTGCATCATCTCATTTATATGACCACTGTCCCTTTCAAGATAGATAATCATATAATCAAATGCACCAGAGTTTGTCTGCAGAATCTTGATCAATTGCTTGACTCCCCAATTCCCTCTACAACACAAATAACTATTTGGAACAACCCAAAAATCCAAATCGACAAAAACACAGTAAACTGTGAATCATGGATTAATTGCAATATATGGACTACTAAAGACCTTTGTCAACAAAGCCGAAACAATTTATTATCTTTTCAAGAACTCCAAACACAATTCCATCTCCCTAATACTCAATACTTTCATTGGTTACAACTGTCACACTGTATTTAAAAAATCTGGTTTATTGTCATCTGGCATTATTCAGGAACCTTCAATATATCAGTTTGTTGAAATACTTATGAATAAAGGTTACATGGCTTCTACTATTTATAAGAAGCTCCTTACAATACATTACAAAGTTAACTCTGTATTACAGGAGACATGGGAAATAGATACCAAACACAAACTTTCTAACTCTATACAACCTAAACGTTGGTTATCTCTGACTAGGCCATTGGCTTCAGCAAATGTTATGCAGTCAATGTTTTTCTTATATCATAGAGCTGTATGGACCCCACGTAAAATGTATAATGCAAAACTATTAACAACTAATTTATGCTGGCATTGTCAAGCCAACATTGGCACATTAGTACACATGTTATATGAATGTGTTAAAGTTAAATCTTTTTGGCAATCAATATGGAAAATAATATGTGCAATCTTCAAACTCAGCATAAATCTTAATGTATCACTGATAATATTCAAGTCATGTTCTTCTGATATTTGCTTAACAGATCACAATAGTATACTATTTGATACACTAATCACTATAGGCCAGCAAATGATATTAGCGAACTGGAAAAACTCAATTCACCTAAATGAGCATTTTTTGGTAGCAATCTGTTCTGTTATACTATAAGTATGAACTAGCTTCCACGTATCTAACAGGAGCTATCAACAAGAAGAACCTTATATGGTCACCTATCAAAGAATACATCAGTACCCTACAGTAAAGGACTCAAACTCATTAATTGGTATATTCTTTTTATGCACAATATGTTTATGTATTTTGAACTCTCTATACTGCATTAATAGTATGTAATTTTGTTTTTATATGAAAATTCAATAAAATTTCTTGGGGAAAAAAAAAGGATTAACACAAGATCATCACAGTGCATATCCCTGGCATTCATATCTCGACTTGGAAGAGCAGCACTCCATGGCACACTGGTTTACTGTATTCTGTCTTTCTCTCGTCTCCTCTTCTCTCTTCCTTCTCTTAATGCCCTTTCTGTCAGCCTTTATATACAATTCTTCTATCATTGATCCCTATTAATTTATTTTTATTTATTTATTTTATTGCATTTGTATCCCACATTTTCCCACCTATTTGCGGGCTCAGTGTGGCTTACAATACGTTGTGAATAATAGAAATACAATTGGTCATAATACGATTATGGGTACATTGTGAAGAGTTGTGGGAAGACAAAGTCAAAGTCAAAATATCATCTAGGAATAGAAACAATGGAATGTGACAATGGGGAAATGATAGGGCGATAGGACAATAACGAAAGGATATTAGGGTGTAACAGTTTTATCTGTGAGTGTGGTTTTAAGTGTTGTGAAAGTATGGGGAAGAGAATTCAGAAGAGAGTGAATTGGTGCTTTTCTATAGTGTGTGTGAATTCATATGTTTTGGTCCTTGCAGTAGATGTTCTCGAAGAGATGAGTCTTCAGTAGTTTGCGGAAGTCGGTTAGTTCGTAGATCGTTTTCAGGTTGCGTGGTAGTGTGTTCCAGAATTGTGTGCTCATATGAGAGAAGGTTGATGCATGCAGTGCTTTGTATTTTATGCCTTTGCACTTAGAGAAGTGGAGATTGAGGAAAGTTCGGGATGATCTTTTAGCGTTTCTGGGTGGCAGGTCTATTAAGTCAGACATGTATGTAGGGGCTTCAGCATGAATGATTTTGTGAACTAATGTGCATACTTTAAAGGTGATACGTTCCTTGAGTGGGAGCCAGTGTAGTTTCTCACGTAAGGGTTTTGCACTTTCATATTTTGGTTTTCCGAAAATGAGTCTGGCTGCTGTATTCTGGGCTGTTTGAAGTTTTCTCAGTATTTGTTCTTTGCATCCTGCGTATAGTAAGTTGCAGTAGTCCAGTTGACTGAGTACGAGTGATTGCACTAGGCTGCGGAAGACAGATCTTGGAAAGAATGGTCTTATTCTTTTCAGTTTCCACATAGAGTAGAACATCTTTTTGGTGGTGTTGTTCGCATGAGTCTCAAGTGTTAGATGGCGGTCAATAGTGACTCCAAGGAGTTTTAAAGTTTCTGAGATTGGCAGATTTAGTTTGGGTGTGTTAATAGCAGTAAATTTACTCGTGTTGTATTGGGAGGTAAGTTTGAGGCATTGAGTTTTTTCTGCGTTCAGTTTCAATCGGAATGCATCTGCCCAGGTGTTCATGATGTGTAGACTTTGGTTGATTTCGTTGGATATTTCATTAATATCTTGTTTGAAAGGAATATATATTGTTACATCATCGGCATATATGTATGGGTTTAGGTTATGGTTTGATAGACGTTTTGCCAAGGGGACCATCATTAGGTTGAAAATTGTTGGTGAGAGGGGGGATCCCTGCGGTACTCCACAATCAGGTGTCCATGCATCAGAAGTAGTTGAATTTGAAGTGACCTGATAAGAGTGTAATGTTAAGAACCCCTTAAACCAGTTTAGGACATTACCTCCGATACCAAAATATTCAAGTATGTGTAGTAAGATTCCATGGTCGACCATATCAAAGGCACTTGACATGTCAAATTGTAAGAGGAGTATGTTGTTGCCGGTTGCTATCATTTCTTTACATTTGGTCATTAGGGTAATTAATACTGTTTCTGTGCTGTGATTTGATCGGAATCCTGATTGGGCATCATGCAGTATTGAGAACTTGTTGAGATAGTTTGTGAGTTGTTTGGTTACCATCCCTTCGGTTATTTTGGTTATTAGTGGTATAGATGCTACTGGTCTGTAGTTGGTTATTTCACTTGCGTTTTTCTTTGTGTCTTTAGGTATTGGGGTGAGTAAAATGTTTCCTTTTTCTTTTGGGAAAAGTCCATTTTGTAGCATGAAGTTCACGTGGTTCGTTAGGTCTATTATGAATTGTTGAGGAGCTGATTTCATGAGGTTGTTTGGGCAGATATCTAGTTTGCATTGGGATTTGGTGAATCTTTTGAGCGTTTTAGAGATGAGGTCCTCTGGCAGTAATTCGAATTCGGTCCAGATCCTGTCTGCTGGATATATTCCGTCTTCTGGGTCTAGACAGTTTAGGAGTGTGGCGTATTCGATGGGGCTGCTGGGTTGGATCAACAAAATATGGCAGTGCATAATAATAGTTGTGCTTAACCTAAGTTTAGCAAACATTTAGGAGATATGTAAATTATTATGATTTGGAAGGTCTAGCAAGCAGTTAAGAGTTCTTTAAATTGCAGGTACTTAGAACTTTTAGAAATAAGGCAGCTAGAAGTAAGGCTTAGAAGCAAAACAATAAGAGAGGCTTTTAGCATGTGTTTGCAGGTAGTAAAGCAAGTAACATTTCATTCTCCCACCGGCAATCTTTGCATCTTATCCTTAGTATCAACATCTTTGATAACAATTATTTCACATGTTTCCAAGTTTCCCTTCAACCGCCCTGGATGTTCTTATTTACTTTCGTCTGACCCACTGCCTTTACCAAAATATCTTTGCTTCTTGTTATTGTCTGTCCACCTGTTGTTTTGAGAACAGATTCCGCCTCCCTCTGTCAGTTCTCAGTTGCTTATTCCAGCTTTTTGCTGCAAAGACATTATCTGTGTCAGAGATGGTCTTTGATTTTTAGAGGCCAAGTTCTCAGCTGTAAGCCTGCCTTGACCTGTATTTCACTGAAGGCAACTGATAGCATTTTTCTACATATATCAATTGTATTAAGGGCTCCCAGTGCAGTACCTGTGCCCCCTAAAATGGTGTCCAATAATTCCCGCTTGTATCTAGAGGGATTGGCTGGGGGTGTGGCTGACTGCATATCCAACTACGTATTAAGCATATGTATGTGGTTGGCAACAAATTGAGAGCAGATGCCAAGTAAGAAAGTGGTATTTTACATCATATAAAACATCATGGGGTGCATCGTATTTAATCTGAAGTGGTTTCCCCTCCTGGAACAAATTAATATCTGAGAGGTACAGAATAGGAGGGGCTGAAGTGGTAGGGGATGTGGGAGGAGGGGTGGTAGGTAAACAAAGTACATCAAAAAAGAAAGAAGTCTCAGTAATGTGCCGTTGATTACTTTGAATCCACGTATTGTGACAAGGCTATGTCCAGGGGGGCTGAAATACAAGTACCAGAAGCCATTGCAAGGAGAGAGACAGAGAGTAATCTGGAAAGAGAATGGATTCCCAGCTCCAGCAGAGGGAGTCAGGGGGATGGCCAGGCTGAGCCTATAATTTCATCCCCCACTAGGGGGAGATGGAGGGATGAAGCTCAGTTCCCCTGGATACGCAATCGATATATCATGCAGCCCAGCTGGAATACAGAGGAGCCCATGGAGAGGGAAGAAGATGATTGGATGGATTACATGGAAGGAGGGGTAGATCATGGGGGGAGAGGAATCCTGGGGGGGGGACCCTCTATGGAGTGGGAGAGTTCAAAGGCAGGGATGGCCAGCTCCTGAGGGTTTGGAAACCTGCTTTATTGAAAGCTTGAGGTATTTGGAACCTGCTTTATTTACCTGCTTTATTGAACGCCTGATGTATTTGGAAACCTGCTTTATTTCCCTGCTTTATTGAAAGCCTGATGTATTTGGAAACCTGCTTCATTTACCTGCTTTATTGGAAGCCTGACTTATTTTGAAACCTGCTTTATTCACCTGCCTTATTGGAAGCTTGCTTTATTTACCTGCCTTACTGGAAACCTATGTGGGTGGAACTTGTTTGGAGATAACTTGTGTACTGAAGTTTGAGACAGCTGTTATTGGCCTGATAATAAAAGCTTTTAACCTAGCCACTGTCTGCAATTGTGGTGAGCTCTGGAAGTTCAGTTGGTGGGCGGCTCCACCTGGCTGGGAAGCAGTGGACCCTTTTCACAGTATAAGTGATCTGCCAAGTCCCTTTATCCTGACAGGAAATATTGTACAGAATCAAGGCAGGAGGGCCTAGAAAGTATTTCTCTGGGGGTGCATTCAGTTCTTGTGTTCTTTTTAGGGAAGTGGAAATTGGTGGAGTCCACTTCACGTGCGTGATGTTTAGGGAATAGTAGACTGGTCTGTCTTGCGCCGAACAGAAACTCAGGATAACCAGGTCTTTTCCTTCAGGGAATGGTGGGGGTATTTCTTGATAGCAATATACCCCATCTGTGGAATTGGCCCAACTAATTGTGCATATTCGTATGATAGTTCCTGTAATGAGACTTGGGTAAAGGAGAACACATACCACACTAAACAGAAAACATGCCATACTAGAAGTACACTGATTATTACAGTATACTAACTAACCTACTTACTTATAAACTTACTTATATAACACCTCAACAGAAATAATGTTTACTATTGTTTACTAAGTATAAGCACACTGAGTATCACAGTAAAGTAACTAACCTACTTATACTTATATACCTCCTCAACAGAAATAATGTTTACTACGTATTATTATCACTATTGAATGCGTGTATCAACTATACAGATACTATACATCATGAGTGACTACTATAGTAACCACTCTTCCAACATCTTTTGTTCGGGGGGCAGCCTTCTGTGCTGTATTCCAGAATAAGTCATCTGTGCTGTATTCAGGAATCAGTCGTCTGTGCTGTATTCAGGTGGAATCTGAGAACAGAAACTGGTAACCACTCATTATCCATATGGTTTCAACTGAGTGATGTGTTTCCAACATCGCTGGTTGTCTGGCCTTAAGATCTGATATAGGCTTGGGCCTAAGGTATCTGTAACTAAGCATGGTCCATCCCACTTTGCTGTGCCAAAGGGGAGATTTGGTCTAGGGTTTAGGAGCATGACCTTACTCCCCACTTTGAGTGCATAAATCAGAATCTTTGGCCTGCACCTCTTATAGATAATCCCTAGACTTTTCTGTGTTTGCCAGCACAGTGGTCTGGATTTCTTTTAGGTGTTCTTGCAGGGATTTCATCCACTCATTTGCAAGAACTACAGTCTGATCCTCCGGGAGAAAAGGGTGTAGCAGGTTTTCCCATCGAGGCATGGACCTTCCCATTAAGGCTTCATATGGGGCAAAACCTGTGAACTTACAGACATTGGCTCTGATACGCATAAGGACCAAAGGGAGGGCCTGATCCCAAATTTTCCCTGTCAGATTCAGCATAGGGCTGAGATGTGCTTTGATTGTTTGTTTGATTCATACGTTCTACCTGCCCCGCTGCTTGGGGATGGTACAAAATGTGCAATTGCTGTTCTATGCCTAGAAAATCAAACAGTTCCTTGACTAGCTGAGAAACAAAAGCAGGACCATTATCATAGGCGGTCGGTGGCCCAACTGTTTGGGGAGGCTAAAGGGGGCGGGGTTAGGGTGGGGCCAGGGGCGGGGCTTACATCCATAATTGTCTGACAACACACAGAAAAAAAAAAGTAAAAATAAAATAATCACAATACCTTTTATTAAATTTAGATATTTGATATGTATCATATGTCAAAGAATAAAGTGGTTGCTCAAAGCATATACTAACCACAATTGATCAACTGCAAAACACTATGCACAACTTTGTGCAAAAACACACTCATAACCTTACTGTACCATAAATATTACACTAGGCAGACCTAATACACCAATATACCACTATACGGAAAATGCAGACCGTCAACAATATGAAACAAGGGATCATAATATCACAATTCTCATGTAGAGCCACAAAACACCCTTTTAGGGTGGCTAGTGTTCACAATGAGTTCCTTTTATTAACGACCATATGTAGATCCTTCAAGAGGTAGTGTGTCATGATTTAGGCTCTACACCCTTTCTGATGTTTTGGTGCCACCTCAGTAAGGCCAACACACAATCTCTCCACTGCACTATACTATACTATACACAAACTTGTGCAAAAACACAATCATAACCTTACCAAACCATAACAGCACTAATTCCAAGGACAGGATGAGCTACAACCTTATGCATGGAAAGGCAGCACTGTAATTACACCGGGCTCTAAAACACATACCACAAAAACAAAACAAAAAGGGCTGCAAATACTACACACTAGCAGAATACTGCATTTTGATCACACATGAAAAACACATGACACAACAGATATGAAAGCAAAATACTGAAATGGAAAGCTACCTCAAGAAGTCAGACTCAGCATGCAGCAATACTAGAAAATTGAAACTTGCATGCAAAATATCACAGATGCACAGTTCCAGGGTCCCCCTCCCTCCAAGACAGTTACAGGGTCCTCCCTCACAGGTCCAGGGTCTGTCCTCCCTCCCCCCTCACAGACAGTTCCAGGGTCCCCCCTCCCTCCCTCCCTCCCTCACAGAGAGTTCCAGGGTCCCCCCTCACAAACAGTTCCAGAGTCCCCCCCTCCCTCCCAGACAGTTCCAGGGTCCTCCCTCTCTCAAAGACAGTTCCAGGTCCCCCCCTCCCTCACAGACAGTTCCAGGGTCCCCCCTCTCTCAAAGACAGTTCCAGGTCCCCCCCCTCACAGACAGTTCAAGGGCCCCCCTCCCTCCCTCCCTCACTCACTCAAGAAGTCAGACTCAGCATGCAATACTAGAAAAATTGAAACTTGCATACAAAATATCACAGATGCACAGTTCCAGGGTCCCCCTCCCTCCCAGACAGTTCCAGGGTCCTCCCTCACAGGTCCAGGGTCTGTCCTCTCTCCCTCCCTCCCCCCCTCACAGAGAGTTCCAGGGTCCCTCCTCACAGACAGTTCCAGGGTCCTCCCTCCCTCCCAGACAGTTCCAGGTCCCCCCTCCCTCCCTCACTCACTTCTCACAGACAGTTCCAGGGTCCCCCCTCCATCACAGATAGTTCCAGGGTCCCCCCCTCCCTCCCTCCCTCACAGACAGTTCCAGGGTCCCCTCCCTTCGAGTTCCAGGCTTCCTGCAAATTTTAAACGTCATCTATCATACCTCGTTGGTGTTAGAGCAGCAGAAAAAGCATTGCAGGCTAGGCTCCATGCTTTAGTTGTTTTACCTTCTCTCTGTCTCTCAGCTCTGGCCCGCCCTTGCGGAAACAGGAAATGAGGGCAGGCCAGAGCTGAGAGACAGAGAGAAGGCAAAACAACTAAAGCCCAGAGCCCAGCCTGCAATGCTTTTTCTGCTGCTCTAACACCAATGAGGTATGATAGATGGTGTTTAAAATTTGCAGGAAGCCTGGATCTCTTCAGTTGCCAACATCTCTTCAGTTTTAGGGTGCCCCATGGGACTTGCTCCATGAACCCAATGCATCCAATCTTTCCCTTGAGCTCTGGAGATATATAACCAATCCTTCCTCCTTCTACACACACAGCATGTCTTTCTGTTTAGTGAGTGTGAGAAAGGGTGTATGCTGGTAAGTGGTATCTGGGGTGTGTTGCACTAGTTGCTTCAGATTAGAAAGCTCTGAGTCATTTTCCTGCAGTGTACTGAAATAATCTGGTGGTACCACCTGATTGTAATCAGTGGACCGTGTGACCGTGGCTACCATCCGGATCTGCTCATACCAGGGCCTACATGACATGATTACTTTGCTAGTGAATCTTCTAAAATGTTTCCTTTCATTAAAGGGCCGTTCTTTCTGTGTGCTTTCACCTTCACTAAATGAACTTTCTGAAATTTTTCACAGAGTTCTTGTGCCATAGCCCATAGTGCTGAATTTTTTTACAACGGACCCATCTGTGGATTTAAAGTTGTGGCTTAACCACCATGGCAGCAATGCAATGGCACTTCTGAATACGTAATCTGAATCTAAGATTATCTGTATTTCAGGGTGGGAGTCTTGATATTGCTGCAAACAGGCCACAAAGGCAGCTAGTTCACAGTATTGTGCCAAGGCTGACCCACAGGAGTACTGCCTCTGCAGAATTACTTGGTTATCTGGGCCCAGTTATACAATTGCAAAACCTGCTAATCCTCCCTCACATTGGCTACTGCCATCAATATATACTGTAGGAAGAAAAGGGGATATTCTATCCAGTACCAGTTCTTTAAATATTAAATGATTGGGGGTACTGGGTGAAGACGACAGTCATGAGGTTGTCCCTCCAGTAAGATCCCTGCAACCTGCACTTTAGGCTCTTTTAGTAATTCAAACTTCACATTCTGTGCCTGCAACATCAGGGTCCAATGGACTATTCTTTCCGTCCTAATTCTACTACAAGCCAACTTGCCCTCCACAATGAATTTAAGGGGGATATGGTGGCTACATATGTAAGTGGTTTGAGCCCCAATAATGTACATAAACTTTTGCATAGCAGCATATGAAGCCAGAACATGTTTTTCACAGGTTCCCATTTTAAGTTCTGGAGAAGTGAGAACTCTGGAAAAGAAAGCAATTGGCCGGTCTGTCTGTCCTAAGCGCTGTGTTAGGGCAGCTCCTATACTGTTCTCACCAACCACTGGGTATAGGAAAAAATTCTGCTTGTGATCTGGGGGAGCAAGGACAGGAGCAGAAGTCAAAGTCTGCTTGAGTTTAGTCACTGCCTCTGTGTGCTCTGCCTCCCAACCATATTCTTTACATTTAAGCAGGGAGTATAGTGGAGCAGCCCCTTCAGCATAGTTGTGCATAAAATCACAGCAGAACCCTGTAAGCCCTAGAAATGATTGGAGGGATTTCTGATCTGTAGGAAGAGGTAATTTCTGTACCACAGATTTTGATACTTGATTTAGGGTGCGGAAATCTATGGTCAGTCTAAAGGAGCATCCTGGTTTAACTATTGGCCATGCTGGTGAGTTGCATGTAGAAGAGATCAGTCTAATTATGCCCCTCTCTTCCAGTACCTGTATAATCTTAGCTGCGGGTTCTATTGCCTGATGAGGTACTGGTTATTGCTTTTGTGGTGGAGGATACTCATCTTGCAACAGGATTTCTGTGGACATTCTGCCACATTCTAATTTGTCTTGTGCCCAGACAGGGATGTCTGTAACCTCTGTGGGAATTACACTCAGATTATACTGTTGGTCAGATTATACTGTGGCCAAATGCATGGGAATTGCTTCGTGCACCAAAATTGTAGACATTTTTGGAGATCCAATACATTGCCACAATGTAAGATTAGCCATATCCACAACCAAATTTAACTGGTTGAGGACATCAATTCCAATTATCTCCTTTTCTGTGCTCACTATAGTGGAGGCATTGGTTTCCAAAATTTCATTATCATGTTCCCTCTGCATCTGCATCGGGATACCCCATTTAACTGGGATAGCCACACAGTTGGTAACTGTGTCATTGACCCCTTGGATTTTATATGTTTGCACATTTTCCTGGTCTGCCGTGGGAGAAGCCCTACTTGTAAAACTCCAACCCTCGACTTCTCTTCGCCACACTGAACTCTCTTCTCAAAGTACCTCCGTCCCCAATTCCCCCATCTCTTTCTTCTCAGATCCTAGCTGAGCACTTTCATGATAAAATCCGTAAGATTAACCTTGAATTTTCATCCAAACCCTCCCCACCTCTCTCTCCCTTAGTCCTCTCCCCTTACTCTCCTTCTTCTCCTTTTTCCTCCTTCTCAGAAGTTTCTACTGAGGAAACTGCCCTTCTTCTTTCCTCCTCTAAATGTACTACCTGTTCCTCTGATCCCATCCCCACTTATCTACTTAACACTATCTCTCCTACTATCATCCCAGTCATCTGTCACATCCTTAATCTTTCACTCTCCACTGCAACTATTCCTATGGCCTTCAAACATGCTGTTGTCACTCCACTCCTTAAAAAACCCTCACTTGACCCTACCTGTCCCTCCAACTATCACCCCATCTCTCTTTCCTCTCCAAATTACTTGAACGTGTCATTCACCACCGTTGTCTTGACTTTCTTTCTTCACAACCTATTCTTGACCCACTCCAATCTGGTTTTCGCCCTCTTCACTCTACTGAAACTGTACTTACCAAAGTCTCTAATGACCTGCTACTGGCTAAATCCAGAGGTCTCTATTCTATCCTTATCCTTCTTGACCTATCTGCTGCTTTCGACACTGTTGACCACACTATAATCCTGGATACGCTGTCCTCACTTGGATTCCAGGGCCCTGTTCTTTCCTGGTTCTCCTCTTACCTCACACTTCGTTCTTTCAGTGTTCACTCTGGTGGATCCTCTTCAACTTCCATCCCGCTTTCTGTTGGTGTGCCTCAGGGTTCTGTCCTTGGACCCCTCCTTTTCTCCATCTATACCTCTTCCCTTGGCACCCTGATTTCATCCCATGGCTTTCAATACCATATTTACGCTGATGACTCTCAGATCTACATCTCCACCCCTGAAATCTCAACCTCAATCCAGGACAAAATTTCAGCCTGCTTGTCTGACATTGCCGCTTGGATGTCTCAACGCCATCTAAAGCTAAACATGACCAAAACTGAACTAATTTTTCCTCCTAAACCCACCTCCCCTCTTCCCCCTTTCTCTATCTCTGTTAATGGCTCTCACATCTTCCCTGTCTCCTCGGCTCGTAACCTTGGAGTCATCTTTGATTCCTCTCTCTCCTCTGCACATATTCAACAGATCGCCAAAACCTGTCGTTTCTTTATCTAAAACATTAGCAAAATTCACCCCTTCCTTTCTGAATACGCTACCAGAACCCTTATCACCTCTCGCTTGGACTATTGCAATTTACTTCTCACTGGTCTTCCGCTCAGCCATCTCTCCAATCTATCCAAAATTCTGCGGCATGACTCACTACCCCACTCCTCAAGTCACTTCACTGGCTCCCTGTCCGCTTCCGCATACAGTTTAAACTTCTCATACTGACCTTTAAATGCATCCACTCTACAGCCCCCCATTACCTCTCCACTCTCATCTCTCCCTACATTCCTCCCCGTGAACTCCGCTCACTAGACAAATCTCTCTTGTCGTCCTCCTTCCCTTCCACTGCTAACGCCAGGCTTCGTTCCTTTTCTCTCGCGGCACCTTATGCCTGGAATAGACTTCCTGTACCTATACGTCTAGCCCCATCTCTACCTTTTTTTTTTTTTTTGTTACATTTGTACCCCACGCTTTCCCACTCATGGCAGGCTCAATGCGGTTTATATGGGGCAATGGAGGGTTAAGTGACTTGCCCAGAGTCACAAGGAGCTGCCTGTGCCTGAAGTGGGAATTGAACTCACTTCCTCAGTTCCCCAGGACCAAAGTCCACCACCCTAACCACTAGGCCACTCCTCCACTCCTCCATTTTCAAATCTATGCTGAAAACCCATCTTTTCACTGCTGCTTTTGGCTCCTAGCCATACTCATTTGCCCTCCCCTTGTTCCTTCCCTCCTTCTCACCCAGTACTTCCCTCACCCGTAACTGTCTTGTCTGTAAGTTTTACTTAGATTGTAAGCTCTATTGAGCAGGGACTGTCTCTTTGTGTCAGGTGTTCAGCGCTGTGTGCATCTGGTAGCGCTATATAAATGCTAATAATAATAATAATAAAACTGATTCCAGCCCCTGTGTCAATCAACGTTAATTTATCCTGACCCCCTATCCTGCTGTTTACATTGAGGCATCCACAAGTGTCCAAAATCAAGGGTGCCACAAACTTTAATTTATATTCGGAGTCTGTCTCCTTTCCCCTCTCCTGAGGTACTGGAAGTGCGTGCCACATAAGGGAAGGGAGTCAGGCTGGGCACAAAAAACTTGGGATTGTTTGATATTTGGACACTGGAGATCAGGACATCCCTAATCCTTTTTTTCTTGATTATCCTGGGCAGCTATCAATTCCCTTTTTATTCTGTCTAATTCTAGATACATGGTATATTTATCTTGTTCCCACTTAATTTGTGCTGTGATAACTGATCTCTCTGTGCTTTGAGTTCATGAAACGGGATGTAGCCTGAGGAATTTCTAAAATTACCTCTGCCCTGCCCTCTCCAGGGGGCCTGTCCTGTGTTTCCTGACCTATTGCTGTGGGAGGGCCCTTCTGCTTGCCATTTCTTCGCTTCTGACACAATAATTACCTGGGATGGCTGAGTTTTCCACACAGATCCAATCCTGAGCATTAACGTGTCAAAAGGAGTTTCTTTGGGGTCCTCAGCAAACAATCGGAGGTGTTTAGTAATCTCTGGGGATAGGACTTCCAATAAAAATGCTTTATGCTGTTCCTGACCATAATCTTCTGTTTTGGGCCAACCCTCCTGGTCTCGAAAGACTGCTTCCAGCACTCACAATCTGTATGCAAATTGTTCTAGTGTGTCATGGGGCAGGGGTGCAAGTATTCTAAATGCTTGCATTTGAGTACAGCGAAATAATTGCTCAAGACCCTTTTTCACCAACTAGTATGGGTGGGTGAGAGATCCTACTTTAAATTAGTGGGGTCCTAAAGCCACGTGCATAAGTCTGTCAAAGTCAGACGTCTTCCTCTTATACTTTCCTAGGCCCCAGTGAATCAGAATATCAGTGGCCCATTTGCACCATTCATTCATATTAAAAGGCATTGGGCCGACCTTCTGTATTATCCTTTCAATGTCACTATCCTTTAATGAGTCATACAGTACCAGGTTTACTGGTGTTCTGGGGTCTATACTGGACTCAGTCTCTGTGTCTGCAGAATTCTCCCTGCCCCTCAGGTTACTGCTTGAGCCTGGGGTTTCCTCATCTGTGCATGTCTGAGTGCTTAATTCAGTGTTTTCAGTCTTAGATTTCTCCTCACTTCTCAAGTGCACTACACACACTTTTGTGTGTTTTTGTGGTTCTATGAATTGAAAACCTGGCTTGTAGGGTATTTCATAGGCCGGAGGTGCTGAGGGAGAAATACTCGGGGCCTGCCAGTGCACAGAGTTAATCTGGTCCTTTGAGGCATATTTACTTTTTAAATGTTTTAATTCTGTTTTAGCCTCATCCAATTGTTCATTTACATATAAGAAGGAGTTTGTGGCTTGCACAACTTGTGCCCTTTGCATAGAGATGCAAACTTGTGCTTCCTGTAGGTCCCTGGTTAACTGAGTGAGTGGTCAGTTCTGCATTTTTCTGTTTCAGACTAATGAGCCTCCTACACAGGCCTTGTATAAAAAGACATTTCCGTTTATTTGTTTTCTTTTTGAACTCTTGGGAATGGTGTACCATTTGTTTTTAGATGTTATACCAGGAATCCTCTGGGAATTCCCCGTCATATGGGCCTCCCTTTTTGTTACAACAAGTCTGTACCATTACCTTTAATTCTTTAAGATCAAAAGCGTTCATATTTGAGGCTGCTGAAAAATACTTTTTATTGCTACCATGGCCTGTCTAGTTTCTTTATAGATGTATATATATGGAACTAGCTCTGTGTGGCTCTTGGAGTTGGAAATGCCCTCTTTTATAGAGAAGAGGGACTGGAGAGACAGTTCAGAATGAATATAGATTAAGCAAGGCAGGTGTTAAAAGATTAGATATGCCTACTGTCAGTTCCTGTCAGGCTGAGCTGATTTTCACCAAGACAGAGACTGGCCGGATATAGAGAAATAATTTAAAGTGACGGAAAATTAAGTGATTACCAAAGACAGATATGTAGTGTTTTAAAATGTGGGACTGTTCCACTTAGTACCCCTTCCAATACAAAGTTGGAAGATCTATCAGTCTTTTCTGAGCAGCCCCATACACAGCATTAAATTAATTCAACTTTCCATCCACCCTGACAAGCCTAGAAGTACATATCCAAACATGTAGAAAGCAAAAAAAAAAAAAATTTCTTACTTACCCAGCTGGAGATCCTCTTGCAAAACCAAGACAGAGCCCCATATGTCAGCAATCATTGTCTAGGGGTGGTCCCGGGTCCAGTTCACAGAGGCCGTGGATTCGTAGAGGCAGTCATGTCCAGTGCACAAAGGCAGTGGGTTCCCAAAGAATACACGATTCACACGGGTTTGGATATATATAGAAAGTATATTGTATGTACATATATAGGCTCACAGCACTTAGTATAGGGAATTAGTACAATGCTGTATCTGTGTGTGTGTTTAGATGGGAATCAATGAGAGAAAGGTAAGAATGGGGGGTGCACATAAAGAGAAAGAGAGAGAAGTGCCTAAGAAAGCAGAGCCATGTGCTCTGGGAGAGAAAGCTTTGGGGTAGAGCTGGGGAAGAAAGGAGGGCCAGAGCCGGGGTTCTGGTGGCTGGAGATGGGTGTGTGCAGAGAGAAGGATAAAGAGAAAAGTGACCTGAGCAGAGCCGTATGCTTCTGCTTTATACCTCAGGACCAGAAAGAGATCAAAAAATATTTTCTTCCCAGCCTTTAATTTCAACTCTTTCCTTTACCAACTCCAGTTTGCTGTCTGAAGTCAGGAAGGTGATCATTTTCACAGGTTCTCCTCTTTGAAGTCACTAGTTCTGGAGCCTATCTGTCTGGCTTCCTTTGTTCTCAAGCCCTGCTCCCAGATAGGACAAAAGGTATGTTAATTGAGACAGGCAGCTGGGCACCGTTTGGTCCATTTGTAATCCTTAGTGATTGCTGAGGGAGGGGGAAGTTCTCAGAAGTCAGAAGCTGGTTTAATATTAATCTAAGTATGTCAAGCTGGTTTCATATTAATCTAAGTATGTCCAGCAATCCTGACACACACATTCTTTTTTTACCGCACCTCCAACATAAAGAGTAATAGGGATTTGATATACCACCTTTCTGTAGTACAAAGTGGTTTGCATTTTATTATATGCTGCTACTTTCTCTATCCCTAGTGGGAACACTTTAATATTCCCTTATCTCTTGTTTGTCTGTCCTAATTAGATTGTAAGCTCTGTCGAGCAGGGATTGTCTTTTCATGTTCAAGTGTACAGCACTGCGTACGTCTAGTAGAGTTATAGAAATGATAAGTAGTAATAGTAGTAGTGGGATCACAATCTAAGTTCTTGCACCTGGGGCAATGAGGGTTAATTGACTTGCCCAGTGTCACAAGGAGCTGCAGTGGGAATTAAACCCACTTCCCTAGGTTCACAGCCCACCACACTAACCATTAGGCTACTACACCACTCCACACAGCACCTCCTTGGAAACTGTGTGCTGCAAATCTATACATATCACAGCTTTCTAAAATCACCATTTACATGACACACCTAAAATTACCTGCATAGTTAGTAAATAAGCTCCATTGAAAATAATAAGGCTTGTGTTATTTAGTGTGTATTAAATCATATTAACATGCGTTAATGCAGCCTACATAAGAATATAAGATTAGCCTAACTGCATCAGACCAATGGTCCATCTAGCCCAGTATCATGCTTCCAAAAGTGGCCAATCCAGGTCACAAGTACCTGGCAGAAACCCAATTAGTAGCAACATTCCATGCTACCAATCCAAGGGCAAGCAGAAACTTGTCCAAACCTTTTTAAAACCCAGATACGCTGTTACCACATCCTCCGGTAATGAGTTCCAAAGCTTAAATATTCTTTGAGTGAAAAAATATGTCCTCCTATTTGTTTTAAAGTGTTTCCATGTAATTTCATGTTGGTTAACTAAAACATACATACTAAAAATATACTGTGTGATATTCAGCCCAAGGTGGTCAGCAGTTTCAAAACCACTGAAAGTTATGGGCTGGATTCAATGCTGGGGCCATTTTAGGCATTGGCATTGAATAACAAGGTCATTTCCAGACCCACAATTTATGCAGGTACCAGGCAAAGATAGGACTGCTTTAAATGTGGTCCTATCTTCCCAGTTAGGTAGGTGGTCACTGACACTGAATATGGCCAGTGCCAACATATCTATTGGCTGTGCTCCGACTTCACCCTGGACAACTCTAGCACTAACCGGACAGTGCCACAGTGGTCAGAAGGGATATTCAGCAGCACTGCCACATTAAGTGTTACTGAATATCCCCTGCTGGCCTGCTGATTGGGGTTTATGCAGGCAGTAGTTTCTCCTGCCAACTCAAACTCCTTTGAATCTTTACCACAGTCTTCCTTAAAAATAAATCCTAGTTTTAAACTAGAACAGTCAACACACAGCCTAAAACAAACCACAACTTCCTTCATACCCATGTGTCATGCATTCCAAACTGTTTATATATCACTTACACATTTCCTTTCTGGGTAACCCCTCCTAAATCAGCTCAACTTTCAACACCATGGAGCCTCTGTTCACGTGCAACACCTATAAAACCAGGGGCAGACCTGGCAATCTGCCAACCCATTTGCTTCTGTAGAAGTAGGTGAGATTTTAATATTAAAATGACCAAAGTTCAATCTTAGCTAGAGATTTCTTCCTTCTGCTTGTACATAAGTCCTGGCATTTCAAAACCGCAAGACTAAGCCAGCCTACCTGGCCTACTTCCCATTAGCAACAGCCACCACCTAAGTGATCTCAGTGAAGATTCCACACCTCACAATCTAGTAGTATGTTCAAAATGGTCACTATAGCACAATATCTCATACCATTGGAGCCGACTCTGTGGGTGCTGTGGGTGCTTGAGCACCCCCAATATTGAGAAAATTCCTTGTATGTGTCCAGGGAGGGGTTATTTCCACTGGGCTTAGCACCCCCAATAATTTTGAAAAGTTGGCTCCTATGTCTCATACTGGTATGCGCCCATTGAGAAGAGATCAGCAATGCATCATTGATATATAAGTCTCAACAAGCAACACTGCTCTGTTCTTATCAGTTCTAATTCACTTTGGGAGAAATGCTATAACTTGGTGCTTCCAGTTAGCTGTGCGCTAAGCACCAATTCTATAACGGCATCTGTGCACTAAGATGCCATTATAGAATACTAGTGCAAAACCGAATTGGCATGCCTAAATGTAGGCATAGCCATTTATCGGAAAAAAAGCACAAAGGGCCTGCAAGAACAGGTTAGTTTAGACATGTGGCTGTATTAAAAGACCTGACAGAGTCCATGTTTCAGCATCTCACCTGTGTCAGGGGTTTTAATAGTAGTTAATTACCATCTGCTATGATTGAATGGGTCAGTAAAAAAAAAACAATCAAAGCACTTTTCAAGAACTCGGCAGCGTGTATGCAGAGCAAATCTGTGTGCACTGTCCAATATTAAACTGCAACAACGCACAGCAACTCATGCCATCAAAAAACAGATTTGCTTTGTATACATGCTGCTGTGATTTTGAAAAGTTCTCTGATTAGCTTTTTTTTTTAACTAACCTATGTGATAATTAACTACTCCTGACACAGGCGGGCTGTTGAAAGATGGACCATGTCGGGTCTTTTAATAAAGCCACATTTCAATGCTAACCTGTTCTTGGAGGCCCTTTGTGCTTTTTCTGCTAGATGGTTTGTTTTGTTGTGCTCTGATTCTCTCCCTTTTGTTTGTGGCACATCCATTTATGCCAGGTCAATGGCAGGTGTTAATGGGCACATCTACATACACCATACAAAGCATGTAAATTACAGTCACTGTAATTTACATGCTTTCTATGGTGCATGTAGATGTGTAATACATTGTATATGTTGGAAACATGCTCATGCTGCACCCATGTTCCACCCATGTATATGCCCCTTGTAGTTATGTGCTATAGCACTTATGGGCTATCTTAATCAATTGCGCATAATGCACATACATGAGTAAGTGCCACTTTTCTGTGTGCTTGTGGTGCACATAACTGCATGCATTCAATTACAGAATTACCTTTTAAGTATTTACAATTTGAAACAGATTCTATTTTTGCTTCATATTTTGGGGGAGTGTATACAGAATTTTGTTTGTTGGAACAGGTGGATGTGAAGCATCTGTTCATGCTTTCCAAAAATACTAGGGGGCATGCGATGAAACTACAGTGTAGTAAATTTAAAACAAATCGGAGAAACTTTTTCTTCACCCAACGTATAATTAAACTCTGGAATTCGTTGCCGGAGAAAGTGGTGAAGGCGGTTAGCTTAGCAGAGTTTAAAAAGGGGTTGGACGGTTTCCTAAAGGACAAGGCCATAAACCGCTACTAAATGGACTTGGGAAAAATCCACAATTCCAGGAATAACATGTATAGAATGTTTGTACGTTTGGGAAGCTTGCCAGGTGCCCTTGGCCTGGATTGGCCGCTGTCGTGGACAGGATGCTGGGCTTGATGGACCCTTGGTCTTTTCCCAGTATGGCATTACTTATGTACTTATGTACTAGCAGTTCTATTCCTCCCACTCACTCCTCTATCTCTCTCTGTATCTCTTCCCTCCGTCTCACCTCATCAATTTAATTCTATCCCTCAGTTGTTAGCTCAGGGTCTCTCTCCTTCAATTCTTCTTTGGCCATCTCAAGACCATGCCCTGTTTCTGACACTATCCATAGTTTTTCTCTCCAGCACTCCTGAGGTTGGTTCTTCTCCCATCAATTCCACTCCCTCCCCCTTGGATTTCCATATAAACAATCTCTCCTTTTTCTGGCTCTCTGCCTTCTTTTTTCTTATCCCAAAAATTTCATCTGCAATCTCTCCCTGTATAACTCTTCCCACCAATTGTCCCCTCTTTCTGGTTTCCATCTTCCTGGTTCCATGAAGAACTGTGATTCTTATTCTCAGTTTCAGAGAAATTTAAAGACATTCTGTTTCAAAACTTTTTATCAAGAAGCTTAGTTTTATGCTATTCATGCCAGAATTTTTATTATGGCTTTTTGTCATTTAGGGGTCCTTTTACAAAGGCAAGCTAGCATTTTTAGCATGCACTAAAAGCTAGAGATGCCCGTATATTCCTATGGGCGTCTATAGTGTTTAGTGCATGATAAAAATGCTAGCATGCGTTTGTAAAAGACCCTCCTAATTAACTATTTGATTCTGTAAACCACTTTGGGCTCTATTTCACAGGGTATGCAAGTGCAATGATTAGATTATAGCTTGCTATCTCTCATTCAATTCAGTATTTATATACCACTTAGACCTAAGTGGTTTACAGTTTCATTTTACAGGTACTGGGTCTGTCTTTAGTGGGCTGACAATCAAAGTAGTACACTGTTGTGCCTGGGACAATGGAGGGTTAGGTGATTTGCCCAGGGTCACACAGAGCTGCAGAGGGAATTGAGCTTGGTTCCCCAGGTCTGCAATCTACTGCACTAACCATTGGGCCACTCCTCCACTCTCCCCATGTCTCTCCCCCCATATCTTGCCCTGTTTTCCAGAAAACAACAGTGCAGGAGCACGGAAAGGATAAAAGCGCTGTACTATCTGTTCCCATGTCAGACCTGCTCCTCTCATTCCTCTCCCACAAACAGACTTCTATTTCAAAGAGGAAGCATTGGCCACAGAAGAAGAGACATGGGACAGCCTCAGGCACAGAAACCACTTGTTAAGTGTTTGTTGCCACAGTTTGTCTGTTAAATTGGCCCCATTGAGAAGTTTCAGGAAATCAATGGATTGGGTAGAAAATGCAGCATTTCAAAATTGTGCAAGGAGACTTGCCTTTTTTTTCACATTTTGTTACTTGACTAGTTTACAATATTTTGTAGAAAAAATAATTTCAACTAGTTTTTGGCAGCTCTTCATTCTCAACCAAATGAAGAGATCCACCCTACAGAAAGCAAAACACCCACACATTGTGCACACACATGATATCATTTGTGAACAAGCTATATACCAACAGAATAGAAATGTATATATATATAACTACCCAGAAATGTCCACTCACTTCCCTCTGAAGACAGAGCAATGTGCAGTCAATACAGCCTACCACAGCAAAGATACCACCCATAGCATCAGTAACATTCTTGTTATGATTTTATATTCAATAAAATAAAGGAAATAAATAGAAAAAAATGTATTTTTATTTTGTACCACTGTTCAGAATGTATATAAACAATTATTTTTCATATATGTCTCACAGTTGTGGCTCTATTATGGCGCTCGTTGTCCAATGTCACTTACCCTCTCCAGCTTTCACTATTTAAAGAAAATTGTTTCCAGTCGAAATGAGAAGGAAACTGTGGTAGCATGGTTATAGCACAGTAAAACAGTAAATGCTTTTCTAGGCTATGTTCTATAAATAATAAACATCCCATCCCATGCCAGTGGCCTTGTTAACTTGGCACAGATGGTACAAAAAGAAGAAAAGGTTAGATTAGATTCCTTCACTGTCATTTGTATTGTCTGATCAGCCCTTAATACATTTATATGTTGAAATTTTCAGCTTCACACACAATCTTTTAAGGACTATTGTGGCTTGAAGGTCAACAGGGCGTGCATCAATATACTCAGTGTACTAAAAGAGCAGCCTTGTATTTTGTAATCCATTCAAGATTTTAATATTTCAGTTGTCATTTTAACAAATACATTGTCACCCACAGTATGCTTGTCATTCAGCAAATTCTGAGGTACCCTCCCAAAATCATGCTGTCCTCCTTCAATCATGTGCACATATACCTGCTTCATACTAAAATTCCTTCATATTAAAAAATCAAACATATAAATGGCAAGTGACCGACTCACCTGCAAATGCGCAGTAGAGACTTCCCTCTCTGTCCCTCTGACGTCAGAGGGCGGAACAGAGAGGGAAACGGAGTCGGACTGTCGGATGCTGCCCCTGCCACTGGAGCCTGGAAACGAACATCGCACGCACTAACCTCCACCCTCCCCCCCATCCCCGCTGCCGCTCACGCCCCCCTGCACTGACCTGACAGCGACTCACCTCCGTGTGGAAGCGCTGCAGGCAGCTTTCACACGGAGGTGAGAGGCACTGTCAGGTCACTGCAGGAGGCCCGGCACGGAGGGGGGAGGGAGCGGTGGCGAGGAGGATAGCTGGAAATCTCGCCCATTTTAACGGGCTTAACGGCTAGTATTATATAAACAACTTCATGAAGTCACCCATCCAAATCCTTGCTTGCAAATGAAAGCAAGGACTTTCTCATGTTCAGGATAATAATTCAAACTCTGCCAATGCCATCTATAATGAAGCCTCCAGAGTCTGATAGTATTGATCATACACTTTTCCTATTTCTGGGAGGAAGTAGCAGCATTGGTGTCTGTGGCATGTGGTGGTATTTCCAGCTGATACTACTGCTCTTTCTGACCTGCTGTGGTTTTCTTATCACTAGGCAGCAAGGCAGCTTGGGAAGTGTTGAGATCTGATATGTGAGAACTGATTGAAGGTATATCCTTTTTGTATTGATGCTGCTTCAGGTCTGTTACAGTTTTCCTGAGAGGAAAGTTAGATAGAATACTAGTAGCATCTTTAGTGCGTGGAGCTATTGGTGGTATATTTTGTTGGTGCTTAACCTGGGTGTTACCAAAAACAGTTTTATTTTCTGTAGGAGCAGATGTGACTTCTGCTGCATTGATCATTCTCGGGGGTGGAATTATTGAAGTTAAATCTTGATTGTATTCTTCCTGCTTGTTCTGTTGCACAGCTCTCTTGTTCCTAGTAGAAGGGACAGCCGGTGCAGTGATAAACTCTCTAGTCTGTGGAGGTATAGGAGGGATATCCTGTTGGTGTTTACCATGCTTATGATCAGTGACAGTTCTCCTATTTGTGGGAGGAGAAGCAACTGGTGCAGTATTGAACTCCCTTGTACGAGGAGATGTTGAAAGCATATCCTGATGCTGCTGGGCATGTTTGTGATCTGAACCTGTTTTCCTCTTTGTGGGGGGAGAGGCAGATGGCACAGTAGTTTGCTGTCTTGGATGGAGAGGTTTTGGAGGGCTAGCCTGATGCTGCTGGGTACCTTTTTGGTTTGTAATAATTTTCTTGTTTGCAGGAGCAGATAAAGTGGGCCCAGCAGTGAACTCCCTTGTGCGAGGGACTGTTGAAGGTATATCCTGGTTCTGATGACCATAGTTGCGATCCAAGATCATTTTCCTGTTTGTGGGAGGAGAGGCAGCCGGTGCTGTAGAGAACTCCTTTGTTCGAGGAGATGTTGAAGGCATATCCTTATGCTGCTGTGTTTGTTTTTGATTTGAGATAAATTTCCTATTTGTAGGAGGAGAGGCAGCTGGCACAGTAGTTAGCTCCCTTGCATGGAGAGGTTTTGGAGAGATAGACTGATGCTGCTGACCATCTTTTTGATCTGTAATAATTTTCCTGTTTGCAGGAGGGAAGGCAGTGGACCCAGTAGTGAACTCCCTTGTGTGAGAGAATGTTGAAGGTGTACCCTGCTGCTGGTGGTCAGGTTTATGTTCTGAGAAAATGTTCCTGTTTGTGGGAGGAGAGGCAGCTGGTGCAGTTGTAAACTCCCTTGTACAAGGAGCATGTGGAGGAATAGCCTGATATTTCTGGCTATGTTTGTGAGCTACATCAGTTTTTCTGTTTGTTGGAGGAGAGGTTGCTGGCACAGTAATTAATTCTCTTGCCTGTGAAGGTGTTGGAGAGATAACCCGATGCTGCTGGCCATGTTTGTTTTCTGAGATAGTTTTCTTGTTTGTGAGAGGAGACGCAGTGGACTCACCAGTTACCTCTCTTGTATGGAGAGTTCTTGATGGTATATCTTGGTTCTGTTGATCATGCTTCTGATCTGAACCAGTTTTCCTGTTACTAAGAGAAGCAGTTGGGGAGCTGATGAGGTCAGTGGAAGATGGAGGTAAATCCTCATGATGCTGAGGCTGCATAGTGAAGGATGCAGTTTTTGTGTTACCAGGTGATGGTAAGGTTATGAGCTCTCTAACACGTATAATTGTTGGTATCTCCTGTAGGTTTGGATTTTGCTTCTCATTCATGAGAATTTTGCTGTTGCCAGTGGGACCATCAGATAATTTGGATGTAAGTTTCCCATATTGTAAATCTGTGACAAGTACATTCTGTTGGTCTTGTGATACAATTATTTTATCAGTAGATGGGCTGTCATCAGGTCTGGCAGTGAAATCTTCAGAATATGGAACTGCAACAGGCTTATCCTGCTTCAAGTCCTGTTGGCCATGAGATACAGTTTCCCTGCTAGTCAAAGGACTAGCAGCAAGCATAGTGGAAAGGTCTGTAGACTCTGCATTTGTTGATGGTATCTCCTGATCCTGTTTGAGGTCAGATATAGCTTTCCTTTTGCTGTCAGGAGCCATAACACCTCCAGAACGTATGTCCATATTTTCTCTGTCTTGATGGTGCTGATTCTGCTGGTCATTTGTTATTGCTTTCTCATTCACTGCAGAATCAAATGACTTTGAAGTGAAATCTGCAGTGGCTGGGTTTGTGGAGGTTAAACCTTGATGGTGTTGATCATTTTGTTGATCCATTACACAGTGTCCATCATCAATAGGAGAATCTACCTTAGATATGACTTGTCTGGTTGAGGTATCTCCATACTCTGGGAGTGTGGGCACTGGATCCTGCTGCTTCTGCTGTTGATCCGATGGTGATGGCTTATCATTTGGAGGAGAGGGAGCAGGAGTGATCAAGAAGTCTCCAGACAATGGCTTTGTTTTGGATGGATTCTGATGTTGGTGAACTTTTGGAAAGTGCACTCTATAACCAATGAGAACTTCAGGAGTAACTCCTGCTGAACCTCCACTGATATGCGGGCTTGCCAGGGTAGTGTTCATACGAATGGGTCTTCGGGTCCATACTCTAGTTGGCAGGAGCTGACGTCCAGGATATTTCTTGCCAACCCATACACAAGCCAGAACTAAAAACACAATAGCTCCAAAGTACAGAATGGCTCCAACACCTAAAAGCCCTAGCCCCAAGGTAGCAATGGAGTTTAAGTAACCAATGGCAATGAGTGCTGCTGAAGCCAGAATCAGAATGCAAGTCATGACACCAATGCTGCATAAAATGAAAGGAGGAGGTTTTTTGCCTGTCTGCACACACCTGGTGTTCCTGCTTCTTGCTGCCGCATGATCAGGTGCCATTGAAAGGGCTTGTGCGTATTGCCTTCTGTCCTCTCTCCTTGTTCTGTCAAACTGAACTCTGAAATCTCCCAGCAGCCAGACTCACCACTATGTTCCTGCCTGTTACCAGAAGGCAAACTGATTTAAAGGACAGGCTCTTAGAAAGAGGAACACCCAAAAATAAGAGAACAGGAAAAACTGCTTTGATGAAAGTAATTAGCAGCCTGACAGCACAAAATAAATTTGGCTTAGTAGATAGACATTGAGCAAGTGCCAAGTTTTCCTCAAAGTTCAAAAGTGGCATTCCATTCTCATGTGAGACAGATACTGTGAATTCATGTCATACTACTAGGAAAACAACTCATAAGACCCAGGATCCAAAAGCATGCTGGCATCAAGCAACAATCTCAGCAGTTCCCATGCCAGTGAAACATGTTATAATGGACTTAGATACAGTCCCCCCGATAATCAAAGTTATTTAACTAGCCAAACACATCTGCTGACCCATTAAATGACATATCGGCACATAACCATAGATATTCAGTAGGAGATACAGTTATCTCCTGCTAAATATACGCGATTAGCGGCTAGCCGCTAACCCCTGGATTCTGTATAGTGCGGCTTAAGTTGCTCATGCAAATCCAGTCATATTCTGGATTTGTGCGCACAACTTAATGCTAATCAGCACCAATAACTGCCAATTAACAAGCAATTATTGACACCAATTGGCATTAACTAGAATTTGCGTGCACAACTATCTAAGCGTATTCTATAAAGCAATGTGTGTAAATTCTAAGGCACATAGCTGAAAAGGGGGCATGGCAATGGGCGTGGAAGGGCAGGTCATGGACATTTCTAAAAACTATGCGTGTTTACCACATTTTAGTAAAAGGGCCCCCTCATTATTACAGTAAATCATATTTAACGCGAGGGCCAAGAGTCAGGGATTTAGTTAGGTCTTAAAGTGGAACTGGAGCGTGGCCATGCTGATTCAGGAAGGTCATTAGCAATGGAGGAAAGGCACAGATAAGACCTGCCTGAAGGGGGTCACGAGGAGAGATGCAGGAAGAAATAAGAGAGAAGAGGTAGCATTGAGCTGCAGTGTGAATGTATTTGTAGGCAAGAAGGTGTAATTTAAACTCAATGAGAAAAGCAAATGAGATAGCGTATGTCCCATTCTTAGAGAACTGCATTGGTTAACGGTTAGAGAAGAACAGACAGAAGTCAAGATGACCCAAAAATTGCAGGCCAAGGGGACAAGGAGGATAACTGTGCTATCATTGAATTATAAAAATGTAGAATGGGGGAAGTGAGTTTGGGAGGAAATATAAGAAGTTCATTCTCAGCCATGTTAAACTTAAAGTGGAGGTGGAACATTCCAGCAGCTAGGCTAGATAAGCTAAGACATGAAACTGGTTAAAGTTACAGCACAGATATATAAAGGGCATAATCGAAAGGGACGCCCAAGTTTTCCTGGGGCCGTCCTCGCAGGACGGCTCCAGCAAGGGGCGGGGAAACCTGTATTATTGAAACAAGATGGGCAGCCATCTTTCATTTCAATAATACGGTCAGGGACGCCCAAATCAGCAAATTTAGGTCGACCTTAGAGATGGTCGTCCCCAGGACTTGGCGTTTCTGATTTTCAGCGATAATGGAAAGCAAGGACGCCCATCTCAGAAACGACCAAATCCAAGCCATTTGGTTGTGGGAGGAGCCAGCATTCGTAGTGCACTGGTCCCACTAACTGAACGGAAAAAGCTCTTCCCTTACCGATCCCTTAGCGATTCGGAAAGGAACGGGCATGCATGCACACGATTTCCTTCCTAAGGAGGGGAAGCCAGTGCAGAGCAGCCAAGCGTTATGCGTGACTGCTCTGTGCATGCCAAAGATGGTGTTATGATTGGGGTCTGAACCCCTCTCAAACTTACCTCTTTCCTGGGGGTCAGCTTCTTAGCTGGCTTCTGTTTCTTTTCTCTGTCCTTTCTGAGCTGGCTCTGTCTCTCTGTGCTGGCAGCTTCCAGCAGCATGGGGTTAATTGTTTTACTTTACTACTGCACCTGTGTGTGTGTTGCCTGAGTTGCTCTAACTCTCTTTGGGTGTACTGGCTTCAAGTGTTTCACGGTTTTGCATTGGTGTGGGTTGGGCCTCTCTGGGTCAGTGTGCTTTTGCCTAGGTCTAGGGAGTGTGACATCATCAGGGAGGGCCTTGATAAGGAAGTGGTGTTGTTTCCTTCAGGGCCTTTGCAACAGTTGTGTTTGCTTTAGGTAGGGTGGTGCAGTGTGCACTTCTGACATTGTGTCTAGGGTCCCTGCTTGCTTTTGCTAAGGTCCAGGTTAGTGTTAGTGCAGTGTGCACTGGTGTCTATGTGTTTAGCTTTCCTGCTTTTCCCTTTGGTTCCCCTGCTTTTCCCTCTTGGTTTTGGAAGCATTGCTGTGTGTAGGCTTTGGAAGCTCTGTTGTTGATAGAAGTACTTCAGGGTTTGGTGTTGTTAGGAACACTGCAGAGTTTGCTGTTAGAAGTACTTCTGGGATTGTGCTATTGGGAGCATTGCAGTCTTTGCTATTGGTGTTTGGTGCTTTAGAAGCACTTTTGGCTTATGTGTTAGCTTCCCTGTTTTTTCCTTGTGGCTCCCCTGTCTTCCCTTTTAGTGCTAGGAGCTCTTCTGGTTGCTTGCCAGAGTAGTGCTTTGGAAGCACCTTGTTAGTTGTATCTAGCTTGCTAGAGCAGTGCTTAGGTAGCTGGTTAGTTCTGTGTTTAGCTTATTAGTGTAAAGCTCTGCTTGTAGCTTGGTGCTTAGTAGCACCTGTGTTAGCTTTGTGTTTAGTTCCCTGCTCTGTTAGTTTAGGGCTTAGGAAGTCCCTTTCTTGAGCAGGGATTAGGAGCTCCTGGTTAGTATAGGGCTTAGGAAGTCCTTTTGTCAGTTTACTGTTAGGAACACTCCTGCTGGTTTAGGGCTTGGGAGCACGTAAATCAGTTTAGGTTTAGGAGCACTTCTGTTTCCAGTCCTGGTCCCTATGTCATCCGGTATCCAGTAAGTCCTGTCAGCTACTCGAACCCAGGAGCTCAACTTCTGGGGGGCTTAGTAGCTAAGTACAGGTGAAGCTGTGTGGACCAGCCCAGTGTGCTCCAGTCCAGTGTGTTCCGGTCCGGTGTGTGTTCCAGTCTGGTGTGCTCCAGTCCAGTGTGTTCCGGTCCGGTGTGTGTTCCAGTACGGGGGATTCCAGTCCATGTGTTCCGGTTCGCTGGGCAGTGCCTGCAGTCCCTGCCGGTGTGCTTGCCCAGCGTTGGTTGGGGGGTTTTGCCTGCTGCTGTCGCTCCTCGGCAGCAGCCCAAGGGCTCACGTTTGTTCCAGAGCCCGGCCCCGCGGGCTCTGAACCTGAGAACCTGACAGATGGCTTCATACATGCAGACAAGCTGTGTGTATAATAGCCGTCTGCAACCTTAGAAAAACACAAGTCCAGGTGAAAACGTCCAAGTGCTCGTCAGGGATGTCTTTTTTTTTTTAAGAGTATGGGTGAAGGCTCCGTCCCTGCGACGGCAGTTGAGGACGTCCAAAATGTGGATGTTTCTGTGAGAAGGATGTCCATGCCTTTGCTATGCCTCTGACACCCCCTTTATTTATTTGGATTTTGGATCACAAGTAGCAGCAGTAGGATTTGAACAAGCCACCTCTGGATTGCAAGACCAGTGCTCTAACCACTAGGCCACTCCTCCATTCTACTCCACTCCATTGAAATTTGGCCGTCCCTGTTGTGGTGGTGGGGGGGTGTCACGTTTGTGGCTGTGTTCCTTGGCTGTACTCCCCTTGCCCTCTGGTGGCCTGAACCGGTGGCTGCCATAGACTATCTTGCTGTCTCCCTACCCATTCCAGACTTTCATTCTAGTCCGGTCCGGATATTCTAGCCCTCCAGACTTGGTCTGAAGTTTGGCAGCTAGCCTCACACTTAGCTGCCTGGAGATTACTGCATCTGAGCCTCAGCTGCTAATGGGCTTTATTAACCACCTGGAATTTTTCTACTTTGCTTTGGCAACAGAGATCTTTAGTTGTGTTCCTGTCCGTTGGTCTGCTGCGGTTCCTGCCCTGAAAGCTTTCTTTGTCAGCTTGACCCTGCTTGTTTTCTGGATTATTCTATTGATTGCTGCCTGCCTTTGCCCTTGCTGGTTTCCTGGATTATTCTATTGATTGCAGCCTGCCTTTGACCCTGCTGGTTTCCTGGTTTACTCTACTGATTGCCGCCAGCCTATAGGCTCTGTTTGGTTCCTGATTTCCCTTCTGCTTTGCTGCCTGCCGGTAAGACTCTGCTGGGTTCGTGGACTATTCTCCTGCTTACTGCTTATTGCTTCTGCTCCAGTCCAGCTGCTCCAGTCCGGCCCCGGCTGTTCAGTTCTGTTTGTACCTATCCGTCTGTGTTCTGCCTCGCCTCCTGTTTGGGTGATTCTCCTGCCACTGCCGCTTCTCGGCAGTAGCCCAAGGGCTCACTATTCCTGACCAGCGTGACAGGGGGCAGTTCAGGACATCCAAAATGTTTGAAAGAAGGACGTCCCCGCCTTCGTTATGCCTCCGCTGACACACACATACCTCCCCCCCAGGGACCTGCATACTGCCCCCCCCCCCCCCCAGGGACGGCCAAATTTCAAGGGAGTGTAGTGTAGGAGTGGACTAGTGGTTAGAGCACTGGTCTTGCAATCCAGAGGTGGCCAGTTCAAATCCAAATAAATAAAGGGGGTGTCAGAGGCATAGCGAAGGACATCCTTCACCCATATTCTAAAAAAAAAAAGACAAAAGTTTTTAAAGTTGTTTTTTACGGGGTGGGAGGTGGTTAGTGACCACTGGGGGAGTCAGGGGAGGCCATCCCTGATTCTCTCCGGTGGTCATCTGGTCATTTAGGGCACATTTTTGTGGCTTGGTCATAAAAAAAAAAAAGGACCAAGTAAAGTCGGCCAAGTGTTCGTCAGGGACGCCCTTCTTTTTTCCATTATCGCTTGAGGACGCCCATCTGTTAGGCACACCCCAATCCCGCCTTCGCTACGCCTCCGACACGCCCCAGGGAACTTTGGTTGTCCCCGGAATGGAAAGCAGTTGGGGACGCCCAAAATCAGCTTTCGAGTATGCCGATTTGGGCGACCCTGAGAGAAGGACGCACATCTCCCGATTTGTCGAAAGATGGGCACCCTTCTTTCAAAAGTAAGCCTGATACTGTAGATCATGTAATGTAGGTCATGTAATGCTGGAATGCTCTCCCCCCCCCCCCCCCCCCACCCCCTTCCTCCTCTTAATCTATCCTGGAATGATTGCCCTCATTTCTTTCATCGGTTTTTGTATTTCCCTTCCATGGTTTGATTTAGCCTGTGAACGGCTTAGTTCTGCTTGTCAGGGTAGCAGTATAGCTGATTCGGGCTTCTATGCCGGTTGACTGTCTGTAGCACATCCCCCCCCCCCCCCCCCCCCCCCACACACACACACCCATAGCAGTCTTAAGTCACCCAGGAATAAGAGATGCCCACCATTAGCTTAAGTACTAAGGCTGATTTTGGTTGTACTGATAGTGCAGACACTGGAGATGGAAATAATATCTTTGCCGCACATATAGGCCATGGTGAACCTTTTCATGGATTCAATGCAGGAGATAGATCACAAAATTTAAATTAAAAAAAAAGAGTTAAAAGGATTAAATGAACTCCTGTGGGTTAAGAGGGCATAATGTACTGCTGCCTTTGTGCTACAATAAGGTAGCATGTCTCATTTAATGGAAACTATGTAAATACTATGGGGTCGTTATTCAAAGTGATTTAACCAGGTAAGAGAGGCTCCTGCCCACTTAAATCACACAGGCTTGCTGCTGAATATCTGCTCTGACTGCAATGGCACTCTCTGGTTTGTGCCAGGAATAGTCTGGGAGCAATGTTAGAGTAGACCCAGAAGTTACCTGTGCACTGCCCATATTCATTGCTGGTACCCAGATTGCTAACCAGGAATATTGAACCACACAAAGGCAGTCCTAACTATGCAGCAACTATGCATGTACAGAATGAATATCGGCTGTACCTGTATAACATCCAGGCACCCTGGTATTCAGTGTCGGTGCCCATATAAGTTTTGACAATGACTATCTAGGCCTAACAGCAATCAGCACTATCAAAAATACTGACCACCGCAGGCTGAATATTGGACAGCATAATATTGCTGTGCTTAAAAAACACTGGCATAAATCCCCTGACAGAACTATGGAGAATGAAAAAGTTGTGATCAATTGGGACATAGGCGTATCTCTACTGACAAAGCGAAGATACTTACCTGTAGCAGGTATTCTCAGCAGGCTGATTGTTCTCACATGTGGGTGACATCCACGGCAGCCCCAGGTCCGGAAAATCTTCCTAGCAACAAAGCTTGCTAGAGCCTTCTAGAGCGCGGGTGTGTGCACCGCGCATGCGCGGCCATCTTCCCGCCCGTCGTGCGAGAGTCCCGTTTCAATCAACTTAAGAAGCAAAACCAAAGAAAAGGAACAATAAGCCTGCTGTCCTCGGAGAATACCTGCTACAGGTAAGTATCTTCGCTTTCTCTGAGGACAAGCAGGCTGCTTGTTCTCACATGTGGGGTATGCCTAGCCCCCAGGCTCACTCAAAATAATAAACAGTGGTCAATTGAACCTCACAACGGTGAGGACATAACAGAGATTGACCTACGAAG
Organism: Microcaecilia unicolor; assembly: GCF_901765095.1. Classification (NCBI taxonomy): domain Eukaryota; kingdom Metazoa; phylum Chordata; class Amphibia; order Gymnophiona; family Siphonopidae; genus Microcaecilia; species Microcaecilia unicolor. Next base: position 319,367,098 of record NC_044032.1, on the reverse strand, counting down.
AAACATCTAACTGAGAGTGCAGCCTGGAACAGAACAAAAATGGGCTTAGGGGGTTGGAGTTGGATTCTAAACCCCGAACAGATTCTGCAGCACCGACTGCCCAAACCGACTGTCGCGTCGGCTAGCCTGCTGAAGGTAGTAATGAGATGTAAATCTGTGGACTGATGACCACGTTGCAGCCTTGCAAATCTCTTCGATAGTGGCTGACTTCAAGTGGGCCACTGACGCTGCCATGGCTCGAACACTATGAGCCGTGACATGACCTTCAAGAGTCAGCCCAGCTTGGACGTAAGTGAAGAAAATGCAATCTACTAGCCAATTGGAAATGGTACATTTCCAGACAGCCACTCCCCTTCTGTTGGGGTCAAAAGAAACAAACATTTGGCCGGACTGTCTGAAGGGGCTTGTCCGCTCCACATAGAAGGCCAATGCTCTCTTGCAGCCCAATGTGTGCAACTGACGTTCAGCAGAGCGGGTATGAGGACAGGGAAAAAATGTTTGCAAGACAATTGACTGGTTCAGATGGAACTCCGACACCACCTTCAGCAAGAACTTAGGGTGAGTGCGGAGAACTACTCTGTTATGATGAAATTTAGTACAGGGAGCATGGGCTACCAAGGCTTGAAGCTCACTGCTTCTACGAGCTGAAGTAACAGCCACCAAGAAAATGACCTTCCAGGTCAAGTACTTCAGATGGCAGGAATTCAGTGGCTCAAAAGGAGGCCTCATCAGCTGGGTGAGAACGACGTTGAGATCCCATGACACCGTAGGAGGTTTGACGGGGGGCTTTGACAAAAGCAAACCTCTCATGAAGCGAACAACTAAAGGCTGTCCAGAAATAGGCTTGCCCTCCACACTAATAGCACTAAGGTGAACTCTTACGGAGTTGGTCTTAAGACCAGACTCTGACAAGTGCAGAAGGTATTCAAGCAGGGTCTGTGTAGGAGAAGAACGAGGATCTTGGGCCTTGCTATCACATCAGATGGCAAACCTCCTCCATTTAAGAGTAACACTTCTTTGTGGAATCTTTTCTGGAAGCAAGCAAGACTTGGGAGATACCCTCAGAAAGACCCAAGGAGGTGAAGTCTACGCCCTCAACATCCAGGCCATGAGGGCCAGTGACTGGAGGTTGGGATGCAGAAGCACCCCCTCGTTCTGAGTGATGAGGGTTGGAAAACACTCCAATCTCCACGGTTCTTTGGAGGATAAGTCCAGAAGAAGAGGGAACCAAATCTGACGCGGCCAGAAAGGAGCTATCAGAATCATGGCTCCATGGTCTTGTCTGAGTTTCAGCAAAGTCTTCCCCACCAGAGGTATGGGAGGATATGCATACAGAAGGCCCTTCCCCCAATGAAGGAGAAAAGCATCCGACGCTAGTTTGTCGTGGGCCTGAAGTCTGGAACAGAAGTGATGGACCTTGTGATTGATCTGAGTGGCAAAAAGATCCACTGAGGGGGTGCCCCACGCTCAGAAGATCTTGCGTACTACTGTCATGTTCAGTGACCACTCGTGAGGTTGCATGATCCTGCTCAACCTGTCGGCCAGACTGTTGTTTACGCCTGCCATATATGTGGCCTGGAGAAACAGGCAGGGACGGCGAGCCCAAAGCTACATCTGAACAGCTTCCCGACACAGGGGGCGAGATCCGGTGCCCCCCTGCTTGTTGATGTAATACATGGCAACCTGATTGTCTGTCCGAATTTGAATGATTTGATTGGGCAGCCGATCTCTGAAAGCCTTTAGAGCGTTCCAAACCGCTCGCAACTCCAGAAGATTGATCTGAAGACCTGTTTCCTGTAGGGACCAACGTCCTTGAGTGTGAAGCCCATCTACATGGGCTCCCCACCCCAGGAGAGATGCATCCGTTGTCAGCACTTTTTGCGGCTGAGGAATTTGAAAAGGATGTCCCAAGGTCAAATTGGATCGAATTGTCCACCATATCAGGGAGTTGTGAAAAGCGGTGGACAACAGGATTGCATCCTCTAGATCCCCTGCAGCTTGATACCACTGGGAAGCTAGGGTCCATTGAGCTGATCTCATGTGAAAACGGGCCATGGGAGTCACATGAACTGTGGAGGCCATATGGCTCAGAAGCCTCAACATCTGCCGAGCTGTGATCTGCTGAGACGCTCTGGCCAAGGAAACCAGCGACAGAAGATTATCTGCCCTCGCTTCAGGGACGTAGGCATGAGCCATCTGCGAGTCCAGCAGGGCTCCTATGAACTCTACTCTGAACCGGAAGAAGGTGGAACTTTGGGTAATTTATGACAAACCCCAGTAGCTCCAGGAGTTGAATAGCCACCTGCATGGACTGTAGAGCTCCTGCCTCTGAGGTGTTTTTCACCAGCCAATCATTGAGATAAGGGAACACATGCACTCCCAGCCTGCGTAGCGACGCTGCAACGACCGCCAGGCATTTGGTAAACACCCGAGGCACAGAGGCAAGCCCAAAGGGCAGTACACAATACTGAAAGTGCTGTGTTCCCAGACGGAATCGAAAATACTGCCTGTGAGCTGGCAGTATCGGGATGTGTGCATAAGCATCCTTTAAGTCCAGGGAGCATAGCTAGTCATTTTCCTGAATCATGGGAAGAAGGGTGCCCAGGAAAAGCATCCTGAACTTTTCTCGAATCAGATATTTGTTCAGGGCCCTTAGGTCTAGGATGGGATGCATCCCCCCTGTTTTCTTTTGCACAAGGAAGTACCTGGAATAGAATCCCAGCCCTTCTTGCCCCGGTGGCATGGGCCCGACCGCATTGACGCTGAGAAGAGCGGAGAGTTCCTCTGCAAGTACCTGCCTGTGCTGGAAGCTGAAGGACTGAGCTCCCGGTGGGCAATTCGGAGGTTTGGAGAGCAAATTGAGGGAGTATCCCCGCCAGACTATTTGAAGAACCCACCGGTCAGAGGTTACAAGAGGCCACCTTTGGTGAAAAAATGTTAACCTCCCCCCGACCAGTAGATCGTCCGGTACGGACACTTTTATTACGGCTATGCTCGCCTGGAGCCAGTCAAAAGCCCGTCCCTTGCTTTTGCTGGGGAGCTGCAGGGGCCTGTCGAGGCACACGCTGTTGACGTGAACGAGCGCGCTGGGGTTGAGCCTGAGCAGGCTGGCGGGAAGGTGGATTGTACCTACGCTTATGATAAGTATAGGGAGCATTCCTTCTTCCCCCATAAAAACGTCTACCTGATGAGGTAGATGCTGAAGGCGCCCAGTGGGAGAGTTTGTAGAGTGCGGTTTTCCGCTGGTGGAGCTGCTCTACCACCTGCTCGACCTTCTCGCTGAAAATATTATCCCCCCTGCAAGGGACATCAGCAAGCCGCTGCTGGACTCGATTTTCCAGGTCAGAGGCACGCAGCCATGAGAGTCTGTGCATCACTATACCTTGTGCAGCGGCCCTGGACGCCACATCAAAAGAGTTGTAAGCACCCCTGGACATGAATTTACGACACGCCTTCAGCTGCCTGACCATCTCCCGAAAAGGCTTGACCTGCTCCGAAGGGAGCTGATCGACCAAGTCCGCCAGTTGCTTCACATTATTCCACAAGTGGATGCTCGTGTAGAGCTGGTAGGACTGAATTTTGGACACGAGCATAGAGGACTGGTAGGCCTTCCTCCCAAAAGAGTCCAAAGTCCGAGCTTCTCACCCTGGGGGTGCTGAGGCAAAATCTCTCATACTTTTGGCTCTCTTGAGAGCAGAATCCACAACCGCAGAGTCGTGAGGCAACTGGGACTTCATCAACTCCGGGTCCCCGTTAATCCGATACTGGGACTCAACCTTCTTAGGAATGGTGGGATTAGATAATGGTTTCATCCAATTCCTGTACAATGTCTATTTGAGGACATTATGTAGAGGGACGGTGGATGACTCCTTAGGTGGTGAAGGATAATCCAAGACCTCGAACATCTCGGCCCTGGGCTTATCCTCAGTTACCACCAGGAAGGGAATGGCCATAGACATTTCCCGTACAAAGGACGAGAAAGACAAACTCTCCAGGGGAGAAAGCTTCCTCGCAGGCGAAGGAGTGGGGTCAGAGGGAAGGCAGAGGGATGCAAATATCTTTGGTCTTCCTCTACCTCCCATGAGGCCTCTCCCTCAGTATCGGACAGGAGTTCTCTGACTGCAGTCCGAAGCCAAGCCTTTCTCGACGCCGAGGAGCTATGTCCTCGATGGCGATGTCGAGAAGTCGACTCCCGTGTCGGCGGTGATGAAGCTCCCTCCATCGATGGGTGGCAGCCGAGGCTGATGCCGCAAGTGGCACTGACGTCGGAGGCCTCACCACAGGCGGGGAGCCAGTCGCCGTATCTGTCGATGGTACCGTAGGCGCAAGCACCCCCGGTACCGGAACAGACGGTCGCAGCAGCCCTTTCAGGAGCCCTGGAAGAATAGCTTGGAGGCGCTCGTCAAGAGTGTCTGTCGAGAAAGGCTGTGGGATCGGTGCAGGAGTTGAAGCCAGAATCTGCCAAGGATGAGGAGGCGGTACCGGGTTGTCCGGAGACCGGCGCATTGACACCTCTTGTATGGAGGGTGAGTGGTCCTCCCAGCGCCGACGCTTCATGGGTGCCGAATCCCTCGATGCCCCAGAGCTCTCGATACCGTGACGAGAAGGGGACCGATGACGGTGCTTCTTCGCCTTCACTCAAGACACGTCACCGGTACCCCTCGGTACCGACGAGAAGGACATGGAATCCACACGCCTCCTCGGGGTTGGGTCCAAAAGGGGTCGATCCCAATGGGCCTGCACCGCAGGAGTCCTCGAGGCAGGTGGAGACCCACTCAATGGCTCACTGCTGCCAGCGTGAGATGGTCTATGGATAGCCATTACCTGTGCTCCTCATGTCGATGCACTCTCCGGTGCCGACATCGACACCACCGATGACCTCGGTACCGCTGTCGACGCCGAAGTACCGGGCAAAGCTCCAAACAGACGTTCCCATTGAGCTTGTCTCGACGCCTGTGTCCGCTTTTAAAGGCTAAGACATAACTTACACACGTGAGGGTCGGTGCCTGAGATTGCCCGGTTGCACCGAGTACACTTCTTGAAACTGCTGGTAATCCTCAATGTCATCAACGGAAAAATAGCGGCGGCGAAATCAAAACTCGCAATGGTGCCAAAGAAGGGCACAAAAAAGGGAGAAACCCGTATGGGCGGCCAAAAAGGCCGCACACACAAACGAAAGGAAACTTACTTAGGGAAAAAAAATAAGAAGGGAAACCTTTTTTTTTTAACGGAACAGCTCAAACGCGAACTGCACACGTGAACACAAAGAAAATCGGCGAAAAAAGTCAGCGAAGTGAAGGCTCTTCTTCTCCTGAGGCAACAGAACCGCCGTAAAACAGCCGCTGTAGACCACGGAAAAAAGAAGACTGAAGCGGGACTCTCGCACAACGGGCAAGAAGATGGCCACGCCCGCGCGCTCGAAGGCTCTAGCAAGCTTTGTTGCTAGGAAGATTTTCCGGACCTGGGGCTGCCATGGACATCACCCACATGTGAGAACAATCAGACTGCTTGTCCTCGGAGAATAAGTTTAATGTCAAAAAAACTGAAATTGTATTGAAGGAGAAATGAAACCAACAAAAAGCAGAAGCAAGGTCCAGCCACAGATACCAGTAAGAACAACTAATGTAGAGGAAAAACCAACTAGCAGGTGGTGACTATAAACTATATTTTAAATAAATGACAAAGTATAATATCAATAGCTTGATGGAGGACAACTGCATAGAAGTCTATTAGTCCACTTAGTTTTAACATTAATTAGAAACCCAGCATATTTTGGAGCTACCTCCTTCATCAAAGACTAGTAGAGCCAATTGCCACAAACCTGGCATGGATCAAGAGCAAAAACCTATAAAAACATAGTAACGTGGAGGAGTATAATTGAACGGCGCCGGCCGGCCATCTTCGGAGCCGGCGCCGTAAGTGGGCGGAGCCAACTATATTTTCGAAAAAGATAGCCGACCATCTTTTTTTTCGCTAATACGGTTGGGCCCGGCCAAATGTCAGAGTTTGCCGGGTTTCAGATGGCCGGCATCGGTTTTCGGCCATAATCTAAAATAATGCCGGCGATCTCAAACCCAGCCAAATCCAAGGCATTTGGTCGTGGGAGGAGCCAGCATTTGTAGTGCACTGGTCCCCCTGACATGCCAGGACACCAACCGGGCACTCTAGGGGGCACTTCTAAAATTAAAAAAAAAAAATAGCTCCCAGGTGCATTGCTCCCTTACCTTGGGTGCTGAGCCCCCTAAATCCCCCCCCCCAAACCCACTCCCCACAACTCTACACCATTACCATAGCCCTTATGGATGAAGGGGGGCACCTACATGTGGGTTTTGGGGGGTTTTGGAGGGCTCCCATTTACCACCACAAGTGTAACAAGTAGGGGAGGATGAGCCTGGGTCCACCTGTCTGAAGTGCACTGCACCCACTAAAAACTGCTCCAGGGACCTGCATACTTCTGTCATGGAGCTGGGTATGACATTCAGGCTGGCATAGAGGCTGGCGAATAAATGTTTTTTAATTTTTTTTGAGGTGGGAGGGTGTTGGTGAACATCTGGGGGAGTAAGGGGAGGTCATTCCCGATTCCCTCCGGTGGTCATTTGGTGAGTTGGGGCTCGATTTTGAAGCTTGGTCATGAAAAAAAAGGGACCAAGCACAGCCGGCGAAATGCTCTACAAGCCTGGCTTTTTTTTTTTCATTATTGGGCGACGCCAGCCATCTCGTGAGCACGCCCCCGTCCCTCCCCGTCTCGCTTTCGCTACCCTACCGACATGCCCCCTTGATATTTCGCCAGCTCCGCGACGGAAAGCAGTTGAACCCGGCCAAAATCGGCTTTCGATTATACCGATTTGGCTGGGTTCAAGAGATCGCCGGCCATCTCCCGATTTATGTCAGAAGATGGCCGGTGATCACTTTCGAAAATGAGCTGGATAATAACATAGTAGATGACGGCAGAGAAAGACCTGCACGGTCCATCCAGTCTGCCCCTGCCTCCCACCACCGACTCTGCCACCCAATCTCCGCCAAGCTTCTGAGGTTCCATTCCTTCTGAACAGGATTCCTTTATGTTTATCCCACGCATTTTTGAATTCTGTTACCGTTTTCATCTCCACCACCACCTCCCGCAGGACGGCATTCCAAGTATCCACCACTCTCTCCATGAAAAAATACTTCCTGACATATTTCTTGAGTCTGCCCCCCTTCAATCTCATTTCATGTCCTCTCGTTCTACCGCCTTCCCATCTACGGATTAATACCTTTCAAATATTTGAACATCTGTATCATATCACCCCTGTTTCTCCTTTGCTCCAGGGTATATATATTCAGGTCAGCAAGTCTCTCCTCATACGTCTTGTAACGCAAATCCCATACCATTCTTGTAGCTTTTCTTTGCACCGCTTCAATTCTTTTTACATCCTTAGCAAGATACGGCCTCTAAAAGTGACCACAATACTCCAGGTGGGGCCTCACCAATGACTTATACAGGGGCATTAAAACCTCTTTTCTTCTGCTGGTCACACCTTTCTCTATACAGCCTTGCAACCTTCTAGTTACGGCCACCGCCTTGTCACGCTGTTTCGTCGCCTTCAGATCCTCAGATACTGTAAGTGTAACCCTAAGATCCCTCTCCCCGTCTGTACATATCAGACTCTCACCGCCTAACACATACGTCTCCCGTGGATTTCTACTGCCTAACTGCATTACTTTGCATTTCTTTGATTGAATTTTAATTGCCAAACCTTAGACCATTCTTCTAGCTTCTGCAGATCCTTTTTCATGTTTTCCACTCCCCTCTGGGGTGTCCACTCTGTTACAAATCTTAGTTTCATCCACAAAAAGGCAAACTTTACTTTCTAACCCTTCGGCAATGTCACTCACAAATATATTGAACAGAATCTGCCCCAGCACCGATCCCTGAGGCACTCCACTACTCACCTTTCTCTCATTCGAGCAAATTCCATTAACCACCACCCTCTGGCGTCTGTCCGTCAACCAGTTCCTAATCCAGTTCACCACGTCGGGTCCTATCTTCAGCCTGTCAAGTTTATTCAAGAGCCTCCTGTGGGGAACCATGTCAAAAGCTTTGCTGAAATCCAAGTAAATTACGTCTATAGCACGTCCCTGATTCAATTCTCCGGTCACCCAGTCAAAGAATTCAATGAGATTCGTTTGGTACGATTTACCTTTGGTTGTCTTGGATCTTGCAACTTATTGGCTTCCAGGAAATTTACTATCCTTTCCTTCAGCATCGCTTCCATTACTTTTCCAATAACCGAGGTGAGGCTTACCGGCCTGTAGTTTCCAGCCTCTTCCCTTTCACCACAGTCTAAGCAATAAAGTTCATGACCTTCAAGCCCTGATGTTGGAGGCAGACTTAGATGTTGTTGCAATCACGGAGACATGGCTCAATGGTTCCCATGAATGGGATGCAAACATACCAGGCTATAATCTATTTAGGAAGGATAGAGATGGTCGTAAAGGTGGAGGAGTAGCTCTGTATGTGTGAAATTATATCGCAGCGACTGAAATGACAAAGACCTGGGGAAAGGAAGAAGCGATATGGATCACCTTAAAAAGAGATGATAGAGCCTCTGTCCACGTGGGTGTTGTCTACAGACCTCCGACACAATTGGAGGAACTAGATAAAGATCTGATCGCAGATATTCAAAAGTTGGGAAAGAAGAAAGAGGTGCTGTTGCTGGAAGATTTCAATCTGCCGGATGTAGATTGGAAGGTTCCGTCTGCGGAATCGGAAAGAGAGAGATCATGGATGCTTTCCAAAGTGCTCTGCTCAGACAAATGGTGACGGAACCCATGAGGGAGGGAGCGATGCTGGATCTGGTGCTCACAAATGGGGATAGTGTATCAAATGTCCGAGTGGGTGCCCACCTGGGCAGCAGTGACCATCAAACAGTTTGGTTTGGTATGACAGCTGAAGTGGAGGGCGGCCACTCAAAACTCAAAGTCCATGCTGACTTTAGTAAAATGGGGGAATACCTGAGAAAGGAGCTGATGGGCTGGGCGGATGAACGAGAAGTGAAAGGACAGTGGTCCAGGCTGAAAGAAGCTATAAATATGGCCACAAACCTTTATGTAAGGAGAGTAAATAAAAGCAAGAGAAAAAGGAAACCGATATGGTTCTCCAAGCAAGTGGCTGAGAAAATAAAGGCTAAAATGTTGGCATTTCTGAAATACAGAAAAAAACATTTGTCTGTGAAGATCAGCTTCAATACTTTACAGGAAATGTACAAGAACCATATTTCTTATAGAAGTGTTAATATTGTAACTAGGTGAAAAATGGAATTGAGTAACAATCACAAACCAAAGCAGTAGAGAATGACACGGGAGCGGGTAATCTCAGTAAACTGCAGTAATCCGCAGTAAAAGCATAGGAATGGAAAAAAATTTCAAAGTTTTACCACGGGTGCAAAAAGGTTATTTCCCTGCCCCGCAGGAGCGGTAATAACCCCTGCACCCATGGTACAACAGACACCTACCTTTTTCCTGTCCTCCCTCCCTTCCTTCCAAGTCCGGTGTTGCTCGCTCGCTCTCCCAGCCCGGAAGTTGGAAAGTGAGTGGTGGAGTGACACCGGAGCTTGCAGAGGGGGGAGGTAGAGTGCAACACTGGACCTTGTGGGTACGGAGGGAGGGATAGTGACACCGACCCGGTGAGGGGCAGGCAGGAAGATTGGGAGAGCACTTGGGAGGGGGAGGGAGGGAAAGCGACACAAGACCGTGAGGGGAGGAGGGAAAGTGACACTAGACTTTGGGGGGGGGGGGGGGGGCGGGGTGGTATGGAGGGAAAGCAACAACAGACTTTGTGGAGGGGGAGAGGGAGGGAAAGTGACATCGGACCTTGGAGGGAAGGAAGAAGAGAGGGAGAGTGACACAACCTTGCAAAGGGGAACAGGAAGAAAGGGCATGGGGTATAGGGCCTTGGAAGCAAGGGAATGAAAAAGAGAAATGGATGGAGCTGGGGACTGATAGGTTTATGAGATCCAGTGGAGGGTACATGAGGGCTAATAGGATGGGAATGGGAGCTAAGGAAGTGGGTGAAAAAGATAGGGGTTTAGGAGACTGGATATTAAGTGAGAGACAGAGGGAGCAATGGTAAAAGCTAGTAGATGAGAAGTGAAACAGAGACTAAGGTGAGAGAAAGAGGGATAAACACAAATAAGGGGGGGTGGACATGAAATGAAAGGTCACTGCCAGACATATGTAGAGAAGGAAAGGAAGAAACCAAGAGGAGAGAGAAGAAATGGAAACGCCATTGTGGAAAATAATTTAGAGAAGACTGACACGTGGAAAGTGGAAAAGAGACCGGGACCAGCCCAATTAGAAAAATAAAGTGCTCGGACAGCAAAGGTAGAAAAGAAATATTTGTATTTAATACTTTTTAAGGACTGAGATATGCCTGCTTTGTGAAATTTATGTCTTTTCTATTTTTATATTTTGCAGAGTGCAGGAGAAAATACATTTGTTTCTCTTTTACCAGTGTTTACCTGGCTTTCTTGAGGGAGATCTCTATTTCAGTTTTTCTGTGGTTCCCTGTTTTGTTTAGTGAGAAAAGAATTAAATGTGCTTGGACTTGTAGAATGATTAGAAAAATTAGTGCTCATTATTGCTTGTTTTGTGAATGAATATTCCATCACTGTTTCATTATTGCTTGCCAGACCAGTCCAGTATTACATTTTAAGGGCATTTGTTTTAATTAGTTTATGCAGTCCTTACATGGACATGATTTTGCTTTTTAAACCCAAAGGTAAATCTTAAGGGTGGTTAAACACTAGTACTACTACTTAACATTTCTAGAGCGCTACTAGGGTTACGCAGCGCTGTACAATTTAACAAAGAGAGACAGTCCCTGCTCAAAGAGCTTACAATCTAATAGACAAGTGAACGGTTGGTCCGATAGGGGCAGTCAAATTGGGGCAGTCTGGATTCACTGAACGGTAAGGGTTAGGTGCCGAACGCAGCATTGAAGAGGTGGGCTTTAAGCAAAGACTTGAAGACAGGCAGGGAGGGGGCTTGGCGTAAGGGCTCAGGAAGGTTGTTCCAAGCATAGGGTGAGGCGAGGCAGAATGAGCGGAGCCTGGAGTTGGCGGTGGTGGAGAAGGGTACTGAGAGGAGGGATTTATCCTGTGAACAGCAAGGCTTCTGTGGATAGGGACAGAGTTTGCGGGGACAGAGTTCGCGGGGATGGGGCGGGGGACAGAGTTTGCTGGGATGGGGCGGGGGACAGAGTTTGCTGGGATGGGGCGGGGACAGGGACAAACTTTGTCCCCCATCATTTTCTACAAAGCAGTATGGTAATGGCATCTTTTATTCAAATAAAACTTGCGTTCTAGATAAAGAAATTGTCTGACCTGGGCATGTTTTGGCTTGCGCCTGCTTCAGGGACTTTTTGATGTTACCTTAGTAAACATGACATCATATTTTCAAATATCCATTAATGAATAAAAAGCTTGCAACATCTTCAAATTCAAAGTGATCAAGAACAATTCAAATGTCCTTTTCAGACAAAGCAAGTAACTATTCTGTACTTTCTGTGGAGAAGAAAAGATCTTCAAGTAACAACAAATGTAAATCAGAATCAAATAAAATGTGGTGGAAAGATTAATTATCTCAATTGTGTTAGAAATTCTTTTTAATCAGACCTATGGCATCCAAGTGCATCGTGATATGTTGCCTGTGCATTTTACACTTTACAGACTCCAGAAGAAGGCTCCTTTTGGAACAATGCATGTGTTGAGGCAAGCATAAGCAGTGAAACTGAGATCACCCCCCAACATACCCTGGCATAACCTAAGTATGGGTTGCCAGCACCATTTTGAACTCAATGCCAGAAGGGGCAGGAACAATTGGTGATTGCTCCTGCCCTGAAGTCACTGGACAGAAGGGAGTAAGAAGGTAGGCATGGGGTGGGGTGGGGTGGGGTGTGGGGATGCTTTGATTGTAGATGGGGGAGGCTTTGGGACAGTACTTGGCAAGTTGGCTTCAGGGTTTTGGGGAAGTACTTTGAGGGAGTCGTCAGGGCCCCAGCTCTTCACTGGGAACACAGAGCACCGCACAAAGCACTGGCCTCTTTAAGAAGTGGCCCAGGAATATCAGGCTGTGGCTATGTGGGTCGGAACAATAATGTTGCTTGCAAGGTTGATTGCTAGTTGTGTTATTCTTGTACCGTGGGAGTCAGTAACCTGTGTTACAGAGCTACTCCTGGTTGGCGACTTCCTTGGTAAATTAAGGTGCAGTAGAAGTTCAACTTTTACCATACCTTGATAACTTTCCCTCTAAATTTTAGGATGTGTTATATTCATTCAGGTAACGGAAGACTATCAAAATACACTCATGTTATTTTTTTAAAAGGCGATAATTGCATGGGTTTTTGAGAAAAGTATATTATTAGAATCTCTTGTCAGAAAATCACAAGTAAAGTAAATTAATAAAATCAATTTATCTATATGTTATAATTCTCATCAAAACAAGAATGTGACATGCTTTATAATTTATTTTTTCAGAAGTGTGTGTGCCCTTCTGGGGACAAATAACTGGAAGCACATATCTGATTTTGGAGCTAAATGAAAGCTTCCAAAGAATGATGGGGAAAGAACAGGTTTATTTATTTATTTTGGTGCATTTGTACCCCACACTTTCCCACATAAGCAGGCACAGTGTGGCTTACATAAATCAAGAGCATACAATTCAATATGGAGAAGGCACAGAAATAGGATGCGGAAGGAGGGGAAGGTACACGGGACAACACGGGTAAATGACAGGGGTGAGGAGTCAACAAGGGGAAGAGGGTAAACTGAGGATTAGCCAGGGGGATAAGCCTAGGCAAATAAGAAGGTCTTCAAGAACTTCTTGAACTGCTGATGATCGACAAGCTCCTTAAGCTGTCGTGGCAGCACATTCCAGGATTGCGTGCTGATGTAGGGGAAGGACAAAGCATAAAGAGTCTTGAATTTTACATGCCAATAGGTGGGGTAATGTAGCTGGAGGTAAGTCCTTGCAGAGCTCTGGGCATTTCTGGAAGGCAGGTCATTTAGAGTAAGCATGCACTCAGGGGCTTCACCATAGATGATCTTGTGTGTAAGTGAACAGATTTTGAATGAAATACGGTCCTTGACAGGGAGCCAGTGTAGTTGAAAACGGAGTGGCTGAGCATGAACAAAGTGAGATTTCCCAAGGATAAGTCGTGCGGCCGTGTTTTTGAGCCATTTGTAGACGTTTAAGAATATAGTCCCAGCAACTAGCATAGATCCCACTGCAGTAGTCTATGTAGGACAGGACCAGCTAGTGTACAAGGGTACGGAATAGATCCCATGTTAAGAAATGCCTGATACGCTTCAGCCTCCACATGGCATAGAACATACGTTTTGTGATGAGTTGCACTTGACTGTCCAGGCGTAAGTGGTCATCCAACATAACTCCAAGGATTCTCAGACTATTGGAGATTGGAAGTGTGCAGTCCTTCACGGTGAGCGTGTGGACAACTTTGTTGTACTGGGACGAAAGGATAAGACATTGCGTTTTGTCTTGATTAAGTTTAAACAAAAACGCCTTTACCCAGGAATCCATGGTGGAAAAACAGGCTTCAATTTGTTCAGCGATTTTGGCTAGTGTTGACCGGAAAGGGATGTAGATTGTCACATCATCCACATAAATGAATGGGCTAAGGCCGAGTTTTGATAGTGCTTTAGCTAGTGGAATCAGCATGACATTGAAGAGGAGCGGAGAAAGGGGTGAACCCTGAGGTACCCTTATGCCTGGAACTGTCTTCCCGAACCCATACGTATAGCTCCTTCTTTACCTGTTTTTAAATCTATGCTGAAAGCTCACCTTTTCACTACTGCCTTTGGCTCCTAACCGCTATTCATTTGCTCTCCTCCTCCCTGTTCCTCTCTGCCCTGTAATTCCCTTGCCTGTAATTTCTTGTCTGTCTTTTATCTAGATTGTAAGCTCTTTGAGCAGGGACTGTCTCTCTATGTCAAGTGTTCAGCGCAGCGTGCGTCTGGTAGCGCTATATAAATGCTATTAGTAGTAGTACCCCACAATTGGCTTTCCATGGTGCCGAAAAGTTGGAATGCGCTTTAACTTGGTAGGTACGGGAAGTTAGGAAACCCTTGATCCATTGTAACACATTCCCACTTATTCCGAATGTGTCCAGCAGGTACAGTAAGAGCTCATGATCCACCATATCGAACGCGCTGGACATGTCAAATTGGAGTAATAAGATTTGGTTCCCAGTGGATATTTCCCTGTTGAAATTAGATAGAAGGGTAACCAGTACCATTTCGGTACTGTGCTGTGGACGGAACCCCGATTGAGAGCAATGCAAAATGTCGAAGTTCTGCATGTATTCAGTTAGCTGAGTAGTGACCAAACTCTCCATTGTTTTTATTAGTAGGGGGATTGAGGCTACTGGCCGATAATTTGAAATAACATCAGCATTAATCTTTGGGTTCTTGGGAATAGGTGTCAGAAGAATGCTTCCATGCGTAGGAGGGAATAGACCCCGCTCGAGCATGAAGTTTAGATAGGAGGTTAAATCCACGACAAAGCAATCTGGTGCAGTTTTCAACAGGTGACTAGGGCAGATATCAAGACCACAATGTTTCGTGGAGAACTTTGAAAGCACTCGTGCTACAGTTCACAGAGCTAAAGGTTTATCTTTCTTACTCCATTATACTGTGTCTCAGAAAGCAGAGGAATAGTGACCAAGGCCAAAGACAATAAGTGGTAAAAGGGATTTCAACATGCACAATTAAGATCTGCTGAATCATACATTCTTGTTCATGCCAGTCATCTTGAGAATCACTCCCAGTAATAGTAAAACATAATAGTCACCTAGCATTGCTGATTTCCTTTTTTCGTTATACAGCAAGTCCATGTGATAGCTTCATTCTACCTTAACAGCAGTAGTCACTGGATAGGTATATTGTTGAAAATACTGAGTCAGAGAAAAAAAATCCTGTAGTCACTCATTTTTGTTCAATGTCACTGTATCCTTCTGTTTTGTTCACACGTCCAAAGACAGTGTCATCTCTTGGTTAGAGTGGAAAATTAAAGGCCAGGCCTATTTATTTATTACATTTGATATACCACCCTCCTGATAACAAATCAACCAAAATGGTTTACAATAATGGTTCAGCCAAAAAAATCCTTAAAAAACACTCTGGTACAAACACGCACCTTAAGAAAGGGCGACCTAAATGGTTGACATTCAATCAATTTGAGTACTTAAAGTGAAGATACATACCTGTAGCAGGTATTCTCCGAGGACAGCAGGCTGATTGTTCTCATGATTGGGTCGTCGTCTGCGACGGCCCAGGTGACCGGGAAAATTTGTACAGCAAAACAAAGAACTCTCCAGAACGCTCCGTCGTGAAGGCAGAACACACCATGCATGCGCGAACGGCTTCCCGCTCACGATGCGAGCGTGCCCTCAGTTTAATAAAAAGCAAAACAGAGAACTGGAACAACTCCAAAGGGGAGGAGGGTGGGTTTGTGAGAACAATCAGCCTGCTGTCCTCGGAGAATACCTGCTACAGGTATGTATCTTCACTTTCTCCGAGGACAAGCAAGCTGCTTGTTCTCACGATTGGGGTAACTCTAGCAGCCAGGCTCACTCAAAACAATGAGTGAGCCTGAAATGCTACCTGTTCCATGCGCAGGACCCAAAAGACAGGCAGAGCTCCGGAGTCTCAATGCGTGGATGAGACGATGGTGCAGGGAGGAGGGTTTTAGATTTGTTAGGAACTGAGCAACATTCTGGGGAAGGGGGAGCCTATTCCGAAAGGATGGGCTCCACCTTAACCAGGGTGGGACCAGGCTGCTGGCGTCGGCATTTAAAAAGGAGATAGAGCAGCTTTTAAACTAGAAATGGGGGGAAGGCCGACAGTCGCTCAAAAGCGCATGGTTCGGGATAAGGTATCTTGCAAAGATACCTCACAAGCAGGGAAGATAGGGTTTCTGTGGTAGGCCAGGTGCCCTTAAATACAACTAAAATTCAGACAAAAGATGGCAAATCAGTAGTGTCCAGTACTAAGCATCAGGCAAATAGGAACAACAAACATACTCTGAAATGTCTATATGTAAATGCTAGGAGTCTAAGAAATAAGATGGGAGAGTTGGAATATATTGCAGTTAATGAAAAATTGGATATAATAGGCATTACTGAGACCTGGTGGAAGGAGGATAACCAGTGGGACACTGTCATACCGGGGTACAAAGTATATCGTAGTGATAGGGTGGACCGGACTGGTGGAGGGGTGGGTAGCATTGTATATTATCGAGAGCCTTGACTCAGATAGATTACAAATTCAGCAGGACACAAGTCACACCGTTGAATCATTGTGGGTTGAAATTCCATGTAGAAAAGGGAAAAGGACGGTGATAGGAGTGTACTACTGTCCGCCTCGCCAGAATGAGCAGGTAGACGCAGAAATGATAAAAGAAATCAGAGACGCAAACAAAATGGGCAATGTGATAATAATGGGTGGCTTCAATTATCCAAATATAGACTGGGTAAATGTAACATCGGGACACGCTAGAGAGGTACAATTCCTTGATGAAATCAAGGACAGCTTTATCGAGCAGCTGGTGCAGGAGCCAACGAGAGAAGGAAAAATTCTAGACTTGGTCCTTAGTGGAGCGCATGATCTGGTGAGGGACGTTTTGGTACTGGAGCCACTTGATAACAGTGATCATAATATGATCAGTTTTGATATCAACCTTGAAGTATCTATACACAGGAAGTCAAGTACGTTAGCGTTTAACTTTAAAAAAGGAGACTATGATAAAATGAGAAGAACGGTGGAAAAAAAACTTAGGGGGACAACTGAGAGGGTAAAAACTGTACAACAGGCATGGACGCTGTTCAAAAATACCATCCTGGAGCCCAGGCCAAACATATTCCGCAAATTAGAAAAAAAAGATGGAACTCCAAAAGAGTTCCTGGTTGAAAAGTGAGGTGAAGGAAGCTATTAGGGCTAAAAGAAATGCCTTCAGAAAATGGAAGAAGGAACCGTCTGAAAATAACAAGCAGCATAAGGAGTGTCAAAGCAAATGCAAGGCGCAGATAAAGAAGGCTAAGAGAGATTACGAAAAAAAGATAGCATTAGAGGCAAAAAAACATAGTAAAATTTTTTTTCAGTATATTAAAAGCAGGAAGCCGGCAAAAGAATCGGTTGGGCCGCTGGATGACCGAGGTGTAAAAGGGGCAATCAAGGAAGACAAAGACGTAGCGGAGAGATTGAATGAATTCTTTGCTTCGGTCTTCACCGAGGAAGATTTGGGGGGGATACCGGTGTCGGAAATGATATTTCAAGCGGACATGTTGGAGAAACTTACTGACTTCACGGTAACCCTGGAGGACGTAATGGGGCAGTTCAGCAAACTGAAGAGTAGCAAATCTCCTGGACTGGATGGTATTCATCCTAGAGTACTGATAGAACTGAAAAATGAGCTTGCAGAGCTACTGCTAGTGAAATGCAATTTATCCTTAAAATCGAGCGTGGTACCAGAAGATTGGAGGGTAGCCAATGTAACGCCCATTTTTAAAAAAGGTTCCAGGGGAGATCCGGGAAATTATAGACCAGTGAGTCTGACGTCGGTGCCGGGGAAAATGGTAGAGGCTATTATTAAAAACAAAATTACAGAGCACATCCAAGGATTACTGAAACCGAGTCAGCACGGCTTTTGTGTGGGGAAATCTTGCCTGACCAATTTACTTCAATTCTTTAAAGGAGTAAACAAACATGTGGACAAAGGGGAGCCGGTTGATATTGTGTACCTGGATTTTCAAAAGGCGTTTGACAAGGTACCTCATGAAAGGAAATTGGAGGGTCATGGGATAGGAGGAAAAGTCCTATTGTGGATTAAAAACTGGTTGAAGGATAGGAAGCAGAGAGTGGGGTTAAATGGGCAGTATTCACAATGGAGAAGGGTAGTTAGTGTGGCATTACTTATGTACTTATGTAACATTGGTCAATTGGGCCTCGCAACGGCGAGGACATAACAGAGATTGACCTGAAAAGAAACACAACTAAGTGAGAGTGCAGCCTGGAACAGAACAGAAATGGGCCTAGGAGGGTGGAGTTGGATTCTAAACCCCGAACAGATTCTGCAGCACCGACTGCCCAAACCAACTGTCGCGTCGGGTATCCTGCTGAAGGCAGTAGTGAGATGTGAATGTGTGGACTGATGACCATGTTGCAGCCTTGCAAATCTCTTCAATGGAGGCTGACTTCAAGTGAGCCACTGACGCAGCCATGGCTCTAACATTATGAGCCATGACATGGCCTTCCAGAGTCAGCTCAGCTTGGGCATAAGTGAAGGAAATGCAATCTCTAGCCAATTAGAGATTGTGCGTTTTCTGATGGTGACTCCCCTCCTGTTGGGATCAAAAGAAACAAACAACTGGGCAGACTGTCTATAGGGCTTTGTCCAATCCAGGTAAAAGGCCAACACTCTCTTGCAGTCCAAGGTGTGCAAATTGTCTTCACCAAGGTGGGTATGAGGACGGAGAAAAAATGTTGGCAAGACAATTGGCTGGTTCAGATGGAACTCCGACACCACCTTCGGCAAGAACTTAGGGTGAGTGCAAAGGACTACTCTGTTATGATGAAACTTAATATAAGGTGCATGCACTACCAGGGTTTGGAGCTCACTGACCCTATAAGCTGAAGTAACAGCCACCAAGAAAATGACCTTCCAGGTCAAGTACTTCTGATGACAGGAATTCAGTGGCTCAAAAGGAGATTTCATCAGCTGGGTGAGAATGACATTGAGATCCCATAATACTGGTGGAAGTTTGACAGGGGGCTTTGACCAAAGCAAACCTCTCATGAAGCGAACAACTAAAGGCTGTCCAGATATAGGCTTACCCTCTACACGTTGATGATAAGCACTAATTACACTAAGGTGAACTCTTACAGAATTGGTCTTGAGACCAGACTCTGATAAGTGCAGAAGGTATTCAAGCAGGGTCTGTGTAGGACAAGAAAAAGGATCTAGGGCCTTACTGTCACACCAGACGGCAAATCTCCTCCATTTGAAAGAATAACACTTTTTCATGGAATCTTTCCTGGAAGCAAGCAAGATTTGGGAGACACCCTCTGAAAGACCCAAGGAGGCAACTTCTAAGCTCTCAACATCCAGGCCTTGAGAGCCAGAGACCGGAGGTTGGGATGTAGAAGCAACCCCTCGTTCTGGGTGATGAGGGTCGGGAAACACTCCAACCTCCACGGTTCTTTGGAGGATAACTCCAGAAGAAGAGGAAACCAGATCTGATGAGGCCAGAAGGGAACAATCAGAATCATTGTTCCTTGGTCTTGCTTGAGTGTCAGCAAAGTCTTCCCTACTAGAGGTATGGGAGGATACGCATACAGAAGACCTGTCCCCCAATGCAGGAGAAAGGCATCTGATGCTAGTCTGTCATGGGCCTGAAGTCTGGAACAGACTTGAGGGACTTTGTGATTGATCTGAGTGCCAAAGAGATCCACCGAGGGGGTGCCCCATTCTCGGAAGATCTTGTGGGCAACACCCATGTTGAGCGACCACTCGTGAGGTTGCATGATCCTGCTCAACCTGTCAGCCAGACTTGTTTACACCAGCCAGATATGTGGCTTGGAGAAACATGCCGTGATGGCATGCCCAAAGCCACATCCGAACGGCTTCCTGACACAGAGGGCGAGATCTGGTGCCCCCCTGCTTGTTGGTGCAGTACATAGCAACCTGATTGTCTGTCTGAATCAAAATGATTTGGTTGGATAGCCGATCTCTGAAAGCCTTGAGAGCGTTCCAAATCGCTCGTAATTCCAGGAGGTTGATCTGAAGACCTGTTTCCTGAAAGGACCAAGCTCCTTGAGTGTGGAGACCATCTACATGAGCTCCCTACCCTAGGAGGGATGCATCCGTCGTCAACACTTTTCGTGGCTGAGGAATTTGGAATGGACGTCCAAAGGTCAAATTGGATCGAATGGTCCACCATTGAAGGGAACAGCAAATGTTGGTGGAGAGATGGATGACATCCTCTAGATCACCTGTGGCCTGGCACCACTGGAAAGCTAGGGTCCATTGAACTGATCTCATATGTAGACGTGCCATGGGAGTTACATGAACTTTGGAGGCCATGTGTCCTAAGAGTCTCAACATCTGCCGAGCTGTGATCTGTTGAGATGCTCGAGCCATGGACATGAGGGCCAGGAGATTGTCTGCCCTTGCCTGGGGAAGATAAGCTCGAGACGTCCATGTGTCCAACAGAGCTCCAATGAACTCCAATTTTTGAACCGGGACAAGATGGGACTTGGGATAATTGATTAAGAACCCCAGTAGTTCTAGTACTTTAATAGTCATCCACATGGACTGTAGAGCGCCTGCCTCCGAGGTGCTCTTCATCAGCCAATCATCGAGATAAGGGAAGACATGCACTCTCAGTCTGCGTAGCAATGCTGCGACAACTGCCAGGCACTTTGTGAAAACCCTGAGCGCAGATGTGAGGCCAAAAGGCAGTACAAAGTACTGAAAGTGCCGAGCTCCCAACTGAAACCAAAGATACTTCCTGTGAGCTGGGAGTATCGATATGTGGTTATAGGCATCCTTTAAGTCCAGAGAGCATAGCCAATTGTTTTCCTGAATCATGGGAAGAAGGGTGCCGAGGGAAACCATCCTGAACTTTTCTCGGACTAGGAATTTGTTCAGGGCTCTTAGGTCTAGGATGGGACGCATCCCCCCCTGTTTTCATTTGTACAAGGAAGTACTTGGAATAGAATCCCAGCCCTTCTTCCCCTGGTGGAACGGGTTCGACCGCATTGGCCTATAGAAGGGCGGCGAATTCCTCTGCAAGTACCTGCTTGTGCTGGGAACTGTAAGAATGAGCTCCTGGTGGGCAATTCGGAGGTTTGGATTCCAGATTGAGGGTGTATCCTGACCGGACTATTTGAAGAACCCACCTATCAGAGGTTAAGAGAGGCCACCTTTGGTGAAAAATATCAACTTCCCTCCGACAGGCAAGTCGTCCGGCACAGATACTTTTTCTGAGGCTATGCTGCAGTGGAGCCAGTCAAAAGTCCATCCCTTGCTTTTTCTGGGGAGCCGCAGGGGCCTTAGTCGCACGCCGTTGACAGGAACGAGCATGCTGGGACTGAGCCTGGACAGGCTGCCGAGAAGCAGGAGTGTACCTACGCCTATTGTAGCAATAGGGAGTACTCCTCTTCCCTCCAAAAAACCTCCTAGATGAGGAGGTGGTAGCAGAAGACGCCTGGCGGGAGAGAGAATCCATAGCATCATGGTGCTTCTTGATCTGATCAACCATGTCCTCTACTTTTTCGCCAAAAAGGTTATCCCCCTGGCAAGGAACATCCGCCATTCGCTGCTGGGTCTTATAATCCAGGTCAGAGACATGCAGCCATGAGAGTCTGTGCATCACTATACCTTCAGCAGCTACTCGAGATGCCACATCAAAAGTGTCATAAGTACCCATGGCCAGGAATTTACGACACGCCTTCTGCTGCCTGACCACCTGGTGAAAAGGTTTGATGAGCTCCGGAGGAAGTGCTTCAACCGAACTAGTCAGTTGCCTCACCGAGTTCCGCAAGTGGATGCTCGTGTAGAGCTGGTATGTTTGAATCTTAGCTGCGAGCATAGCGGCCTTATACGTTTTCCTCCCAAAAGAATCCAAGGTCCTTGACTCTCTGCCTGGGGGCGCCGAGGCATAGTCCCTAGTACTCTTGGCTCTTCTGAGAGCAGAATCCACCACCATGGAATCGTGAGGCAGTTGAGACTTCACCATTACAGGCTCTCCATGCACTCTGTATTGGGACTTAGCTTTCTTGGGGACCACTGGATTAGAAAGAGGGAATGACCAGTTCCGCATAAGAACTTCCCTGAGTGTGTTATGCAAGGGAGCCGTTGCAACCTCTTTAGGTGGAGAAGGATAATCCAAGACCTCGAGCATCTCGGCCCTGGGCTCATCCACCGCCTCCATAGGGAAGGGAATGTCCTTCGACATTTCCTGAACAAAGGAGGAAAAAGAAAGATTCTCAGGTGGAGACAATCAATTGGCGGAGTAGGATCAGAGGGAACCCCATAAGACTCTTCTTCAGAAAAGTATCTGGGATCTTCCTCTTCCTCCCACGAGCGCTCATCATCGGTACCGGACAAAAGCTCTCTGAGAGCAGCCCGAACCCGAACCTGTCTCGACGTCGAGGAACGACGACCTTGAGGGGGATGTCAAGAAGTCGACCCATGCCTGGACTGCGGCGAAGCTTTCTCAGCCGACGTCGAGGGAGAATCGACCCGGGTGGCGGCCAATGCCACAAGCGGCATCGAGGACAGGGACCTCACCACAGGCGAAGGCCAAGATGCTGCTTCCACAGTTGGTACAGAAGGCGCAAGCACCCCTGGCACCGAAGTAGATTGGTGCAGCAGTCCCTCCAGAAGCTCTGGTGGAAGAAGGGCCCTGATACGCTCGTCGAGAGCTTCCATTGGAAAAGGCTGAGGGGTTGGTACAGGAGCCGGTGGCAGAATCTGAGGGGGCTCAAGAGCCGGTACCAGGCTGCCAGAAGACCGACGTATCGGCACCTCCTGTATAGAGGGTGAGTGGTCCTCCCGGCGCTGACGCTTCTTGGGTGCCTAATCCCTCGGTTCCCCGGAGCTTTCGGTACCACGCATGGAAGGAGAACGATGACGGTGCTTCTTAGCCTTCACTCGACGCCCATCATCGAGACTGCTTGGTACCGAAAAGGAGGATGTGGAATCCTCACGCCTCCTCGGGGCCGGATCCGACGAAGGTCGGACCCGGGGGGCCTGCATAGCAGTAGGCCTCGAGACAGGTATAGACCCACTCGATGCCTCGCTGCTCCCAGCGCGATGTGGTCGTTCGGCAGCCATTACCTGCGCTTTTGAAGTCAATACTTCCCTCGACATCGTTGCTGATGCCACCGACCTCGGTACCAATGTCGATGCTGACATCGAAGGACCGGACCGATCAGCAAAAAGTTTTTCCCGTTGAGCCTCCCGAGATACTTGAGTCCGTTTCTTTATTAAAGTACACAGCTTACAAGCAGCAGGAAGATGATTGGGCCCAAGGAACTGTAGACACCACGAGTGGGGGTCGGTACCCGAGATGGTCCGGTTGCACCGAGTACAATGCTTGAAGCTGCTGGGTGTCCTCGATGACATGGACGGAAAAACAGCGGCTGCAAAATTAAAAGAGTTGATGATGCCGATAAAAAGGCACAAAAAGGAAACACAAACCCGACCGAGCAGCCTAAAAGCCGGCCATGGCGAAAAAAGAAAAAAACTTAAACAGAATGAGAAAAAAACTAGAGAAATAAAGGGCAGACTAAAGTTCTACTACTTTTTTTTTTTTTTTTGTGAAAACAAAACAAAAAAGAAGAAGCGCGCAAAAAGTCTTTTGGACCTAAAAGGAACACAGCAGAAACACCATGTCGCCTCAGATGCAGATGAGAAGAAACTGAGGAGGGCACGCTCGCGTTGCGGGCGGGAAGCCGTTCGCACATGCGCGGTGTATTCTGCCCATGCAACGGAGCGTTCTGGAGAGTTCTTTGTTTTGATATACAAATTTTGCCGGTCTCCTGGGCCGTCACAGACAACCCAATCGTGAGAACAAGCAGCCTGCTTGTCCTCGGAGAAACATATATATGCAGCAAGGAAGGCAATTTAGACATTCCATCCATACCAAATTGGAGTTAACTCTATTGCTACCAGTTCAGACACGTGAAAGTAGTGGCAATTCTAGGTCTGAGATCCCTGTGTAAGTAATGGACTATATGGAATCAGTAGATATTGAGATTAACTAGATATTAAATAAAAAGCTTTGTGTGCCAAGACTAACATCTTGTATAGGGGTTTTCAACCCAGTCCTCAGGACAAATCCAGCCAGTCAGGTTTTCAGGATACCAAAAATGAATATACATGAGACAAATTGGCATGCATTACCTCCATTGTATACAAATCAATCTCATGCATATTCATTGTGGGTATTCTGAAAACCTGACTGGCTAGGTGTGTCCCGAGGACTAGGTTGAGAACTATTGCTCTTGTATTTCATACAATAAATGCATGGCAACCTCCTTTAAAAGCAACATAACATAATCAAACTGCTTAGCTCCTATAATAACATTAATCATGTAACGGTAGTTGTGGAGACAGATATTTGAATTCCTGTGTCTTTCTATAAGGAATATTTCCACTCAGAGCCCTCCATGCCAGGATTTGGATTCAGTCTTGCAGTCCAAAGCACTCAGTTTCTCATAACACAGTTTTATTTGGATTATAGTTCTGTCCCAGCATGTTAGCAGATTTTCAAACCACTTATACACCATAGGAAGCTTGCCTCTGGTCTATTCTATAGTTTGGATTTACCCTCAGAGTCTGCAAACAGCTTCTTATTAGATCCCCTGAGGACAGAGATTTTTCCCCTCAGGCTTCTAACAGTATCCTAAGACTTCTCTATGCCAGTCATGTATGGAGAAGGCAACAGGGATGAGGGGACAGCGACAAAGATGCCACAATAGCTATGTTTTCAATGCTTTGAAGACAGTTAATAGTATATTTTGGCAACCTATTGAATAAAGAATACCCATAGTCGAGTCTGCTAAGAACTAGTATGTGAAGCAGCTTTTCTAGCAATGGCTTATCAATAAAGAGATGTTCCGATCTTATAAAATGTAATGCATTAAAACAGCTCTGACAAATTGATGCAATGTGTGCCTCAAATGTTAAATAAGAAACTAAAATTATTCCTGAAATTTTGATAGTGGACTCTACTGACATGCCCCAGTAATCGATAAGTAATTTGTGTCCTGTAGATTTAGAGGGATTTAACTTTAAGATAATACTTAAGCTAAGAAGCGATTTTGTGGAGACTACTATTGAAGGATGTGAGATTTGGTTGTTCAGGATCTACATCAACTGTATATCATCGGCAACCCCCCCCCCCCCCCCCCCCCCCAGTTCTTGAGGGACAGATGTTCAAAACTCTGGTGCTGATCTGAACTGCGCCAGAGAAATACCGCTGGATCAGCACAGAAGAATAACTCCATAATGCTCAACGCTAATAAGATTCAAACATAGGCACACTCCTAGCTTTGAGCATTAGCGAGTGGCTCTTACACAGAAAAAAATGCAAAGTCAGAAAATGTCTACAGTGTGGTGTATTTATGCTATATGACTGTGAATGTATGCAGGAGATGGAGTTACGCATCCCCAACTACATTTTTGCAATGGATCTTTACCATAAGCATGAATAGGAATTCAAGGGGGTGAACTCTCTCTCCAAGTTCATAGGTTCTTTTATTGACAAGCGATTCAAGGACTACACCTTCATAGCTCACAATGGTTGCGATGGTTATTTTGTCAGTAGTCAGCTGTTGCAGGAAATGATAGATATGAATTTGATGTGGTAGGCATTTGCTTTATAGATTCTCTAAATTTTCTGCCCATGAAGCTTAGCAGGCTTCCACAAGCCATGGACATTGAAGGGTACTTTCCTCACTTTTTTTTTTAACACTGTGGAAAAATCAAAACTATGTGGGGGAAATGCCGGAGGAAAAGTACTACAGCATTGAGAGCATGATGCCTGATGAGAAAGAGGCTTCCACAAGATGGTACAGCGAGAAAAAGCAAAAGGTGTTTGATTTACAAAAAGTACTGGCCTTCTACTGTAAGCAGGATGTCTATATTTTACAAAAAGCCTGTGTCCTGTATAGGGAGGAAATTATGAAAATGATGGTAAAAGAAATACCAGGGCAACCCTAAGGAATTGTATAGACCCATTCTAAGACATCACATTCACTTCCACGTGTATGGCCACGTTCAGGTTCATGTGTTTAAAACTGAGAACCATAGCTCTGCCATCAGCCAACGATTATCATCGGTAGAACAAGAGATATTCAACCACCAGTATCTGTTGGATTATATACATTAAGGACAAAGAACACAAACAAATCAGGCATACTCTAAAGGGTTGTGAAATGCAGGTGGATGGCTACTTTCTTGATGTTATGCCATCATTAATGGTGATTGCACTGCCTTTGTATTTAATGAGTGCTTCTACCATGGCTTTAGGTCCTGTTATGATTCTAAAAAACAGAATCCATTGATGGGCACCATCTTTGGTTTTCTCAACTACAAAACACAATGCAATGCAGATTACCTAAAAGAGAAAGGGTTTAAGGTCATCAGTATTTGGGAACATAAGTGGGCAGTTTGGTTAAAATGGATACGAAATGTGTGGCCTTTCTGAGCAGAGCCGTGTTACCAGAACCTTTAGTTCCATGAAATACCCTTTTTGAAGGCAAAATGAATTCCATGTGTCTGTACTATCAGGTTAAACAGGGTGAGAAATACACTATTATGATTTTACTAGCCTGTACCCTTTTGTCAATAAAACTAAAGAATATCCGATTGGTCACTCCCATATCATCTATGAAAATTTCAGCCCCCTCTGATTATTTCGGGCTTGTGAAAGTCAAGGTGTTCCCCCTGCATGGACTCTTTTTCCCCATACTGCATATTAGGATGCATGGTAAACTCATGTTTCCGTTGTGTCGCACATGCACTATAATGGGTCAGCAGGAGAAATGCGCTCATGATGACAGTGAGAGAGTGGCCAAGGTACAAGGGTACAGGGTAGGTAAAATCTACGAGGTCTGGCATTTTGAACAGACACCTTAGAAAGTTTAAGAAGTTCCCGTTTGTTTAAACTTTAAAATGTATATGATACAGTTTCTTATTAAAACATATCTCTGTTTCTCCAGGGGCTTGTCCTTGATAAAGCACATTGCGAAACATGATTCATGTTGGACAATTAACTCCTGAGCTGACAAAGATAAGTGTTATATTATTCATAAATATTTTAAAAACTTTTGGAAAACCTACAAGCAACTAATGATGATACATATAGCTATATATACATGAAAAAATGACATTGAAAAAGACCAGTGAAGATGATGGTGCTTAATTCTTGATGGTATGAGTTTGATCCATTGAGTTGCATGGCTTGAGGTCTTGTTAAATGAACAAAGTATTGCATTTATTCTTTAAATTCCAATGATATTAATAGCAGTTCTTGATATTTTGTTGTTGAACTGATTTTTTTCACTGCCTATTTGGATTGAGAACAACAAAACAGGTACATAGATGATTTCCATCAGAAAGAAGGCATGTTTTTACATAACCATGAACCCTGCAAAACGATATGTACCTGTTTTCCCCCAAATACGTGTCATCTTTTGATCTTATAGATGATGATGTGGCTTGCGTTACCTGGAAACCACGAAGGAACTTTGTGCAACACTGGGTAACACTAACATCTTCATAGCCTCTTTTACAACTGCGCATGCCCACCTAGAGCTGTACAGGGCTCTTGACACTTTACAAGAACATTGTCTTTATCACGACACAGACTGTTATTTTTTGAGCAAGGAGGGTGAGTGGAATCCTCCTTTGGGTGACTATTTAGGTGAATTAACAAGTGAGATCCCTAAGAGTGAGCATATCACAGACTTTGACTCGGCCAATCCTAAAACATACGGGTACAGGCTATTCAGCAGGGCGACCCACCTGAAGGTAAATGGAATCACGTTCAACAGCGAAAACAGCAAGAAAATAAATTTTTGCAGACTAAAGGAGCTAGTTATAGATTATGATCCAAGGGTGCCACCGGGTGAACAAATATATCCATCCAGCAAAAAGGAATGCTCAGAAACAAGGCCCGATGGCTCATTGAATCTCGTGTACTTAAAAAAATTCAAAGGGTCGTATATGATAAATGAGTTTTCATTCAAAATTTTAACATGTTGCCTTATGGCTACTGATTATGTCCACACTTCTTGTATAATGTGCTCAAAATATTCTTTGCATATGATTTATTTAACTTTAAAAAAAATTGTATGCTTCCTTGATGGATACTGTTAAAACAAAGCCTTTGCTTATCTGTAATGTTCCCTGTCAATAAAATATATGTTTTCATTTGTGTTATCTTCCCTAGCTTTGGCACGTGTCCTGGTAGGGAGGGGGCAGTGTACACATATAGTGAGGAGGGACAGGGTACAACGTGATGGTAATCACCACCTTACATTTTTTAAAACAGGTAAGCATGCGAACAGTGTAAAATGTGTGGGTCTGGAGTTTTTCTCTGTCTGCTTATTGTGTGAGACTATCTGCCACTGATCCACATTGCTAGGCTTTGATCCTACATACAGAAAAGAGAGGGAAGGAGGAGGCTGCAGACTGATTAATCTTAAAAAGCAAAGCAGCTCATCAGGCACTTTTTCCTCCTTTCAGACTGTCTGCAGAAAGCAGCTCTGGTGAATGTGGATTCTCACACAAGAAGAAGCATATCACTTCACCTCTGTTTTAAAATTCAACACTAGGGCTGATGTGGTCCTTCTTCACAAAAGCGGGGACAGGGAAGATGTGGGAAACTGCAGACCAGTAAGCTTCACGTCAGTGGTAGGAAAGCTGAAGGAAAGGATCGTTAACTTTCTGGAAGCCAATAGGTTGCAGGATACGTGGAAACATGGCTTTACTACTACTACTTACTACTACTTAACATTTCTAAAGCGCTACTAGGGTTACACAGTGCTGTACAGTTTAACAAAGAAGGACAGTCCCTGCTCAAAGGAGCTTACAATCTAAAGGACAACATGTGCAGTCAGCTTACAATCTAATGGACAACATGTACAGTCAATTGGGGCAGTCTAGATTTCCTGGATAGAGGTAAAATGATTAGGTGCCGAAGGTGACATTGAAGAGATGGGCTTTGAGTAAGGATTTGAAGATGGGCAGGGAGGGGGCTCTGCGTATGGGCTCAGGGAGTTTGTTCCAAGCATAGGGAGAGGCAAGGCAGAAAGGGTGGAGCCTGGAGTTGGCGATGGTGGAGAAGGGAGCAGAGAGGAGGGATTTGTCCTGTGAGCGGAGGTTTCGGGTAGGAGCGTAAGGGGAGATAAGGGTAGAGAGGTAGTGAGGGGCTGCAGATTGAGTGCATTTGTAGGTTAGTAGGAGAAGTTTGAACTGTATGTGGTACCTGATTGGAAGCCAGTGAAGTGACTTGAGGAGAGGGTTGATATGAGCATATCGGTCCAGGCGGAAGATAAGACGTGCAGCAGAGTTCTGAACGGATTGAAGGGGGGATAGGTGACTAAGTGGGAGGCCAGTGAGAAGTAGGTTGCAATAGTCAAGGCGAGAGGTAAATCCTGCAAAACAAATCTGATTGACTTCTTTGATTGGGTGACCAAAGAACTGGATAAAGGAAATGCGGTAGATGTAATCTACTTGGCTTTCAGTAAGGTCTTTGATACGGTCCTTCACAGAAGACTCATGAATAAGCTGAGAGGACTGGTAAAATAGACTGAAAACTGGTTGACCAACACGCAACAGAGGGTGGTGGTAAATGGACCCCACTCAGAGGAAAGTAAAGTAAAGTGAGCAGTGGAGTGCCTCAGTGGTCGGTACTAGGGCCAATTCTGTTTAATATATTTGTGAAAGCCATTGCTGGAGGGTTAGAAGGAAAAGTTTGCCTTTCTGCGGATGACAACCTTAGAGGGTGTAGAAACCATGAGAAGGGATCGCCAAACGTTGGAAGAATGGGGTGCAAAAATCTGAAAGAGATGTACCAGATAAGAGGGACCTTGGGGTGATGGTGTCTAAGGATCTCAAGGTAATGAAACAATGCGACAAAGCAGTAGTCACGGCCAGAATGATGTTAGGCTGCATAGAGATGGGTATAACCAGTAGAAGAAAGTGTTGATTCCCCTGTACAAGTCATTGATGAGGCCCCACTTGGAGTATTGTGTTCAGTTTTGGAGGCTGTATCTTGCTAAAGATGTAAAAGGACTGGAAGCGGTTCAAAGAAAATGGTATGCAGTCTGCGTAGCAAGACATACGAGAAGAGACGTGATGACCTGAACATGTATACCCTGGAGGAAAGGAAAACCAGGGGTAATATGATGCAGATGTTCAAATATTTGAAAGGTATTAATCCGCAAACAAACCTTTTCCAGAAACAGGAAGGTAGTAGAACTAGAGGACATGAATTGAGGATGAAGAGAGGCAGGCTCAGGAATAATGTCAGAAAGTATTTTTTCACCGAGAGGGTGATCGATACTTGGAATGCCCTACCACTGCAGGTGGTGGACATGGAAACCGTAATGGAATTCAAAAATGCGTGGGATGAACATATAGGAATCCTGTTTAGAAGGAATCGGTACAAAGAAGCTTAGCAAAGACTAGGTAGCAACACTGGTAATTGGGAAGCAAAGCCATTATGAGGTGGGCTTCTATGGTCTGTGCCTTGATCGTGGCTGGATAGATTTGGATGGACTGGAATGGAGCTTATCAAGGTCTTCGATAACAATTCAAGAGTTTTTGAACAAGGACAGTGTCAGGCAGAATTCTATGGTCTTTGTCTAGAAAATAGAATGGACAAATCAAGTTAAGGTATACAGTGGGGGAAATAAGTATTTGATCCCTTGCTGATTTTGTAAGTTTGCCCACTGACAAAGACATGAGCAGCCCATAATTGAAGGGTAGGTTATTGGTAACAGTGAGAGATAGCACATCACAAATTAAATCCGGAAAATCACATTGTGGAAAGTATATGAATTTATTTGCATTCTGCAGAGGGAAATACAGTGGGGGAAATAAGTATTTGATCCCTTGCTGATTTTGTAAGTTTGCCCACTGACAAAGACATGAGCAGCCCATAATTGAAGGGTAGGTTATTGGTAACAGTGAGAGATAGCACATCACAAATTAAATCCGGAAAATCACATTGTGGAAAGTATATGAATTTATTTGCATTCTGCAGAGGGAAATAAGTATTTAATCCCTCTGGCAAACAAGACCTAATACTTGGTGGCAAAACCCTTGTTGGCAAGCACAGCGGTCAGACGTCTTCTGTAGTTGATGATGAGGTTTGCACACATGTCAGGAGGAATTTTGGTCCACTCCTCTTTGCAGATCATCTCTAAATCATTAAGAGTTCTGGGCTGTCGCTTGGCAACTCGCAGCTTCAGCTCCCTCCATAAGTTTTCAATGGGATTAAGGTCTGGTGACTGGCTAGGCCACTCCATGACCCTAATGTGCTTCTTCCTGAGCCACTCCTTTGTTGCCTTGGCTGTATGTTTTGGGTCATTGTCGTGCTGGAAGACCCAGCCACGACCCATTTTTAAGGCCCTGGTGGAGGGAAGGAGGTTGTCACTCAGAATTGTACGGTACATGGCCCCATCCATTCTCCCATTGATGCGGTGAAGTAGTCCTGTGCCCTTAGCAGAGAAACACCCCCAAAACATAACATTTCCACCTCCATGCTTGACAGTGGGGATGATGTTCTTTGGGTCATAGGCAGCATTTCTCTTCCTCCAAACACGGCGAGTTGAGTTCATGCCAAAGAGCTCAATTTTTGTCTCATCTGACCACAGCACCTTCTCCCAATCACTCTCGGCATCATCCAGGTGTTCACTGGCAAACTTCAGACGGGCCGTCACATGTGCCTTCCGGAGCAGGGGGACCTTGCGGGCACTGCAGGATTGCAATCCGTTATGTCGTAATGTGTTACCAATGGTTTTCGTGGTGACAGTGGTCCCAGCTGCCTTGAGATCATTGACAAGTTCCCCCCTTGTAGTTGTAGGCTGATTTCTAACCTTTCTCATGATCAAGGATACCCCACGAGGTGAGATTTTGCGTGGAGCCCCAGATCTTTGTCGATTGACAGTCATTTTGTACTTCTTCCATTTTCTTACTATGGCACCAACAGTTGTCTCCTTCTCGCCCAGCGTCTTACTGATGGTTTTGTAGCCCATTCCAGCCTTGTGCAGGTGTATGATCTTGTCCCTGACATCCTTAGACAGCTCCTTGCTCTTGGCCATTTTGTAGAGGTTAGAGTCTGACTGATTCACTGAGTCTGTGGACAGGTGTCTTTCATACAGGTGACCATTGCCGACAGCTGTCTGTCATGCAGGTAACGAGTTGATTTGGAGCATCTACCTGGTCTGTAGGGGCCAGATCTCTTACTGGTTGGTGGGGGATCAAATACTTATTTCCCTCTGCAGAATGCAAATAAATTCATATACTTTCCACAATGTGATTTTCCGGATTTAATTTGTGATGTGCTATCTCTCACTGTTACCAATAACCTACCCTTCAATTATGGGCTGCTCATGTCTTTGTCAGTGGGCAAACTTACAAAATCAGCAAGGGATCAAATACTTATTTCCCCCACTGTAAGTATTTGATCCCCCACCAACCAGTAAGAGATCTGGCCCCTACAGACCAGGTAGATGCTCCAAATCAACTCGTTACCTGCATGGCAGACAGCTGTCGGCAATGGTCACCTGTATGAAAGACACCTGTCCACAGACTCAGTGAATCAGTCAGACTCTAACCTCTACAAAATGGCCAAGAGCAAGGAGCTGTCTAAGGATGTCAGGGA
The DNA here is from genome assembly GCF_901765095.1 of Microcaecilia unicolor. Classification (NCBI taxonomy): domain Eukaryota; kingdom Metazoa; phylum Chordata; class Amphibia; order Gymnophiona; family Siphonopidae; genus Microcaecilia; species Microcaecilia unicolor. The sequence goes on along the minus strand of NC_044032.1, from coordinate 319,334,637 downwards.
CAAGATCATACACCTGCACAAGGCTGGAATGGGCTACAAAACCATCAGTAAGACGCTGGGCGAGAAGGAGACAACTGTTGGTGCCATAGTAAGAAAATGGAAGAAGTACAAAATGACTGTCAATCGACAAAGATCTGGGGCTCCACGCAAAATCTCACCTCGTGGGGTATCCTTGATCATGAGGAAGGTTAGAAATCAGCCTACAACTACAAGGGGGGAACTTGTCAATGATCTCAAGGCAGCTGGGACCACTGTCACCACGAAAACCATTGGTAACACATTACGACATAACGGATTGCAATCCTGCAGTGCCCGCAAGGTCCCCCTGCTCCGGAAGGCACATGTGACGGCCCGTCTGAAGTTTGCCAGTGAACACCTGGATGATGCCGAGAGTGATTGGGAGAAGGTGCTGTGGTCAGATGAGACAAAAATTGAGCTCTTTGGCATGAACTCAACTCGCCGTGTTTGGAGGAAGAGAAATGCTGCCTATGACCCAAAGAACACCGTCCCCACTGTCAAGCATGGAGGTGGAAATGTTATGTTTTGGGGGTGTTTCTCTGCTAAGGGCACAGGACTACTTCACCGCATCAATGGGAGAATGGATGGGGCCATGTACCGTACAATTCTGAGTGACAACCTCCTTCCCTCCGCCAGGGCCTTAAAAATGGGTCGTGGCTGGGTCTTCCAGCACGACAATGACCCAAAACATACAGCCAAGGCAACAAAGGAGTGGCTCAGGAAGAAGCACATTAGGGTCATGGAGTGGCCTAGCCAGTCACCAGACCTTAATCCCATTGAAAACTTATGGAGGGAGCTGAAGCTGCAAGTTGCCAAGCGACAGCCCAGAACTCTTAATGATTTAGAGATGATCTGCAAAGAGGAGTGGACCAAAATTCCTCCTGACATGTGTGCAAACCTCATCATCAACTACAGAAGACGTCTGACCGCTGTGCTTGCCAACAAGGGTTTTGCCACCAAGTATTAGGTCTTGTTTGCCAGAGGGATTAAATACTTATTTCCCTCTGCAGAATGCAAATAAATTCATATACTTTCCACAATGTGATTTTCCGGATTTAATTTGTGATGTGCTATCTCTCACTGTTACCAATAACCTACCCTTCAATTATGGGCTGCTCATGTCTTTGTCAGTGGGCAAACTTACAAAATCAGCAAGGGATCAAATACTTATTTCCCCCACTGTACATATGTTGTATCATCTCATACCTTATGTAATAAGTTTATTTCTTCGGGCAGACTGGATGGACCATACAGGTCATTATCTGCCATCATCTACTATGTTACTATGTATATGTTTAGTTCTTTTGTCTATGTGGCCTTTAAAGTTTAAAAATGCCTTTTTTCTTTTAATTCTTTCACATGTCTTAAAAGCAAACAGCTCTTCAGGCACAAAAAGCAGGAGGGCTGTGAGACGCGTTCACACTAGTTCTTTTGTCTATATGCCCTTTAAAGCAAAGAGGAGGAGGAGGAGAGTCTGGGGTCGAGCCTTTTTGTTTTAAAGCCTAAAATGGCTATCATTCAGCAATCAGCCTGCCGTTCTTAAAAACAGAAGGACCTAACTAAATCTAGATTAAAATAATCATGAGATATCCTTTTGAAAGAAAATTAGAAAAAAGAAAACAAATGCCTATTTTCTTTCCTGTGAGAAAAAAGCTGGACACATTCTTCAACTGCTGCAGGGGGTGCTGTCCGGGGCGTTTGATGTCACTTCCCATCTTGTGATGCCATCTAAGATGGTGGCTAGTAGCAGAAACAGGAAGTGATGTGATGTGTCCAGTAGTAGCCGCCAACTTGAAAAAAGGAGCATGGTTATGACATCACTTCTCATGGCATCACCAAAATGGTCAGGGTTTGAGGTGAGGTTATGAAAAAGGAGTGGGGTTTGGGGTAGGGCTATGCAAGTAAGGTAGGGCAAGGGGTGTGGTCATGCACAATGGAGAGGGCTTGGGCAGGGTTATGATGTCACATCTAATGACATCATCAAAGGGGGCAGGGTGTGGATGGAGAATGGTAATGGCTTGGGCGTGCTCTCTTGATTGGCTGATAAACTAGAAGTGGGCATGTCACCTGTCAAAATCAATTAGTTTGACAAGGACTAGACAGGGTTCTCATACTTCCCACTACAACAAGCCAGCAACCAAGTTTTGGATATGTTACTTGTCCCTTGGTCTAATAAATAAACCTTGCTCCTTTAGCAAATGCCTATTAATTTCCAACTCGTGGGAATATGACAAGCTGATTCTGTATTCAGCTTACTGCATCAGATTGGCCAAACAGTCTCCCTCCTGGAATAGCCGTACTGGGTCAGACCAACAGTCTCCAACAATGGCCAATCCCAGAGGAGATCTGTGAAATTATAGACCGGTGAGCCTGACGTCGGTACTGGGGAAAATGGTAGAGACTATTATAAAGAACAAAATTACAAAGCATATTCAAAAGCATGGATTAATGAGACAAAGCCAACATGGATTTAGTGAAGGGAAATCTTGCCTCGCCAATCTATTACATTTCTTTGAAGGGGTGAACAAACGTGGATAAAGGTGAGCCAGTCAATATTATGTATCTGGATTTTCAAAAGGCGTTTGACAAAGTACCTCATGAAAGACTCCACAAGAAATTGGAGAGTCATGGGATAGGAGGAAGTGTTCTATTGTGGTTTAAAAACTGGTTAAAAGATAGAAAACAGAGAGTAGGGTTAAATAGTTAGTATTCTCAATGGAGAAGGGTAGATAGTGGGGTTCCCCAGGGGTCTATGCTGAGACCGCTGCTTTTTAACATATTTATAAATGATCTAGAGATGGAAGTAACTAGTGAGGTAATTAAATTTGCTGATGACACAAAGTTATTCAACGTTGTTAAGGGGCATAATTGAACGTGGACGACCATCTCTAAGGGCGCCCATCTCTGAGGACGTCCCCGCGAATGGGTGGGGCATCCCATATTATTGAAACAAGATGGGCGTCCATCTTTTGTTTCGATAATATGGTCAGGAATGCCCAAATCTCAACATTTAAGTCGACCTTAGAGATGGTTGACCTAAATGTTGAGATGGTCAAACTTAGAGATGGGCGACCTCGGTTTTCGCCGATAATGGAAACCGAGGACGCCCATCTCAAAAATGACCAAATCCAAGGCATTTGGAGCCAGCATTCATAGTGCACTGCTCCCCCTCACATGCCAGGACACCAACCAGGAACCCTAGGGGGCACTGCAGTTGACTTCACAAATTGCTCCCAGGTGCATAGCTCCCTTACCTTGGGTGCTGAGCCCCCCAACCCCCCCCCCAAACCCATTCCCCACAACTGTACACCACTACCATAGCCCTTAGGGTTGAAGGGGGGCACCTAAATGTGGGTACAGTGGGTTTTGGGTGGGTTTTTGGAGGGCTCACATTTACCATAACAAGTGTAACAGGTATGGGGGGATGGGCCTGGGTCCGCCTGCCGGAAGTGCACTGCACCCACTAAAAACTGCTCCAGGGACCTGCATACTGCTGTGATGAAGCTGGGTATGACATTTGAGGCTGGCATAGAGACTGGAAAAAAATGTTTTTTAATTTTTTTTTTGGATGGGAGGGGGTTGATGACCACTGGGGGAGTAAGGGGAGGTCATCTCCGATTCCCTCCAGTGGTCATATGGTCAGTTCAGGCACCTTTTTGAGGCTTGGTCGTGAAAAAAAAGGGACCAAGTAAAGTCGGCCAAATGCTCATCAGGGACGCCATTCTTTTTTCCATTATCGGCCCAGGACCCCCATCTCTTAACCACGCCCCCGTCCCGCCTTCGCTATGCTGCCGACATGCCCCCATGAACTTTGGTCGTGCCTGCGACAGAAAGCAGTTGAGGATGCCCAAAACTGGCTTTCGATTATGCCGATTTGGGTGACTCTGAATCTCCCGATTTGTGTCAAACGATGGGCGCCCTTCTCTTTCGATTATGCCCCTGAAAGTTATTCAAAGTTGTTAAATCGCAAGAGGATTGTGAAAAATTACAAGAGGACCTTACAAGACTGGGACACTGGGCATCTAATGGTAGATGACATTCAATGTGAGCAAGTGCAAAGTGATGTATGTGGGAAAGAGGAACCCGAATTATAGCTAAGTAATGCAAGTTTCCACGTTAGGAGTCACCGACCAGGAAAGGGATCTAGGCATCATTGTTGATGATACGTTGAAACCCTCTGCTCAGTGTGCGGCTGCGGCTAAGAAAGCAAATAGAATGTTAGGTAATATTAGGAAAGGAAAACAAAAATGAGGACGCTATAATGCATTTGTATCGCTCCATGGTATGACCGCAACTCAAATATTATGTTCAATTCTGGTCACTGCATCTCAAAAAAGATATTGTGGAATTAGAAAAGGTACAGAGAAGGGCAACGAAAATGATAAAGAGGATAAGACAACTTCCCTAAAGCGGCTAGGGTGCTTCAGCTTGGAGAAAAGATGGCTGAGGGGTGATATGATAGAGGTCCATAAAATAAAGAGTGGAGTGGAATGGGCAGACGTGAATCACTTGTTTACTCTTTCCAAAAATAATAGGAGAAAATATTTCTTCACTCAACATGTAATTAAGCTCTGGAATTCATTGCCAGAGAATGTAGTAAAAGCAGTTAGCTTAGCGGGGTTTTAAAAAGGTTTGGATGGCTTCCTAAAGGAAAAGTCCATAGAGCATTATTAAAATGGACTTGGGGAAATCCACTGTTTATTTCAAGGATAAGCAGCATAAAATGTATTGTACTCTTTGGCGATCTTGCCAGGTACTTGTGACCTGGATTGGCCACTGTTAGAAACAGGATGCTGGGCTTCATGGACCTTCGGTGTGTCCCAGTATGGCAATACATATGTACTTATGTAAGAACCTAGTAGAAACCCAATTAGTAGCAACATTTCATGCTACCAATCCCAGGGGAAGCAGTGGCTTTCCCATGTGTCTCAATAGAAGACTATGAACTTTTCCTACAGGAACCTGTCCAAACCTCATTTAAACACAGATACACTAACCGCTGTTACCACATCCTCCAGCAACTAGTTCCAGAGCTTAACTATTCTTTGAGTGATAAAATATTTCCTACTATTTGTTTTAAAAGTATTTTCATGTAATTTCATTGAGTGTCTCCGGTCTTTGTACTTTTTGAAAGACTGAAACATACCCAAATCCATGCACTCTCTAGCTCTCTTTTCTAGTACTGTTATGTTACTCATGTGTTCATTCAGGCAGTGTGCCCCCCCCCCCCCAGGTTTGCCCACCATCCTGTAAAATTCTGGTATTTGCTGCCAGGTCTTTTCCTCAGCTGAGAGCAAGCCCTTCACACCCTCCCACCTCATTCTTAAGTTCTAATACTTTTCAATATCTCCCCCCAGAACACTAACTAATTGGACCAATAGGAGGGTGAGGAGGGAGGTGGGAATTGTGGGATGATCATCCAGTGACCGGCACCATTTTCCAGTGCTGTTGGTCAGGTTTCACTCCAGCCCCTGACCGCAGCTATGCTCCTCCAGGTGGCCTGTGTAGAAATATACTGTCACTTGCTCTCAGTGAAATACAGGCCAATGGCTCAGGTTAAGAGCTAAGCCTCTTAAAATCAAAAATCATCTCTGACACAAAATACATTTCACTGCAGCACAAAGCTGAAGTGAGTTTCCAGAGAGCTGACAAGGGAGGGGGCATTTGCTCTTGTCAACAATCCTGGGACTGGCACCGGCAAGAAGTCATGAGCAAGATGTTATGGCTAATGCAAGTGTGTAGTGGGTCATGTGCAAGTAGAGGGAGGGGGAGCTGAGGAGGGCAGATGTTGTCCTAAACATAATTTGTTTATACTTAGGGCTTGAGAACATGTGAAGTCATCCTTATCAACTGATAAGGGCCAAGAGCTCTGGTGAGAAAGATAGGGTCCATTGAAATGAATAGGGTCAGAATGGTATAAAAAGGGCAGCCTAGAGGATATTAGTTCAGATAGAAAGCAGAAGAGAGACGAGCAGAGAAGGCTGCAGGAGATGTGTCGTGTAATGCTGCTCCACATGTTGTTGCAGGAATTACCACTATTGTTAGCAGAATCTGTGGTACTTCAGGAGTCAAACACCACACACCAGAATGAGAGAAAAGTCTTCTTTATTTGCCAGCAAACAAAGTAGGACATCAGCTCTAGCTCTCTCTGTGTCCTGTCCTTCTGTGTCTTCTTCTGAGCTCTCTGGATCCTGCGTCTCCTGTCTTCTCCTGTCTGTTGTCTCTCTCGTCTCTAACGTAAGCTGCTTCTGTTCTCATTTATATTGTTCCTAAACCCCTCTAGCCCCCCTTTCTCACCAGATGGTAAAGAATAGATTGATTACCCTGTCTTGAACTAATTATCTCTACACATTTACTCAAAAATATCAGTTACATAGGTTTGATATTTCCTAAACTGACCTATGACCTGGGGCCTCTCAAACTAGACAATGTGGCACCTATCTCCTGCATTTTATTATTATTATTCACATAATCAGATTCCCGGTTAACTTCATAACTTGAGCTGGGTTCATGAAGGGGCTAAGGGGCCAGTCTTGCTTAATGGCACACAGACATGGTTTGTTATTACTTTCAGAAGACCAGTCCTACACTTAGCTATAATCCATCAAGGAGAAGACTTGACTTTCCCTGACCTCTTTCACCTTCTAGCTTCATACACAGAACTAGCTAGGACTGTGGATAATTCAAACCAGATGATGACCTCTTAAACTGCAGACAAATCTCACTTGAAAAGTCAGACAAAGATGTAACACTGAATTGAAAAGATATTCTACATAGAAATAGAACTTATTAATTAAATAGAATAAATCATATTTTAAAATAAGCAGAAATCAGAATTCCTTATAAGACAAAATCTAACTCATCTAGAATTATTTAAATCTACTCTATCTCCTTCTAAACAGCGTTCAGTCTAATCTTTTAAAACAGCTTGCTTGCTGATCCCCTCGAGATTGTCCAGTATGCCTTACTCAGAATGGCATCCAGATGTGGTAAATAATACCTATGAACAATCCATCACTCAAAAAGGGACAAAGAAAGTTTCATTTCTCACTGACCTTTCTAACCTCTAGTCTAGCAAAAGCTAGACATTTGAGTAATTAAAACCAGATGGCATTCTACCACTTTACAGGACTGAACCAAACAAACAGAATTAACAAATTAATATGATTTCTCTATCCAGGCTGCCTCAATGTGACTGCCTGATTTGCCTATACAACTTTTGGGTAAGATACCAATGCTAATAAACTATATTACTATATCAACTGAATACTGGGTTTCTTTCCAATTGAGGATCCTACTACTGCTCTGTCTGTGTAAAACCGTCATGAGCAGGTACAAGGTTGAGGTAATTAAGTATTTAGAGGGGAACATGAATCCTTTTCAGGATAGTAGAAAGCCCATGGCTTCTACTGCCCAACGAAGGTGGCAGACCTAATTATAATCATTATGGTAGCAGAGGAATGCGTTTACCTCTGTGATTAGGATCTGCCACCTTTACCTCCCATTTTTTTCTCTCTCTAAATTTAACTAACATTAGGCACAAACGGCACATTTAATTTAAAACATTTTTCTTACACTTTCACTATTATTTCTAGCGAGCACTTTAACTGCAGTCTTCAAGGTCGTCTTTCTGAGAGAAGTGCCAACCTTACATTGTTTATAGATTCAGCCCTGCGTCTTCCCTACATGAAGACAGACTGAAGCCGATTTGACACACTGAAGTTTAAAACTCATTTTTCTTCTATTTTCTGTTTTGCCCTATGCTGTGTTGGTAAAAGTGAAACACTCATCACCTATCTCTGCTTATAACAAAATCTCTTTCACTATCTCTGTCAACTGTTTTGCTCATATTTCTATCTATCTAACCTTATCCTCTCTATTTTTCCAACTTTAAACTCCAGCCTATTCTTCTTAGGCTGGTACCACTATATATTTCTGCATATTCTCCAGGTGCGGACTGATGCTAGTGCCTCTCTCACTTAACGCACATGAGATCTATGTTTCTTTATCTCTTATTCTCCGTCTGCCTCCTCTCTCAAGGGCAGCATTTCTGACATACACAGCCTTTCCCGGCTGCTTCCCCAATTACCCACAGCTATGGGGTTACATTTCTTATCGCTGGTTTGCTCACTTATACCTGCCCTTGCTTCTTGACTGATAACTAGACTTCCGTTCTTGCCTTAAATCTGCATTACTTTTATTTCACTGTTAGCCTCTTTCCAATCACTGCAGACTGATCCCACCCTTTGTAGAAGTTCCGGACTGCTGCAGTCTGTGCTGGCTGCTGTTTCCCCTCCCACAGGTATTGCTGAAAAAAAAACAGGGGAGTGTGGTGGGAACTTACTGTCCTGGTACAAAGCAGTGGGTTTTTTTAGGGTCCACTTGTCCCTCTTTTTACAGAGCACTGCTACGACCCCACGTCCCTTTGTGAATACCAAGAAGTGTTTTTTTGGGATTGCCCTCATTCAGGTACTATACATTTAGCTGACAATTACGTTTTTTTAAAGAGGTTTTGAAGTGATCAAACTGTGTGGTTGCTTTTCCGGTCTAGAGTTGACCAAGGGTTTTTCCGGTCTAGAGTAGACCGAGGGATTTTCCAGTCAAGGGTTGACTGAGGGTTTTTGTGGTGTAAAAGGTTGACCAAACTGTAAGTGATAAAGGTATTCTTTAGCGACTGTGTATTAAGTGTCTTGTGATGGATCCTGAGAGTACTCTCAATAAGTGTACGCGCTAATTGATGGGCCAGGTTTAGACCGCGGGGTTTGCTAAGTACCTTGACTATTGCATATACGTGTACATATTGAAGTTTTTGTTTTGTCTGGTTCAGCTATAATAGTACCTTTATGAAATTGCCGTAGGCAACCCTTTCTTTTTACTTAGACGTATTCACAGGTCTTCTTGGATACATCTGGGGTATCTGAATAGCCATCTTTTGAGACGTATCCTTGGAGAATTGACAGTACTGAACACAGGTAAGTATATAATTCACTCTATTTTTTTGAATTAATTTTAAATGCAGATTTATATATAGTGCTAGTCTTGTTGTTTTTCCTTTACTCTGTTAGACTCATTTCCCACTATAATATAGTTCTGCACATAATTACACAACACCATATGTGCCACCCTTTGTGCCATACACCTTTCTGACCATAGCCACGCCCCTGGAGACTGTTCTACAGTTTTTCCCTTTTGATGAACACCTTAATGCGATGGATAAAATTATTCTTATTGAGGCGCAAGAAAGTAATCCAAACTCTCTGCGCACGTCCCAACACCAGGTGCATCCACCTACAGCTCCATCTCCATGTGAGGGAGCTCCGCCTCCTTACGAGTCGGGGTTCTCCAATGACCTTTTAACCAGTGCCATTGCGGTTGGTTATATACCACCTTCACATCCTATCACTTTGAACACAGCTATCTCTTCCATCCCCGGACCAGAATCTCTGCTCCAGACCCGCCCTTCAGTCCCCAAATCAGTAACCCTTAATCAGCCCTCTAAATCAGTAAACCCCCTGTCACTCCCTATCCCTTCAGGCAATGCTTATCCAGGTCAGTCACAAATTGACGCTATGACTACCCTTGACAAACTAGACCAGGCTCCCAATGTCTTGCGGCAACCAGAATTTGCCAGCCTATATTGTTGTGCGCATATTAAGTGTTGGCGCTGCCATGGGCTAGGTCATTTTGCTTCAGAATGCTGTCGAAATCCATGGACCTTTCATTGGCATGTCCGGTGTAATAATTCCCTTGTCCAGCAATTTTTCCCTGACCCATGCTGTTCTCTGTAACTAGGCGTGGTCCGTAACAGAGCAGATTATAAGGACCCTATGGTCACTCTGCTCAACTGTACTATTGTGGAGAATAATACTTAAGCTATTAGATTAAAGATTAGGAGTTATCCTCAGTGTGTTTAGTTAATTCTTACTTCTTGTGCTAGTGTTTTATTTTTAGTAGACTCTTCTGACTTAATTCTAAATAGTGGTTACCTCCTACACTGTCTTGAATTATTGTATTATCCATGTATGATTTTGCCCTGGTCTAATGCCGTTACTTTATCTGATATTTAGGTAGGAATGAAATGGTCCCAGTTCATCGGGCTTTCTAATTAAAGATTATGTGCTCTTGGTTCAACTCCTGAATCCCCTAAATCAAAACAATGTAATAGATTTGTTTTTAGCTAAATTTTACATAAATTGTACAAGTTATTCTTTTTAAAATGAACAGGTTGGTCTTGTGTCCTTGCTCTAATTTCTCATAACAGCGAGCTATATCTCTCTTTCTACAGACCTGGCTGGTTGCCTAGATTCAGTCCCTGCTTTTCTTTTTCCTTGTTTAATCCTGATAGCATGCTCTAGCTTATAACTTTATATTCTTTGTCACCATATTTATTACTGTTTGCTTTGCAATACAGCTTTTAATTGAACTGTGATGTCATTCTTTTACTTGTCTATAACACTATGTTTGCTTTCAAAATGATTATCTCTCACTTTCTGCCTTGTTTAACATTTTTGTCTGTAGCACAGCACTGATTCCTTTAAACCTTTGGGGGAATCTGCCTTGTGCTGTAGCTCCATATAAACCTGACTTTGTTTTTTCCCTCTCACGTTTCTTTTCTACTTTTATTTAAAACTTATCTGTGAGCAGTTTAACATCTTGTCACATTAAATTATTCACTTTGAAAAAGTGTCTGATTTATTGTGTAGATTGTTCGGTTTGTTCGTTTTTTTAAAAACACAATGGTCTGATTAATGCTCACTGTTCACTGCTTTCTGTCCAAATCTCTTTTGTATTTTCTGCTACCGGAGAACTTAAAGGAAATTCTGTCCCTTCCATTTGCTCTCCGACGTCATTGTGTGTGGGTGTGTGCAAAGATTTATGAACTATCTTTCTTTTAGTAAGCGCAGATTCGTCTGCCCATAAATTACGTCCTGATAATTTTTATGCTTCCTAACTGTTTTCTGTTTCACAGCTCGCTGCTTCACAGGACAGAGGAAAGTTTAAAATGCAGTACAATCTTGATTATTCCATTATGATTTGAACTTTTTTTTCTACAGCTAACTTTTCCACCCACCCCCCATTTTCCACTCCCCCTCCTACCCCCTTCCTCTTCCCCTTCTACACCCCCTCCCTTTTCCCCCTCCACAACCCCTCCTCCCCCTTTCACCTCTCCTTCCTCTCCCCCTTCCGCTCCTCCTTCCTCTCCCCTTTCCACCCCTCGTTTCTTTCCCCCTTCCTTCCACCCTCCTTCCACCCCTCCTTTCTCTCCCCCTTCCACCCCCCTTTCACCCCTCCTTTCCACCCCCCTTCCACCCCTCCTTTCTCTCCCCCCACCCCCTTCCTCTACCCCCCTTCTGCTCTCCCTTCTACACCTCCTCCTCCCTCTCCCCTTCCTATAACCGCACCTCCTAACACACCCACTCCCCCTGCTGACCCATCCCACCTTACCCCCCCTTCACCAGACTTTTATTCTCTTTAACTACATAAAGAAGTCACTTGTTCCGGTAAGCTGATTACATACTTTTCAACTTTTTTAATTATTTTCTGAATCTGAAAACTGTCTTTCTCCTTCTTTTTGGCCACCAGAGAGGGCTACCTTGATACAGATATCCAGTATAGTTTTGATTTAAGTTGCAGAGGAAAGTAAATGGATGTGAGAATCCCATTCATTTTGGGGTAATTATAAAGGTTATACGGAGATGGTATTTCAATATGAGGGTTTCAAAGATGTTTGCATAGTAAAATTGTTCAAGCTGTTAGTGTGTCATGTGGATATACATTTTATAACTGCATATTGTTAGAAAGCCACATAACAGACACTTTAGAAAGAATACTGCAAGTCGCGATGGTGAGAGAATGGCTGACGGTCCAGAGGTCTGTTGAAAAAGTTTGAATGGGGTAATGTATCTGGTATCCTCTGTGCTCTATTTATTCTGATGTTTGCCTCCTTTTGAAGCATGATGTAAGGCCGTCTATTCTATATACAGTGCCACCTACAGTCTTTTTGAGTTACAATGCTTTTTGTCTGTCTACACAACAAGCACTGTTTTGTTCATTTCATACCTATATCTTCTTTTTTTGTGTTTCTATTTCTCTGTATATGCTCTCAAGCAGATCACATTTATTTGCACACACAATAGTTGAAGTCTTTGCACAAACTGCTTATTTACATGTAAGTCTTTTTCCAAATAAATAAGTACCCTTCCTGGATCAGGTATTTCACAAGAGAGGGTATCCCTTAGAATTTACCCAATACTGTATTTCCCTAATTCTATAAATTTTTCTGTTCACGATGTAGGGGGACCAGGATTGACTTCCTTTGCTTTTCTGTTTCTCAGGCAGTGTATAAGAATTACTGGCAATGTATTTGAATAAAACAGGGGAGAACTCCTCTGTCTGATGTCATTCCAGATCAGTATATCATCTGCTGCATACCTGCTGGTCACTTGCCCATTGTGCAAGGGCCAGGCCTATACTGAATTTACAGATATGCAGATACTTGTCAAAGGTAAAAGGATACCTGCTTGTCTGCGTGGATGCTTTCTAAAACAAAAAATGAATGGAAGCTTATTACGCATCAGAGAAAGTGCCATGACTATGACTTTCTCTTTGTCAGGAGATCATTCCCAGATTTGGGATTCCCTGCAGGACTACTACAGACAATGGTTCACATTTTTAATGGGTTCCTCAAGTCTTTTTATTTCTGCACTGGGTATTTCACACCACACTGTTTGTATTTACAAACCTACTAGCAATGGCCTAGTTGAGCACTACAATGGACTTTTAAAAACTAAATTGAGACAACTTATAGTAAATGAAATTAAAAATTGGCTCGATGCTCTGCCACTGGCCTTGTTAGCTCTTCAAGTCACCCCATCTGCCTTTTTAAAGCTGTCTCCTTTTTAGATCTGTACAGGCCGCAATATGCGCCTTCTTAAAGCCAATCCTGTATATTAGGATGTGTTACCAAATATCATTACTTTTCTGTCTTCGATTTCACAGGCAATCTCAGTCAGAAGAGAGGAGGGTAATGATAGCCCTGCCACCGGTCATCCAAAGGCTCTCAAAGTTGGAGATTTGGTTCACTGGAAGTACTACACCCCTATTTATGTAGGACCCTTACAAATTAGTCAAGTTACGAGACCACACTTCCTGGGTCCACCTAAAAGATATCCGCATCTATAAGACTCCTGATTCAGACCCTTTCAAGCCACTTGATGATTCTAGATCCATCACTACAAATAAACAAGCCATCCCCACCATCTCAGCAGTTACCACTGGTTCTGCAGCCTCCGCCATCTACGGAATCTCTGGTACTACCACTTCATGCTGATGGACTAAAACTTTCTGTCCTATGACCAAGTATCTAACAACTACAGATATTACCTTACAGGAAGAAATCACCATACCTGAACGGAACATTGCCCATTACAGAGAGCCCACCCTTGTCAATTTGACCCCTATCAAACCTATTACTGAGCCTGCACTTGCCATCTTTCCAGTGGAACTGTGTGACGCAAGTCCAACTTTTTGCTCTGAAACGACTATGCTTATCTTCTCTTACCAACATTCAAACTATAAGAACTATACCTGTTATCACAAAATGATTATGTCATAATCACACTCTGTAAGCCACTTTGAGCCTACAAATAGGTGGGAAAAGGTGGGATACAAATGCAATAAATAAATAAATAAACTCAGAGCAACCCACAAGAGGACACTGTACTCTGTACACCAAAAACTGTGTTGGGACTTGTTGTACTTATATAATTCTTAATTTTGGTTTTGGGACTAATCTATTATACATTTGAAAAGATTCACAGGTTTCTTCAGTATACTCATTAATATCACCTAGATTAATGTTAGACTGCTATTGAATTTCTTGTTATTATACTCTTGCCTACCTTCTCTATTCTCCTTACTGTTACTTGGCCCATTTATATTTCCCTGTTTAATTCTCCTGACTTAGGGAGGTATTTCCCACTGCATGAATCAGGCCGACACCCTCCAACCCCTATCTTGAGCCTCAATCACAAAAATCCACCCCAGGTACCCCAACAGTTGACTTACTCTGTTTCAATTGAAACCCTGTATCTAATCATTACTTGCCCTTTTATTTCTATTTAATTCTATTATTCCTGACAATTCTTTTCTTTTGACTTTACATTTCATACCTCTTGCATTACACCTGCCCGGCTATCAAATGGCTGGTGCTCACTCTAATGAGCCCCTGAACGGTGCCTGTCCCACTCACCCCCTAGATTGGGATCCTGGAATGGATGATGATCCTAACTGTGACCCTTTAACCAGATTTGATATCTTGTGTTACCCTTTATTTGATAGATGGACTACTGGATCTAACAGGTCCGTGTTTGATGACTTTGAAATTTTCCAGGGATGTGGACGAATTAAAATTGAACAGACTACACATCCAATAATCAGACTCTCTACTGGAGAACCTGTATATTTTTGGTATGCCACTTATAACATTGATCAAAGTGGGTGGCATCCTTGGTTTTTCATCCGGAAAATTGGAAATAGATATGTTGAAATTTATAAACTTTTCTCCGCATACGGATTGACAGGTGCCATACCTCTATTGTCACTATAGATGCTAAAGGAGTGTCAAGAGGGGTACCTGATCAATTTAAAGCCAGAAATCATTGTTGTACTTACATTCCCAATAATACTGACACTGATGATTCTGTTATAAAAGCATTACAAGACCTTTCTGCCTTAGCCAACAAAATTAGCTACTAAATCAGGTGTTGATACTGTTGTCTGGTGCATTATTCCCTATGTTCGGAGGTTTGTCTTAAGCCTCCTTGTTACTACTCTCAGTACAAGACAAACTACATTTCCACCATAAATTTTGTGTAGGACTACTGCTGTTTATTTTACTTATTTTACTTTTATTGCATGTAACGCAAGTACACCTCTTTTATTAACGAAGATATTTGTGCTGCTTATGCTGTTTAATTGACCTATTATACGTTTCTTTTTAGTTTGTTATATTCTGCCAATTTGTATAGACAGATTTAGATTGGGGATTTTTCATTTTTAAACTGTTTTACCTTTCATCATTGGACCTCGAGTGGTAACTAAGCAGACCGTCTTCTACTGTTGATGATTTCTTAATCATCAAGAGAGAACTGAATTGATTTGCTTCATTTTCTGTACAAAGGAAGAAGAAGATTGTGTTCCTATGTATATTCCAAAAACACTACAACTCAACAGTGCCTTCATATACGATCTAGATCTATTACACTCAGAGTTTTGCCATTATCTTGCTCATAATTATAAGACTGCTGTTTAACCTGCAGTAATGATTCATTATTTGGCCAATATTAACCCTTTTTAAATGCTACAATGAAATATTTCTTCCCTAATAATACTAGTTTTTAGCCTTATCTATACAAAGTTTGACTAATGATCAGCTTTGTAATAATGATATATTAGCTGATTGCAATCATATGCACTCAAATTTGTTGATTCCATCGTATGACACATAGACTTAATTGACTTCTCATGTTTCCAAGTCTCGCTCCACCCCAGAGGGGTAGATGTAGGATAGTTAGGCCCCTTGGGTTGGTTATGGTAAACGGAAGACGAACGGAAGGACCGAGATCAGAACCGCAAACAAAGAGACCTGAGCCACATCCACAACCAGAGACAGCAACCCTGAAAAAAAAACGGACCTCCAAGGGCTCCACAGCACCTCGCCACCTTAGAGAGACCGCACTGCTCAGCAAGCTGGTCAGCTCAGGCTAAAGCCGGACTGCGCTGGAAGCCAAACAGGAAGGCGTTGACTGGCCTCACACGGAGACTAGGGAAGGCAGAACACCACAGGCCAAAGGCTGTACACCAGGACCCAGAGAGTGGACAATGGACGAGGAGAGGAGCAAAGCATAAGTGCGTCCTACAGCATTTCTTCTTTATTTGTAGTATAGAATTGCATCTTCTCTGTATTTGCAGATTGATTTGCTTATTCACCAACTGAGTTCTCAGACTCATACTGCGTCCTACAGCATTTCTTCTTTATTTGTAGTATAGAACTATTCTTGTAGAACAGAATCGCTTTCTCTATATCTATAGCTTAGAACTGTATTGTTGAATTGTCCACCTATACCACATTTATTAACTGCTTAACATTGGTTTTTTTTTTATCTGTTTATTGGCACAACATTAGACATGCAAAAATATGAAAACCAAAGAACTTATTACAGAGCTTAAACAGCCACATTTCTGTGACAGAAAGAGTGCCAAACTTACATATTTTAATTTTTAACCCCCCCCCCCCCATATCCTCCCCTCTCCCCACTATTCTCAACCTCCCCTCCCCCTTCCCTCAACAATTCAATATTCTGCTTTTTGCAATAGGAGTGAGTGTGTCCCAGAATGGCGACCAGATTTTATAAAACTGGTTTCCTCTAGTAGAAGCCAAATCACTGATCCCTCATCTTTCTAACGAACAACACTGCATCATCGCCCATCGCCAATGTAGTGTTCAGGGGGCCTCCCAACTGAGCCACAGCTGCAAAATAGTTCTTTTCCCCATTAACACTGATCTCTTCAAAAAGGCCTGCAGGCCCGCCGGCTTATGCCTTTGTACCAAAAAGACATCAGGGGTTGGTTTCCAACGCACTTTCCACATAGCCGATACCTGCTGGCCCAGGGCCGACCAGAATGCCAATACTCCATGACAATACCAGAACATGTGACCCAGGGAGGCCCCCTCTCTGGCACATTTGGGACAATCATCTGTCTCTTTCAGAGATGCTCTAAAGGCCCTGTGAGGCGAGATGTGCAGCCGGAGAATAAATTTATAGTTCAACTCCGACCAGGCTGCATTCTCAGTCACTTTGTGGATAGATTTTAGACAGTTCATTGCTTGCTGCGGCTCCACTCGCCATTCAATTCCTGGCTCCACAAGACACAGATAGGAGTAGTATCAAGCAGTTCTAAAGAGTCTCGTAGGCAGCTGTGGAAGTATTTCAGTGAAGTTCTATGTTGTGCCTCCAAGTCCAGTAGCTCCTCCTGTCTCTCCCAAATCCCCTGCCTCAGGGAGTCAGCTGGCAGAGACTGAATGTAATGTTTCAGTTGGAAACAAGCAAAGTTATCACCTCGCTCTAGAGCATATTCCTCACATAAGGTCTGAAAGGGTTTAATGTTCCCCTGCTCTGTTACTACCTGGAACAAATAATGGATCCCCCGGGCAGTCCATCTTCTCAGCAAGCGGGATGATCCTCCCTCCGGGAATGCCGGGTTACCCCGAATCGGCAGTAAGGGCGACACTGAATTGTTCCACTTGTTGGTTTTACTGAGCCATTGCCATGCTCTACGTAGGGGAAGTAAAATATATTTATAGGGTCCCAGGGAGGTTAACTGATCTGAGGGGGCATGTAGCCAATACGCAAAGTGAAGGGGTTCCATCAGTGTGGTTTCGATCCTTGTACATGAGAAGAATTCAGTAGATCGAAACCAGTCTGATATATGTCGTATGCAATTCGCCATGGAGAGAAGTTTCAGGTCCAACAGCCCCAATCCCCCCTTCTCCCTTGGCCTCATAAGTTTGTGAATCCCAATGCGTGCTCTCTTCCCTTGCCATAAAAACCCATTAAGCGAGGAGATCACGTGATGAGTTGAAGGGAGCAGATGTGGTATAGCTCTCCTCTGAGGCCTCGCCCTCTCACCCGCACCCGGCAGCGAGGGCCACGGTTCCAAATCACCACCCCAAGAGGAGGAGAGTGAAAGGGACTTTATGGACCAGTTTGTCACTCGATCAGAGTCCAACATGCCTCCAAAAAGCGGGAAGAAAGAGGAGAAGACTAGACCGCTCGATACCAAGATGGCCGCGAACCCGGCATCAGAAAAAATCCCTGCGGAGTTTACCGACACGCAGTTACAGCAACTGACTGTGGTGGTCAAGTCAGCAATGGAACCACAACTTCACCAACTCCAGCAACTCTCAGGCCAACTCACCTCCTTTGAATCGCTATTAGCGGAAACTACAAAGCGAACGGGTGAGCTGGAACAGCGAATGTCGGCGGTGGAGGACGAGGAGGCCGGAATGTCGTCGCGGTTGACGGAACTCACAGAGTTGGTGCAGAAACACTCCCAGCTCATAGATGAATTGGAAAATCGATCGAGGCGGGATAATTTGCGGATTATCGGGTTCCCGGAATCCACTCCGGAACACCACTTACCAGAAGTGCTAGAGAAGTGGCTAAATTCGGAATTCGCCTTGTCGGATAGTGTTGAGCCACTGTGCCTTGAACGAGCCCATCGAGTGGGACGCAAGACAGGCCCAAATCAGAGGCCAAGAGTAATTATGATAAAAGTACACAATTACATCCATAAAGTGGAAATTCTACGTGGGATGCGGCAGAAGAGAGACTCTTTAGTTTTTGAAGGTACTCCTGTTAAAATATTTCAAGACTTTTCTGCTGCACTACAAGAACAACGCCGAGCATTTGGGCCTATATGTAAATCTTTAGCTCTCACTAAACAAAGATTCACCTTGATATATCCTGCGATCCTAAAAGTATATCACCAGGAGAAATGGCAGACCTACAGAGCACCACAGGAGGTCCCAGCAGATTTACTTAGATCCCCTCCTCCTTGAGGATTAAACTTGGACAACCAGAGTGTAATCCGTTGGGTTGGTCGTGAGCCCTTGGGCCTTGGCCGAGGCCAGCAGGGCGCCAACCCAGGCCAAGGGGAGACCGACCCACCACCGCACACCCCAGCTACACAATACCCCCTAAGCTACCCCTCCCCACAGTCCCTCAGGAAGAAGGGAAATAGGCATACAGGCGGGCCTCGCGGCCGAACCGGAACCCACGCACACAGAGCCACTCGTGCGAGCCTCACGGCTGAACTGGAACCCAATCACACACAGGGAGGGGTGAAAGAACCCAGAGGGCCCCAAGATGCCCGACACGCGCTGCACACCAGCAATAGGGCAGAGGGGGAAACAAAGAACCAGAGCGGGCCACGCCCACGCAGGGGACTAGCGCAGGACAGGGGAACTAACACAGCATTCCCCCCCCCCCCACCAGGGTAGGAGCCCCAGGCAGAAGCCAGAGGAACCAAACAAAAAAGGAAGGCAGAAAGCCTTTGCCTCAAACCCACTGTAGCCAGAGGCACACAGCACACAAAGGGTTAAGCTTGTAGAGCCAGCAGAGAGAGAGAGTGCCATAAATCAACAAACAATCAGAGAGAACGCTTCCCCTCCCGAGAGGGAGTGGGACCCATCCAACACACACACTGGCAGAGGCAGGAATACAATACACACAGTACACAAAGGGTTAAACTCACTGAGCCAGCAGGCCGGGACACTGGGAAGAGAAATCCTTAAAACAAACACTTAAAACAAACAAAGGAGAACGCTCTCACTTAGCCCAGAGCCCCGGAGGCTGAGCAAAGCCCAGCCCCCACTAAACAAACGAGCAGCTGACCCTGATTAAAGAGCTACGCGCGCGCACACACACACACAGCAGCAGCTAACCCAGAGGGAAGGAAAAGAATACTCTAAATCAACACAGATCCCTGTCAGAACCTAGAGCACGTTCTGAGAGAAACCTATCAGGCTTTCCTGTTACCACCAAATAAGTAACGCAAAAGCAGAGAAACTCTTCAGCTGCAGGCTAAAGTACTATCCCCTGACGTCAGCACAACCCCTGGCAGCCAATCAGAAGAGACGTCCCCCCTCCCCCTCAGCCAAACCGGCAGAATCATAACATCACCCCCCCTTCAAGGGCCCCCCCTACCCCGTCCACGAGGTTTAGGTTTGTGAGGGAAAAGGCGATGGAACCGTCTGACTAGGACTGGCGCGTGGACATGAGTAGCGTCCTCCCAGGAGTTGTCTGCCGGTCCATATCCCTTCCACGCAATGAGATACTGGAGATGTCCCCGGAAGCGCCTTGCATCCAAGACATCCCGGACTTCGTATTCCCCCTGGGAGGCTGAGATGGCTGGACTAGCAGGCAACGCGGGCAAAGCCCCTTTTCTCAGAATCACAGGCTTCAGCAAGGACACATGAAAGGTGTTATGTACCCGTAATGTAGGAGGTAACTTTAGCTGATAACAGACCCGATTCACTTGCCTCACAATGGGATACGGGCCCACAAATCGAGGTGCAAAGCGGGAGGAGGGAATCTTCAGACGAAGATTACGCTTGGACAACCACACCAAGTCGCCAGGCTGGAAGCGCGGTTCCACTCTGCGAGACCGATCCGCTTGGCGTTTCATACAAGCGGAGGTCACTCGCAGTGCTTTCTGAACTGATGACCAAATTGCTTGGAGCGAGGTCACCGCATCAGCCGCTGCCGGAACATCCAAGTTGGTTTTCAAGGGGGCTGGTATCCGCGGATGTCGTCCATATACGATGTAAAAGGGCGAAGCGCCCGTGGCCGAGCTCACTCGGTTGTTATGAGCGAATTCTGCCCAAGGCAGCAGCTGACTCCAGTCGTTGTGGTGCTCATTGACATACATCCGCAGGAACTGCTTCAAGCATTGGTTCACTCGTTCTGTTTGGCCATTGGATTGTGGGTGATATCCCGACGAAAAGTTCAGCTTTATTTCAAGGGCCCGATTCAGGGCTCTCCAGAACTTTGAGACAAACTGTACTCCTCGATCAGAGGTAATAGATTCTGGCAGACCATGGAGACGAAAAATAGCGCTGATGAAATACTGTGCCAGCTTCACCGCCGAAGGAAGGGTAGGCATGGGTATGAAGTGGGCCATTTTAGAAAACCGGTCCACCACTACCAAGACAACTGTGTGCCCTTCAGAGTTAGGCAGATCCGTAACAAAGTCCATGGCAATGTGGGTCCACGGTCTCTCAGGTACCGGTAAAGGCATCAGCAACCCCTGGGGTCTCCGACGGTCAGCTTTATGCTGGGCGCACTCAGGACACGCAGCCACGAACTCCTGCACATCCCGATCAAGTGAAGGCCACCAATACTGCTGGGAGATGAACCGCTTGGTTCCCAGGATCCCGGGATGTCCTGCCATTCGAGAGGCATGCCCCCATTGGAGTGTCTTTTCTCTCAGCCGGGGTGGCACAAAGGTCATACCTGCAGGTACTGCTAGCGTCATCGCGGGCACAATGACATCGGGTTTAATTACATACTGCAGGGGTTCTTCCTCCAGGTCAGCCTCCATGGACCTGGAGAGGGCGTCTGCCTTGATGTTCTTCTCCGCTGGACGATAAGTCAGAATGAAATCAAAGCGGGAGAAGGATAGTGCCCACCGGGCCTGGCGAGGATTCAGCCTTCTCGCTTCTCGTAAATAAGTCAGGTTTTTATGGTCCGTGAACACTGTGAAGGGCTCCTGCGCCCCTTCCAGCAGATGACGCCATTCTTCCAGGGCCAATTTAATGGCTAATAGCTCCTGATCCCCGATGGCATAATTCTTCTCAGCAGGGGTATACTTTTTAGAGAAGAATGCACATGGGAGAAGTTTCCCACTGGGGTGGGCCTGGGACAGCACTGCTCCTACGCCAACCGATGATGCGTCCACTTCCACAAAAAATGTATTTGTCGGGTTGGGGTGGCGCAACACTGGAGCTCCAACAAATGCCTGTTTCAGATTCTCAAAGGCCTGACATGCCTCAGGCGACCAGTTGCGAGCGTCAGCGTTCTTCTTAGTCAAGGCAGTAAGAGGGGCAGTCAGGGACGAGTAATTCCAAATAAACTGCCTATAGTAGTTTGCAAAACCTAAGAAGCGCTGTAGAGCCTTACGCCCCATAGGTTGCTGCCAGTGCAGGATGGCTGTCAGCTTACTGGGGTCCATACGCAGCCCGTGGTTAGAAATGATGTACCCCAGGAAGAGCAGTTCGGAGCGATGGAATTCACATTTTCCCAATTTCACATAGAGGTGGTTCTCCCTCAACCGCTGCAATACGGTCTTCACGTGCTCCTGGTGCTCTTCCTCAGCCCTTGAAAAAATCAAAATGTCGTCCAAGTAGACCATCACAAACTTATACAGGAGATCCCTGAAGATGTCATTCATGAAGGCTTGGAAGACGGCTGGAGCATTAGCAAGTCCAAACGGCATTTCCAGATATTCATAATGCCCGTCGCGAGTGTTAAACGCCGTCTTCCACTCATCCCCCTCCTTGATCCGCACAAGGTTGTAGGCCCCCCTGAGATCGAGCTTGGAGAAGATCTGGGCCCCCTGGAGGCGGTCGAACATCTCAGAAATCAAGGGAAGGGGGTATTTGTCCTTCCGCGTGATGGCATTGAGTCCCCTGTAGTCAATACAGGGGCGCAACCCCCCATCCTTCTTCTCCACGAAGAAGAATCCAGCCCCCGCGGGCGATTTAGAGGGCCGGATGAAGCCTCGAGCTAGGTTCTCTCGAATATACTGGGACATGGCTTCCGTCTCTGGCCGGGATAGGGGGTATACGCGGCCACGGGGAGGTTCAGTGCCAGGTAGTAGCTCTATGGCACAGTCATAGGAGCGATGAGGGGGCAGAATCTCTGCTTGCTGTTTGGAAAAAACATCTCCAAAGGATCTGTAGGGCCCCGGTAACATAACATTGGCTCGATCCAAAGGAAGCGTCACTGGAGCTGGCGAGACCTTATCCAAACAGACCTTCTGGCAGCCCGGGCCCCACGCCGTCAATTCACCCCGGGCCCAATCAATGCAAGGGTTATGCAGGCGAAGCCAGGGTAATCCCAGGATTATGGCCTCAGTGGCCGACGGAAGGACGTAGAAGGAGATCACTTCTTTGTGTAAGACTCCTACCCGTATGGTCATAGGCACAGTCCTGGAGCGGAGAACTCCCCGAACCAGTCCCCAAGCCGCTGAGACAGTGATGGACTGAGGTAACTCCATTGTAGGAATTTGATGAACCCGCACCAGGTCCGCGCTGATAAAGTTGTCTCCCGCCCCCGAGTCAACTAGCGCCTCAAAACAAGGGGTATCCTTAATCGCCAGTAGAACTGGCACCAAAACCTGCATCCAAGGGGAGAAGGACTTTGGCCCTGACCTGGTCTCCCTAGCCAGTATCAGGGCTGCTGGTTTCCCGACTTCTTTCTCTTTGGGCACTCACGGACAAAGTGCCCCTTCACTTCACAATGCAGGCACAGCCCCTTAGAGCGTCTCCGCTGTCTCTCCTGGGCCGCCCGGTCAACCTGCATAGGTTCAGACCCATCGGGCACACCCAGCGACGGGGAAGCAGGGCTCTTGTGTGAGCTCCTCAAGTTAGCCCCTGCAACCTGCTGACCAGCGCGACGTTCACAGGCCCGCTCCCTGAACCGGATGTCCACCTGGGTGCAGAGACGGATGAGATCATTCAGATCTGAGGGCAGCTCCCGGCCTGTGAGTTCATCCTTAATGTTGGCCGAGACCCCAAGCCAGAATACCGCAGTCAGGCTTGGGTTATCCCAACCTAGCTCCGCAGCCAAGGTCCGAAACTGGATGGCGTACTCACCCAGAGAGAGTCGCCCCTGATGTAGGTTCAACAGCTGAGTCGCCGCCGAAGAGTGCTTCCCAGGTTCCTCAAAGATGAGCCGAAATTGTTTCAAGAACTCTGCCAAATTATCCAGGAGGGGATCCTTCTTCTCCCATAAGGGCGAGGCCCAGGCCAGAGCGGGGCCTGCCAGTAGAGAGATAATATAAGCCACCTTCGCCCGATCCGAAGGAAAATCCCGGGCCTGCAACTCGAAGACAATTTGGCATTGATTGAGGAACCCCCGGCAGGTCTTACTGTCGCCCTCGTACCTCGGGGGCGTAGCCACCCGAATCCCTCGGCCGCATGCGTGGGAACCCGGCGGAGTAGCTGCTGGCGGGCCCTCCGCAGCCCCCGTGACAGTCAGCGTGTCTACCCATTGAGACAGTGTGTGCACGACTCCCGATACCTGTTGTAGCTGAGCATGCAATTGCTGGAGCAGCTGCATGGGGGATGGATCGGTCGAGCTCATGGCTTTTGCGTTCTGTAATCCGTTGGGTTGGTCGTGAGCCCTTGGGCCTTGGCCGAGGCCAGCAGGGCGCCGACCCAGGCCAAGGGGAGACCGACCCACCACCGCACACACCAGCTACACAATACCCCCTAAGCTACCCCTCCCCACAGTCCCTCAGGAAGAAGGGAAATAGGCATACAGGTGGGCCTCGCGGCTGAACCGGAACCCACACAGACAGAGCCACTCGTGCGAGCCACACTGCTGAACTGGAACCCAATCACACACAGGGAGGGGTGAAAGAACCCAGAGGGCCCCAAGATGCCCAACACGCGCTGAACACCAGCAATAGGGCAGAGGGGGAAACAAAGGACCAGAGCGGGCCACGCCCACGCAGGGGACTAGCGCAGGACAGGGGAACTAACACAGCACCCCCCCCCCCCCCCACCAGGGTAGGAGCCCCAGGCAGAAGCCAGAGGAACCAAACACAAAAGGAAAGCAGAAAGCCTTTGCCTCAAACCCACTGTAGCCAGAGGCACACGGAACACAAAGGGTTAAGCTTGTAGAGCCAGCAGAGAGAGAGAGTGCCATAAATCAACAAACAATCAGAGAGAACGCTTCCCCTCCCGAGAGGGAGTGGGGCCCATCCAACACACACACTGGCAGAGGCACACAGTACACAAAGGGTTAAACTCACTGAGCCAGCAGGCCGGGACACTGGGAAGAGAAATCCTTAAAACAAACAAACAAAGGAGAACGCTCTCACTTAGCCCAGAGCCCCGGAGGCTGAGCAATGCCCAGCCCCCACTAAACAAACGAGCAGCTGACCCTGATTAAAGAGCTATGCGCACGCGCACGCACACACACACAGCAGCAGCTAACCCAGAGGGAAGGAAAAGAATACTCTAAATCAACACAGATCCCTGTCAGAACCTAGAGCACGTTCTGAGAGAAACCTATCAGGCTTTCCTGTTACCACCAAATAAGTAACGCAAAAGCAGAGAAACTCTTCAGCTGCAGGCTAAAGTACTATCCCCTGACGTCAGCACAACCCCTGGCAGCCAATCAGAAGAGACGTCCCCCCTCCCCCTCAGCCAAACCGGCAGAATCATAACACAGAGAGATCTGGGTGACAAAGAGTTCTAATTGTTGGAGTTGTGAGTATCTTAGTGGAACGGGCTAATGTAATGAAGGTTAAACAACTTGCTGTCCTGGGGTGCCGGGTGGTGGGGGAGCGGGGAGGCCGCCATCATTGATTTGAGTTACAGTTTGGTTAATAGATAGTAACAGGTTGAATAAGGGATTGGGTCAGGGAGGGGGGGAGGGGGGTTGGGTTAGGAGGGGCTGAGATACATGATTTATACACATTGTACAGGACTTACTGGACTCACATGGGACATACATATAATAATGGGTGTTATACACATGAGGTGGCGAACTGGGTCACAGGGTTCCTTGGGCAAGGCTGGGCGCTCAAGGAATGGCATTAATCCTTTAGAATCAGCGATGGATAAGTTGCACAAATGTAAAAGTTAAGTCCATACGCTTCTCCACGTGGAACGTGGGAGGCATTTCAACCCCGATTAAAAGAGCGAAAATACTAGCAGCACTGAATAGGCATAAAACAGATGTGGGTTGCTTACAGGAAACTAGACTCTCGGCGGCAGAGCACACAAAGTTAAAACGCCAGTGGGTGGGAGAGGTATACTCATCCGCATCTGCTGAACGTAAGGGTGGGGTGGCTATATTAATACGGAAAAGCCTCGCGGCCAAGTCTGAGGTAATTGAAGTGGACCAGGACGGGCGCTATATATGGGTACAAGATAGGGAATTTATGATATTGGGCTTATAAGGCCAAATACCTATGATCCAAAATTTTTTGCCCAGTTGATCCGAGTGTGTATGCCCTACCTCTCGAAGCAGCTCATGGTGATGGGTGACTTTAATCTGGTGTCCCATGATTGTTCCAACCCTCGTTCGGCATATAGAGGAGGTCCGAGATCACATGCTCTTTCTTATTTCATGCAAACACTTAATTTGGTGGATACATGGCGTGGTCTCCATCCAACAGAACGAGACTACACCCATGAATCTCGTGCCCATGGGACTTTCTCCCGACTTGATTATATATTAGTTTCTCACACCACCTTTCCATGGGTGTTGAATGTGGAAATTGGTCCGGAGGAGATCTCGGACCACTCCATTGTGTGGATGGATGTGGAATCTCCAGGGTTCTATCAGCAGGCGAGGAGGTGGAAGTTCCC
The DNA here is from genome assembly GCF_901765095.1 of Microcaecilia unicolor. NCBI lineage: Eukaryota > Metazoa > Chordata > Amphibia > Gymnophiona > Siphonopidae > Microcaecilia > Microcaecilia unicolor. Next base: position 319,308,449 of record NC_044032.1, on the reverse strand, counting down.
AATTCACCTGTACCAAGATAAAGATTTTAGATCATATTTAGCTCAGAAATGGGAAGATTATTCCAACAATAATCGGTGCGGCAAATCTCCTTCAACTCCTTAGCCTTTTCCTCGTTGCTCTGAAAAAGAAGAGAGATGGCATTTTCCAGTTCTGCTACAAATTGCGGTGAGCGATTAAAATATAAACAAACTTCCTCTATTATCCCCAGGGCAACAGAAACTCCAGCGAGAGGAATGGATTTTGCCAACCACATATTTAACATAAGGATCAACCGGGCCTATTTTGGGCAACTGCTAAAGCAGTGCTGCGAGGCGATATTATAGCCTATGCCTCAGCTTATAACAAGAAAATTGCCTCAGCAATATTAAAGCTAGAAAAAGACCTAAATAGAGCTAAAAAGCAGCATCTTAAACACTCTACTGCATCCACAAAGGAACAACTCCACACAGTCTAGGTGGCCCTTAATTCTTTATTACATCAGAGAGCCCAACGTTCCATGGCATATCAAAAATACAAATTTCAACGATATGGGGATCGGTCGGGGGCCTTTTTAACGAGATTGGTTCAATCCGGGGGACCGCGGAAACCAATTGTTACCCTTAGAGACCATAGGGGGAAACTCCATAATAAGAGTGAGGAGATAGCTGGAATCCTTAAGAACTTCTTTAGCGCCTTATATGAGTCGTCTCAGACCGCGGGCAGCAAAGAGACCATTCAATTTTTGGATCAGGTAGGCCTACCACACTTGACAGAAGAGGAGCAGGGTGACCTAGAGCGTCCCTTAAACTTTAAAGAAATACAAGATGTAATTAAATCTTTACCTGTTGGATCAGCACCTGGGCCAGATGGATATTCGGGGGAGTTCTATAGGCTGTTGCCCCCCTCCTTCTACCCTAGGATGCATGATTTTTATGAACAGATCATTGGGGAGGGTAAATTCCCATCATACTTTAATAAGGCATTTATTACGTTAATTCATAAACCAGGCCGCCCGGAGGATCAGGCTAATTCTTATAGACCTATCTCCTTAATTAATGTTGATCTCAAGGTCCTAGCCAAAATCATAGCGAATCGACTATCAAACATTCTGCCCAGATTGGTTGGGGAGGAGCAGGTGGGCTTCGTCAAAACCAGACAAGCGGCTAGTAATGTTTGTCGATTATTACTGGCCATGGTATCAAGCCAACAACACCAAATTCCAACCTGTATGTATTCCCTCAACGCTGAAAAAGCATTTGATAAGATCGAATGGGAATACATATTTACTGTGTTGACACATATAGGGTTTGGTGGGTGGACTTTTGAGGCCATAAGAGCCCTGTATTTAGACCCGGAAGCAGCAGTGCTAATTAACGGAGTACAGTCCCAATCTTTTCACATAAAAAAAGGAACTAGACAGGGATGCCCCCTTTCACCATCACTTTTTATACTGGCTATGGAACCCCTGTTGAGGGCCATTAAACACTCAGGGGAGATCCCAGGGGTTCGAGTAGGGGGAGAAACAATTAAGGCCTTGTCCTTTGCAGACGATCTCATGATCATTACCAAACAGCCGCAGACTACTCTGGGAAAGTTGCTGGATATGATTCAAGAATTTGGGAGAATGTCAGGTTTTATCTTATAGGCCTTAGGGTTTTCCCTACAACTGAGGGCGCACAGGAATTGGGCACTCCTCTATCTTGGGCGGAGAATAGAATTAAATACCTTGGCACATATATAACTCAGGATATGACAAGATTATACCATGAGAATGTAACTCCTTTGATGGAGATGACTTGTCAAAGGTTGAAGTTGTTTATTTATTTATTTATTTAATTGCATTTGTATCCCACATTTTCCCACCTATTTGCGGGCTCAGTGTGGCTTACAATACATTGTAAATGATGGAAATACAGTTTGTTACATTACGATTATGGGTTACATTGTGAATAGTTAAGGAAGACAGAGTCAGGTCAATCACCTTTGGGGCGTAGAAACTATAGGATATGACGTTGGGGAATTACTAGGGTGATCGAATAATAGCAAGAGAGCGATGGGGTATAACAGTTTTTATCTGTGGGTAGATTATTGAATGGGAGAGAGTACGGGGAAGTGGAGTACGTGAGGTAATGTCTTGAGGCATTGTTATGGTGTATATGGGATTTATATGTTTTGATCCTTGCAGTATGTTTTTTCAAAGAGATAGGTCTTCAATCGTTTGTGGAAGTCGGTCAACTCATAGACCGCTCTCAGGCCGCATGGCAATGCGTTCCAGAGTTGCATGCTCATGTAGGAGAAGGTTGATGCATGTAGTACTTTATACTTTATGCCTTTGCACTTAGGGAAGTGGAGGTTGAGGAAAGTTCTGGATGATTCTTTGGCGTTTCTGGGTGGCAGGTCTACCAAGTCAGACATGTATGCAGGGGCTTCACCGTGAATGATTTTGTGAACTAACGTGCATATTTTAAAGGTGACACGTTCCTTGAGTGGGAGCCGGTGTAGTTTCTCACGTAAGGGTGCTGCGCTTTCGTATTTTGGTTTTCCGAAGATGAGTCTGGCTGCTGTATTCTGGGCTGTCTGAAGTTTTCTCATTATTTGTTCTTTGCAGCCTGCGTATAGTGAGTTGCAGTAATCCAGATGGCTTAGTACGAGTGATTGTACCAGGTTGCGGAAGACAGATCTTGGAAAGAATGGTTTTATTCTTTTCAGCTTCCACATGGAGAAGAACATCTTTTTTGTTGTGTTGTTCGCGTGAGTCTCAAGTGTAAGGTGGCGGTCGATTGTGACTCCAAGGATTTTTAAATTTTCTGATATTGGCAAGTTTAGTTTAGGTGTGTTGATAGCGGTAAATTTGGTTGTGTTGTATTGGGAGGTTAGTATGAGACATTGAGTTTTTTCTGCATTCAATTTCAGTCGGAATGCATCTGCCCAGGTGTTCATGATGTGTAGACTTTGGTTGATTTCGTTGGAGATTTCGTTGATGTTTTGTTTAAAAGGAATATATATCGTTACATCATCGGCATATATGTAAGGGTTAAGGTTATGGTTTGATAGAAGTTTTGCCAGTGGGGTCATCAGTAGGTTGAAAATTGTTGGTGAGAGGGGAGATCCCTGCGGTACTCCGCACTCAGGTGTCCATGCGGCAGATGTGGTTGAATTTGATGTGACTTGGTATGAGCGTGAGGTTAAGAACCCCTTGAACCAATTTAGGACATTGCCTCCGATGCTGAAATATTCAAGAATGTGTAATAGGATTCCGTGGTCAACCATGTCAAAGGCACTTGACATGTCAAATTGTAGGAGGAGTATATTGGAGCCGGTTGCGATCCGTTGCTTAAATTTGGTCAGTAGGGTAGTTAATATTGTTTCTGTGCTGTGATTCGAACGGAATCCTGATTGGGCGTCATGCAGTATTGAGAACTTGTCAAGATAACTTGTGAGTTGTTTGGTTACCACTCCTTCTGTTATTTTGGTTATTAGTGGTATGGATGCAACTGGTCTGTAGTTAGTTATTTCACTAGCGTTTTTCTTTGTGTCTTTGGGTATTGGGGTGAGTAAGATTTTTCCTTTTTCCTTTGGGAAAAGTCCGTTTTGTAGCATGAAATTCAGGTGGTTCGTTAAGTCTACTATGAATTGTTGAGGAGCTGATTTCATGAGGTTGCTTGGGCAGATGTCTAGTTTGCATTGGGATTTGGCGAATCTTTTAAGCGTTTTAAAGATAAGGTCTTCTGACAGTACTTCGAATTCAGTCCAGATCCTGTCTGCTGGGTATATTCCATCTTCTGGGTCTAGACAGTTCAGGAATGTGGTGTATTCGGTAGGGCTGGTAGGTATTCTAAGTCGTAGTTGTATGATTTTCTCCTTGAAGTATTTCGCGAGGTCGTCGACCCCTGGTATTTCTTTGTTATTGTTTGTAACAGGTGTAGTGTCTAGCAGCTTATTTACAAGGTGGAAGAGTTTGTGCGTGTCTTTGTAGTTTGGTCCAATCATAGTTTTATAGTGTAGTCTTTTAGTCTATTTTATGGTGTATTTGTATTTCCTCCGAAGTGTGTGTTCATCTTTCTTTTTGTTCCAAGCGCGTTCTAGTTTTCTGACTTGCGTTTTGAGTTCTTTCAGCGGTGAACCATGGATTTGATTTTTTCCTGTGCGATGTTCTGGTTTGGATTGGGGCAATTGTGTCTAATATTGTTTTACATATGTTATCCCATTCTTGGAGGAATTGTACGGTGTCTGTGTTTGCTGGCCATTCATTTTGGTAGACCTGTTGCCAGAATGTTGTAGGGTCTATTTTTCCTCTCGTGGTGTATGTTGTTCGTTCATTTTTGTTGACTGCGTTTCTGTGTGTTTTTCGCCAGAGGAGGGAGACATGTGCTTTATAGTGGTCTGTCCATGGTGTGGGTGTCCATCTTGTGTCTGTAAGTAGGATAGTTGAGTCTAGGTCAAATTTGTGTGTAATGATGTCTAGTGTGTGTCCTTTTTCGTGTGTTGGTTGGGTATTTGGAGCGTGTAAGTCCCAGAGTTTCAGGAATTCTTTGCATTCTAGTGTGTTTTTTGAAGTGTCGTCTTCAAGATGTGGGTTGATGTCTCCTATAATGAAGATATTGGAGGCTGAGACAGATGTGTTCGAGATGAAGTCCATGAGTTGCGCTTGGGAGTCTTTCCATTTTCCTGGTGGTCTGTAGAATAATATTGTATTGAGGTGTCCTTGTAGGTTCGGATGATTGATTCTTGTCGAGGCGATTTCGAGTTGTGGTGAGGTGGATTCACCAGTAGTTGCGATGGTGAACTCGGATTTGTAAATTATGGCTATTCCGCCACCTCTTTTTCCATTTCTTGTCCAGTGGGTGATTTTGTAATCTGGTGGGCATGTATCTTTGATGGCGGGGTCTGTGGGGCCGTGAAACCATGTTTCCGTGATGAATAGAAGGTCTAGTTTCTCTGTGGTAGTCCAGTCTAGTATGTCTACAGAATTGCTTACTGCTGATCTTGCGTTGATGTATCCTATTCGGATTGAGCGGTATGGTTCTGTAGGGAGGTTAGATGTGTTTATTTTTATTAATTGTCTGTTTCCTCGGTGGTTGGATTTGTTGTTGTTGGTTTTCTTCTCTTTCTGTTGGTGGTGTTCGTATGTGGAGACGTTGCCTTTTGGTTGGTTATTGTTTTTTTGGTTTGGTGAGTTATTAGTAGGTTGTATATATAGTTGGTGTGTTGTGGTTGGATTACTGTAGATGTTGGGGGTGGTCCATGCGTAGTGGATTATGGGAATGAGATAGATTATTATCAGTAACTTATTAGTGTTCATGTTGGGTTTATGTGGACGGTGTTCGTGGGAGTGTGGGTAGTGTTGGTGGTATCAGTAGTATTTGTGGCGGTGTTGATCGGTATTGGTGATATCTGTAGCATTTACAGGGAGTTTTTCAAGCGCGTTATAAGTCTATAAACAATTAAAGCAGTTAGATGAAGCATTTAGAGCATTAGAAGAGAGTCTTTCAGCATGCAGCAAGCATCTAAAGTATATAACGCATTTAGTCATTTAAAGAGAGTCCTTCAGACACGCTATGAAGCCTATTAGCGATTGAAGCATTTAGATGAAGCATTTAGAGTAATTATAACATTTGAAAGGAGTCTTTCAGCATGCATAAGCATAACTTCTGGATAGAGCAGTCATTTAAAGAGAGTCCTTCAGACACGCTATGAATCAAATTAGCAATTGAAGCATTTAGATGAAGCATTTAGAGTAATTATAACATTGAAAAGAGTCTATCAGCCTGCAGAAGCATAACTTCTGGATAGAGCAATCAGCTTATTTAAATTAGGTATTAACAGGAGTTCAGGACTATAAAAGTAAAGGCAATAGCAGCTGTGGAAAATAACCTTGGGTAGATTCAAGCAGGTGCTCGGATCCGGGAGGGGTAATGGTGGTGGTAGTAGCCGCAGTGGCGAATAACCAGTTTATTCCTATTTGTTGTTTTCATTTCATTTCTACTTGCCGCGGGATCGGGTTTGGGCAGTAATGGCCCCAGATGCCATCCACGCCGTCGCTGAAGGACCGCCGTCGGAGGTCCAAGAATGCAACCCTTAATCGTCCCAAATATAATCCCGTCGCTGGCTTCCTTGTCTCGTCCTCCTGATATTTCGCGCCAGCTGGTCGGTGAACGGTCCAGGGGTGGTTGCGGCTCTTGCCTCGATGATTGGTGCCTCTCTAGTTCTTTTCTTTCTCGTATGCCCAGATTCCTCGTGGCCTGGTGTCCCGCGGCGCGCCCGAGTCAGGAGGTCGCTCTATCCTGGCCTCACATCACGCGTCGGGCAGAACCGCTGCAGGTCCCGATCAATTACTGCATCCTTGTTCACTCTTGAGCCCCGATGGGTCAAGCGCTGTAGTTTTTACACTCGGCCGCAGTTCTTTCCAGCGTCCGGGGCCGTTAAGACAGCCGCGTTCCAGGATGTCGGATCTTGGTGTTTCCGGGTCAGATTCCCTGAGTCGGTAAGTATGGTAGTCCCGGTCTCGGTCTGGTCTTGTCCGAACCTTTCCGGTTCGGTCAGGTGTGTTTGCTGACACCTGGATGGCCCATTGAGTCTGCCTACTACAGGTCTCGGTCGTCAGTGGGTGGGTGGGCCGCGAGGCCTGGGCGTTTCATCCGAACTCGTCGCTAGCCCTCTGAATCCTGGGTCTTGATCAGATCGGCCGACTCCACAGGATTCAGCTCTGGTCTGGCTCCTTCCCGGTCCGTTCCGGTCCGGTTGGAGACGGCCCAGGTGGTCTGTTTGTTAGGGACCTCAGGAGCTCGTTCCGGGAGCTCCTTACCTGTCGGCCATCTTCAATCAGATTACCCCCTGTCTCTATTAGGAAGAATAGCGCTGTACAATATCCTGCTGGTGCCGAAGTGGATTTACATCTTCCAGATGCTGCCACTCTTCCTCAGGCCTGAAGACGAGAAGAAACTGAATAAACACCTACAATGTTTCTTGTGGAGAAAAAGCGGGCTCAACTCTCCATTAAGTCCCTGTGTGTCCCGGTGGAGCATGGAGGGCTGGGATTGCTGAGCATTCGTTACCTTACTATAGCCAGTAGCAGGAGGCATATTTCAGACTGGTTTCGATCAACTTCAGTATTCTCTGCTACTCAAATAGAGACGATTCTCACCCGGGACACTCATTTTAGTTGCCTGCTTCATGTGGGAGGGGGCCCATTACCACCCATATTGACTGATTCGCATATCCTCCCCACAGCAAAAGCAACCTGGAGGTGGATCTGCCGTCACCATCAGTTTTCAGCAAGAACGACTCCATTTATGGCAATTTGTGGTAATCCTAACTTCCCTCCAGGAAATATTTATCCTGCTTTTGCCAGATGGCAGAGGAACAGGCTAATCTATTTAGTCCATGTACTAACAGAGGAGGGTCAGATGCGGCCATTTGAGGAGTTACAAAACCAATTCAGGCTACTACCCTCGGATCGTTTCCATTATTACCAACTGAGACACTATGTCCATAGCATCCCATGGACAACACTAACAGAAGATGTACAGGAGGAGCTGTCCTCCGCCTTTTCTTTGCAATCACAAACAAAGGTGCCAATGCGGATGCACCACAGACATATTAGAGACTCAGTACAGGAGCCCAACTATACAGCACTGGCAGCGTCTTGGAGTGAGGAGCTGGCAGTGTCAGTGTCAAGTCCAATTCTTCAAGACTTTTTTCGTAGTATTCAGAGTTCCTCAAAATTGGTGTTGTATCAAGAGATGGATTATAAGTTTGTAATGAGGATACATATGTCACCTCAAAGGGCATTCCATGCAGGAGTGTCCCCAGACGGTGCGTGCCCTAAGTGTCTAGCCCAGGGCGCTACTCTGGGCCATATGTTTTGGTCCTGTTCCAAGATAACAGCCTTCTGGTCTAATTTATTAAAGTATACCTCGACATTGTGGCACACTTCATGGAAACGCACTCCCCTTCTATTGTTTGGAAAACCGTTACTGACCACCCCCATACCAGCAGGATACAAAGGATTTGTACGCAGAGCAACAACAACAGCTAAAGCAGTCATATTGAAAGAATGGATCTCCTCCAAAAGCCCTACAATCCAACAATGGCGCAGTAAAATGATTGACTATATGAAGTTTGAGTGGAGAGTGGCTAGGTCTGATTTAAAGTTTTCAGAATCTGCCTTCTTTCGTGTTTGGACACCCTTTTGGCAAACGCTCACACCAGCCGGGAAAGGACACCTTATGAACATGTGAACCCCTGTGAGAGACTTAGTGTATATGTTTGCTAACATGTATCTTACTATTAAGGGAAGGAGGGAGGGAGGGGGGAGGTAGGGAGGGAGAAAATGTGAGCAAAATTCTTTGCATTTGGCAGAGCTGGTAGATATGTGAGAGTTTAAAGTATTCCCAACATAAGTTGCACTAGTTGTTGCAATAAGTTCAAATTTTGTATACTACTTTGTTTCTATATTTACTTTGCTGTAATTGACTATGAGGCATATTTTCAAAGCACTTAGCCTTCCAAAGTTCCATAGAAACCTATGGAACTTTGGAAGGCATAGGGGCTTATTTTCAAAGCACTTAGCCTCCCAAAGTTCCATAGAAACGTATGGAACTTTGGGAGGCTAAGTGCTTTGAACATATGCCTCTAAGTGCTTTGAAAATATGCCTCTATATGACTCACAATAAACAGAAATTGAAATAAATAAAAACCCATTAAGCTGTTTCTGAAGTCATTTGTCCTCCTTATAACCCAACATAAGCGGGAGCATTTGCAAAGTATATGTCCACCTAGGGAACAGTATCATGTTGAATAAAGCTATACAGCCGTGGAGCGAGAGTGGTAACTCCCGCCACCCCTGCAAGGTAGCCGATAGATTATCTCTCAAGGGCCCCAAGTTTACCGAGTATAAACAAGCTAAGTCGGATGGGATAAGCACGCCTAAGTATCGGACCACCCCCTCGGCCCATTGGAATGGAAAGTCTCCCACCCAGTCTTCTCTGACCGCCGGCTGTACCGGGAGTGCTAATGATTTTTGTAAATTTAATGTGAGCCCGGAGAAAAAACCAAACTCCTCTATAACTTCTAACAGGTGGGGGACCGAGAAATCAGGCTGTGTGAGGGTCAGGAAAAGGTCGTCCGCAAATGCCAACACCCTAATCTCAATCCCACATAGTACCACTCCTTTGATGTCTGGGTCTCGTAATATGGAGCGCAAGAGTGGTTCCAGATACAATAAAAACAGTGATGGGGATAGGGGACACCCCTGCCTAGTACCCCTTGCCACCACAAAGGGGTCAGAACGCAGCCCGTTTACCAATACCCGTGCCATGGTATCCCTATAGAGAGTCTTTAGAATGGCCAGAAACCTTCCCCCCACCCCAATATATTCTAAGACTTGAAATAGGTAATCCCAATTGACCTTATCGAAGGCCTTGGCTGCATCCAGACTCACCAGCAGTAAGGGATCACCAGTAGCCTGGCCATAGGCGCCGCTAGTAGTACTTTCCACACATGGGTAACTACGTGGCGGCTCCTCACAAACCCTACCTGGTGCTCCCCCACCAAAGATGGGAATGTGGGCTGCCAACCGGTCTGCCAATACCCTGGCCAAAATCTTTATATCCACGTTTAGTAAGGAGATGGGCCTATAGGATTCAATCTGATCTTTCGGTTTGCCGGGTTTGGGAATCAATGTGATAAGGACCTCGTTCTCCCCCCTGGAAAAGAAACCCCTCTCAGTCATCTCATCATAATAAACTACCAGGGGGCCGCACAACTGGGGCGCCAGGAGTTTAAAGTATTCATTTGAGAACCGATCAGTCCCCGGGGCAGAACCCAGTGTCAAAGATTTAATAACTTTCTGCACCTCTAGTCCTTGGATTGGGGCTGACAATGCCTGCCATGCTTCCGCCCTCAGCTTCGGCATTCCTGCTTCTTCTAAATAATCCCAAGATGAGGGCCCCAATTCTCGGTCACCCATAGCATACATGCCCTCAAAAAAAACATGGAACCCCTCTGTGGTGTGGAAGCCCGTATCCCCCTTTGATCAACTATCGTGGGGATAAACTGGCGTGAAGTACTGGACCTTGCTACCCTTGCGAGCAATTTCCCCGTCTTGTTGCCAAAACATTGAAACTTTAAGCGACCCACTAATAATTGTCGATGAGCCTGCTCATGCAAGAGTGAATTGAGAGCCACCAAAGCGGCGTCCATGTTGTCTTTATTCACTCTAGTGGGGTATGAGATATGCCTCTTCTTTGCCAGTTTATACTCCCTTTCTAGGTGTAGTACCCCAGCAGCCAACCTCTTGGTCCTGGCACTTAGATTAGCAATCACCTCCCCACGCATGACAGCCTTGGAAGCCTCCCAGAAAGTATTGGATGAATCACACGAAGCAGCATTGGTATCTACGTAAAATTGCCATTTTGCCTGCAGGTGTTCTAAAAAATGTTTATCCTGATAAAGATAGGTGGGAAATCGCCACGGCCTGACCCCAAACGTGCCCCCAGTGAGATCCAGAACCAGCCATATCATAGTATGATCTGATACTGCTGCCATCGGGCCTAACTCAGCCTTCCTGACCCTAAAAAACCATTCCTGGGAAATCAATATATAATCAATTCTCGACCAAGACTGATGGACTTTGGATTGATGGGTATAGTCCCTAGTGGTGGGGTTATGCACTCGCCAAGGGTCCACTAAGTGTAGTTGGTCACAAAGGGCTGGAATTCCCTTCCCGCTCCCCAGCCCCGGGATTGCCCTGGGGGAGGACCTGTCTAATGCAGGATTAAGTACCTGATTGAAATCCCCCGCCCAGATCCAGGGGGCAATATATTGTAGACCCAGGGAGATAAGTGCATGGAAGAAGCTGGGACTATAATCATTGGGTCCATATACCCCGCACAGATAGAATTTCTGCCCAAGGTAATTGAGCCGAAGTAAGACTATACGACCCTCTGAGTCTTTATAAACTAGTTTAGTCTGGCAGGGAAGTCCCTTTTTGATTAATATGGCCACCCCACTTTTCTTACTTCCTGAAGAGGATAAATAACACTCCCCCACCCATTGTTGTTTAAGTTTTTGATGTTCTGTATCCGTGAGTTTAGTCTCTTGGAGACATGCTATGGTGGCACCCTTATGCCTCAACTGGGTCAAGATTTTATATCGTTTCACCGGGGATGTAATCCCAGAGACATTCCAAGATAATATTTTTAACTGGGAGTGATCAGCCAATCAGCCGAGAACTAAGAATTAAATTATCAGATCCGTTGTCTTGATCACCCCAGGGGCCAGCCCCTCCCCCCCGGGGAATCCAACCACCAGACAAAGCAGGGGCCTCCCCAGAGACCAAAACTCCCCATTTATTGTCACTGTTCTAATATCTGAGTACACCCCCACCCCCACCACACTCTCATAAATCCAAAGAACCCTCCACTTAATCCTCCCCCTCCCCCATAACCAAATCCCCATGCGCTCCACTCCCCCACCCTTCCTGCCTTGCTCTCCCCTAATCCCCCCTCCCCTCCCTACCCCCCAAACCCCTATGAACACACATCTGTAGAGTCACCTAGATGTTGAGGAAACTGTGCCCCCATAATCAATAACATTAGACCCTTCTCACAGTACCCAAGCATAACTGAGTAACAGCCTACCATACAGAGATTACAAGCTTACAGTGCTTAAGTGCAAAGTCTAAGCTGCTCATCTTTCATGAGGCTCTTCCTGATTGTTGTTTCCTTGTCGGTCGAGACCTCCCACAAATTCTCTGGCAGCTGAGGCTGAGGTAAAAGAGTTCCAGCGTCCGTTCTGTTTAATTTTCAGGACGACAGGGTATACCAGCATAAACTGGATGTTCAGGTCGTGGAGATGGCTGCACATAGGGGTGAAAGCTTTTCTTTCTCTTGCAATGCCGTGGAGTAATCCTGATATATGCGGATTGCGCTGCCGTTGAACTTTGTAGCCTCACGTTTCATGCAGTAGCTATTCAAAATTTCCATTTTGTGGAGGTAATTATGAATTTTAATATTCACCGTGCGCGGTCACGCACGGCCATCTTGCAGCCTTCCAATTCTGTGGGCCCTCTCCAGGCTTAGCGTGGTCGGAAAGCGCAAGTTCGCTTTTCAGCCATTTTTCCAACTCCTCTAAAAGTTTTTTGTCCCCTACTGACTCCGGGATCCCAATGAGTCTTAGATTAGATCGTCGCAACCGGTTTTCCAGGTCATCTATTTTTGTGGAGAGGGAAGCGACAGTTGATTTGAGTTGTTCCAGCTCCGGGGTAGTCTCGACCGTTGCATCCTCCAAGTCGGAGACCCTTTGCTCTAACTCCCTGGCCCGACGGGCGAGATCTTGCTCGGCCTCTTCAAAGGTTGCAAGTTTGGTTACGATTTTATCCAAGCGTGACTCCATGGCTGCTTCCACTGCAGCAGTAAGTTGAGCCAGCTGCTCTTTTGTGAACCCCACACTCCCGCTCGACGGACCTTTGCGATCTGCTGGCTCGTCGCCTTTGGAAGGTTTTTCCTTCTCTCGCTTGGTGCTTCTGCTCGCCATGGGTTTCGGGGAGGATTCTACAAACTTGTCCATAAGGTCTCCTGTGCCCCACAGAAGAGATGACGATGTCATCAGAAGCGGGACTAAGGGCACGACGAACGAACTCATCAAAGCAAGCAGGGAGGGAAGGCTGGAGACGCTTCAATAAGGCGGCGCTTCAACGGAGAGGTACTAAACCAGATGGATGGGAGTGGGAGGGGACGGTGAGGGGTGAAGGAAAATCGCTGCACATGTTTGGGAGTGGGAGGGGAGGTAAGCATGGCGCCCTCCTGCCATGCTTACCTCTGTAATGGAGCCGGCTCGCCTCAAACAACAACCGGCTCGCAAGAGCTGTCAAAAATTAACAAGCGGCTCTTGCGAGCCGGACAGAGCCGGCTCCAGCACACCACTGCCTACAGACAACCCAATCACAGCTCACTAGACCAAAAGAACAACAACCATCTAAAAGGAAAAACAAATACTGGGGGATATACAGGACACCCAGATTGGCCCATATGCAATCTCGGACCATGCGGAAGTTTGGGTGACGTGGACCCCGGGGGGACTGGGAATTAAGAATAGGCGGTGGACATTCCTCTCTTACTTGACTAATCACACTGGGTTCCGAGAACATTTGAAGAAAAGCTGGGGGGAATATAAACATTTTAATGAACACACTGTATCGGACCCCACGATGTTCTGGGAAGCAGCAAAAGCTGTGTTACAGGGAGAAATCATTAGTTATGTTAGTCAATTTAAAAAGGCTAGAGACAAGGAAATTTTGAGACTGGAGAAGCAAATTAGGATTTTGAGAAAAGCACATGGGGAAAGGCCTACTGTCCAGCTGAAAACAGATCTCATGTCAACCCAAGTGGCTCTGAACTCACTCATTCACGAGAGAGAGAAGAAATCATAGGATTATTACAGGTTTCAGTTATAAAGGTATGGCAATAAGGGTGGGAAAATGCTTGCTAGATTGATTGCACGTAAACAAGCCTCGAAATTGGTCACTACCTTAAAAGACGAGACTGGTAGATTGTGTCATACAGATAAGGAGATTCGTGACATTTTAAAAACATTTTATCAGAAGTTATATAAGGCAGAAGATACCTCGGGCATCCCGAGCAAGTTGTACTTGGAGGGAGTGGAACATCTAGCAATCTCGGATAAAGAACAAAAATATTTAAATGCCCCTATTACTGCAGATGAAGTTCACTGGGCAACTGTTGATAGCCAAATGGGGAAGGCACCAGGACCAGATGGCATGCGAATTGAGTTTTATAAAATGATGGTGCCGGAGATTGAAGCTGTGTTGGTGGAAGTTTTTACTGGATGGGTGGAAAAAAGGCAGGTGCCTAGTCAGTTAAATACGGCCCAAATTATTTTAATTCCCAAGCCTAGGAAAGATGTGACCTTACCTGAATCTTATCGTCAAAATATCGCTGTTGAACTGCAAAATGAAGCTATTTGCTAAAATACTGGCTAAACGTTTAGGGAAGATAATGCCAAAACTTGTACAGGAGGGACAAGTGGGGTTTGTCAAAGGGAGATCAGTTTCCAAGAACTTAAGGAAATTCTTAGCGGCAATAGAGAAATTGGGGGTGGAGTCAGAGCCAGCGATACTGGTCAGCTTTGATGCCAAGAAGGCTTTTGACAGAGTGAATTGGGATTATTTGTTTGAGACCTTGGCAGCCTATGGTTTCAAGGGGTGGTTTGTAAGAGCGATTGAAACTTTATACACTAACCCGACAGCTAGAATAGTGTAAGGAGGTGGGAGGATCTAAGCAGCTCAGGAGGAGGTATGGGGCCAGACTACATTCCCCACAAGGCCCTGAGAGAAGGGATCGGGGTGGTAGGTTCCAAAAACCCGGTATGGCCCCCACGTGGAAGGGAGGGGGAAAAGGACTGGAAAGAGCAGCTGCTATGGCAGGCGAGGGCCAGAAGGGGGAGCAGGGATGACAAAGCTCAATACCCTTGGGTTAGAAATCAGTACAAGATTCCTTCCACCTGGGAGGGGGAGGAGGTCTCTAACCAACAGCCTAGCAGAGAAGCAGTTAATGGAGTGCTTGGAGGAAGGAGAGGCTGGAGAGACCAACACACCAGGTTTGGAGGAGCCAGTTGACATGGACTGTAATTGTACTTTGGGGCAGAGTTGCAGGGACTGAAGGCAGTGGGTGGTCACAGGAGTCAATTAGCTGTGTTGTGGGCGGTGTACTGCCATTCTGGGATTACAGTTATTACAATAGTGGTAAACGACAGTTGCACAGAAGAATTTCCAATAGGTCGTGGAACTAGGCAGGGGTGTCCACTTTCACCCTTACTATTTGCACTTTACCTAGATCCACTGATTAGAGACATCAGTGATATGCCTGCAGTGAGGGGGGTAAAGATTAACAACCAGGAATTTAAACTGGCTGCCTTTGCAGATGATCTTTTAGTTCTGATTACAAACCCGGTAGAATCCCTGAGCGCCATGTTGGAGATATTTAGCGAATTTGGATCCTATTCGGGGTTTAAATTAAACTTAGAAAAATCGGAGGCATTGGCTAGTAATGTAAACATACTAGAGACATGGCAGGGCAGCTTTCCCCTTAAAAGGGTGAAGGGCGCATTTCATTACCTTGGCATTCAAATTAACTCCTAGAACTGAGGACATTTATTCTATTAATATTAAATTACTGTTGGACCAAACTAGACTTCAATTAGAAAGTTGGTCTCTACTGCAACTGCCATTGATAGGGAGATTTTGTCTGGTTCGTATGGTAATATTTCCCCGGTGGCTCTATGTCCTGCAGACTATACCAATATGCCTGATGCGGAAGGACCTTAATGTTTTTTATAAGCTCGTTGTGAAATTCTGCTGGGCAAATACAAAAGCGAAGCTGAAATACCAGTTGATGCTGGGTGGTCGAGAACAGGGGGGATTGGGATTGCCGGATATGCAGATGTACAATATGGCTTGTTTATTAAGGCCTATTAAGGATTGGATCTTTGGTACAAGCTATTATACTCCGCTGGATATAGAAGCAGCACTTTTTGAGCCTTTTAGTCAGTGGTGTGCTGGTAAATTTTTAACAACAGGCTCTTTCCCCGGTCCACCTCTGCGCCCCCCCCCCCCCCCGTCCACCTCTGCCCCCCCCCCCCCGTCCACCTCTGCCCCCCCCCCAAAAAATTGCAGAGCTGGCTATAGCGGGGGAGGGGGGCAATGCATTACTCTCTCCAGGAAAAAAAATTAAATGATCCCAGGTTCCAATCTAATTCATGTTTAATGTGGGATAAAATGCCATAAATAAGTAAATAAATATAAACTTTTAATGTTGAGCACCTGATTCTCAAAGTGAACATATTCCAAACACTATAATGAAAATAAAATGATTTTTTTCTACCTTTGTTGTCTGGTGACTGTTTTTCTGATCATGCTGGCCCAGTATCCGATTCTGCTGCTATCTGTCCTCTTAACTCCGTTTCCAGGGCTTCCTTTCCATTTATTTCTTTCCTCCTTTCTTCTTCATTTCTGGTCCTCAGCTTCTGCCTATTTTCTTCACCCATGTGCAGTTTTTCTCCTCTCTTCCTTTTCCCTCATCTCATCTCCTTCCTCACTTTTCTCTCCCCTCCATCCATGTCCAGCATTTCTTCTCTCTCCCCTCCTCTCCCCTGCCCTGCATGCACCCATGTCCAGCAGTGACCCTCCTTTCCCCTGCCCTGCATGCACCCATGTCCAGCAGCGTACCCTCCTCTCCCCTGCCCTGCATGCACCCATACCCAGCGACCCTCCTCTGCCCTGCCCTGCATGTACCCAGATGTCCAGCAGTGACCCTTCTCTCCCCTGCATGCACCCATGTCCAGCAGTGTACCCTCCTCTCCCCTGCCCTGCATGCACCCATACCCAGCGACCCTCCTCTGCCCTGCCCTGCATGCACCCAGATGTCCAGCAGTGACCCTTCTCTCCCCTGCATGCACCCATGTCCAGCAGTGACCCTCCTCTCCCCTGCCCTGCATGCACCCATACCCAGAGACCCTCCTCTGCCCTGCCCTGCATGCACCCAGATGTCCAGCAGTGACCCTTCTCTCCCCTGCATGCACCCATGTCCAGCAGTGACACTCCTCTCCCCTGCCCTGCATGCACCCATACCCAGCGACCCTCCTCTGCCCTGCCCTGCATGCACCCAGATGTCCAGCAGTGACCCTTCTCTCCCCTGCATGCACCCATGTCCAGCAGTGACCCTCCTCTCCCCTGCCCTGCATGCATGCACCCATATCCAGCGACCCCCTCCATCCACCCATGCCCAGCAGCGACTCTCTTTTCCCCCCTGCCACCCCCTCCCGAGTTGTTTTATGAAATTCTTCTTCTCCTCCCTCCCTCCCGATCCGGTCCCTCACCGCGCGCCCGCTTGTTTTTTAAATTCTTCGCTTCCAGCGCCGCCGAGTCGCCGACTGTCTGAGTCCTCCCTTGCCAATTCGCACTTCAAAATGGCCGCCGAGACTTCAGCCGAAGTCTCGCGAGGCCGCCTCTGGAAGTCTCGGCAGCCATTTTTAAAGCGCAAATCGGCAAGGGAGGACTCAGGACAGTCGCGACTCGGCGCTGGAAGCCAAGAATTTAAAAAACAAGCGGGAGGTGAGGCGGATCCGAAGGGAGGGAGGAGGGAGGGAGAAGAGCCAGAGCCGGCTCGCTATTTGCAACAACCGGCTCGCAAGCCGGAAGAAAATTTAACAACCGGCTCTTGCGAGCCGGTGCGAGCCGGCTCCAGCACACCACTGCTTTTAGTACACAATCCCTACTACATTTGGAGAGACCTCAAATACCATGGAAATATCGGAAAAATATACTGTTGTATCCACTGATGAAGGCGTGGCGGTTCCTAGTGGGTAGACTAGGTATAGGGAGTGGAGTATATGTTTGCGGCAGATATAGAAAACCCAATTTTCCGACGCTGGGAAGAACGGGGATTGACCTGTTTAGGAGATGTTCTGGGTGAGAATGGCAAGATTAAGACACTGGAGCAGATGTTAGGTCCTGATAATATACAATGGGGAGATGTATATGCATTTTGGCAATTTAAGCATTTTATTCACTCTTTGAATCAGGACCACATTACTCAGCACTTAGGAACAAAGATAAAACACTTTTTCGAGGGAATTTTAGAGACAAAACCGTCCATCTCAGGGTTGCACAAGGCACTGTGGGCGAAAACAGGTCATAAAAATCTCACACAATTAGAACGTTGGGAAAAAGACTTAGGAACTAACTTGGCCACATGGGACATTATTGGGCAGTTGAAAGGGATATCAAGTATGATCAGTGGAGCTCAGTATAGGGAATGTGCCTTTCACTTTATACATCGCGCTTACATGACCCAAGCTCAATTAGCAAAGTTTGGGGGGATTCAGACAGCGATTTGCAGGAGATGTGGGAGAACAGAAAATTCCTTTTATCATGGGTTTTGGAATTGTAGGAAAATTAAGGCGTTTTGGGGAAAAGTAACTAATTATCTGTCAAACGTGCTAGGCTATCAGATAGCAGGCACACCCTTACAGTTGTTGAATCTTTCGGGATCGGTGGGGGGGATCTCACCCGGGGGTGCCCTAATACTTCGCAAATTTACTTTGCTGGCAAAGAAGTGTATCCTGCAACACTGGACAATGGACACTGGGCCAGAATATTGGCACTGGAGGAATTTAATCCATCAGTTGATGATGTGGGAGGCAAAAGAGGCTAAACGTGGACCCAAAAAGAAAATTGCATTTCTCGTTAACTCATAGAGGTTGAAGTTTAGTTTTGAATGCACTGTAGTGCTTGGGATGAAGATACAATATTTATCCATATACATGAGCGAGGGAACAGGGGGGAGGGGGTGATGTGGGGGGAGGGCTATAAGCTGGAATAAGGAGACATAGTAGATACAGAATCAGAAGCGACAGAGATGGATGTCAGTTTGGTGAAGGTATTGTGTGATAATCAGATTAGTAAGAATTGTTTAATTTATAGGACTATTAGGTATCGATGGAGGAGGGTCTAAGAGTCCAGGCCTTCTTCCACATAGGCTCTGATGGGTTTGCTGTTCTAATATTTGAATTTTGTTATTCTTGTCCTATACATATAATATACAGGTGGGATTCGGGTTTCCCAAAGGGGTGAAGGGAGTCGATGGAATGGAAAATTGAACAACTTTCAAAGGCTTATGGGTGTATTGTGTTATTGCTTGTTCAATAAAAATTGTTTAAACATAAATTCCAGGTAGAAAGGAAGGAAATCTCACCTGCTAACACTTTTCTTCTCCAGTTGGAAGCACCAGGCACCAATCATTACCGGGCCCAATGGAGCCTGCCCAAGGGAGACTCCAGCCAGGTCAGCCCTGAACCCAGGGTTGCCCACAAGGAGGTGTTACACTAGCCTCTTAAATCCTGATCATATCTGTCAGGGCCTTCCAAAACTTTTGGGCCCAAGGCATATGCCTAGTTTGCCTATACCTTAATCCAGCTCTGTATTCATGCAGTCCTGCACCTATTTTATAAGTGCGCTATATATGGTACAACCTCTTATAAAATACTATGGATGTCTTGACCTGAACGTCTGAATTCCCCTCTCCATGTCCTATCAAAAATGTGCCTTCACATGTATTTTTCCCAGCAAACAGGATTTCTTGTTAAAATACCAGTTCTATGTGTCCCCTTGATTTAAGTCACTTTAGCTTCCCTATTCCTAACTCACTATAGGTAAATAATAGTATTGTTCTGATTTCTCTCTGGCTTGGGGTACCCAGGCACTAGAATCAGCTGCCAATATATCTTACCTTAAGGGAGCCTACATCTAATTTTCCAGAATACTTTTTAGCTGTATTTTATTTTGTTTGAATAAAATCAAGTTAATACATGATTATTATTATTATTCCTGTACCTCAGGTTTTAAAATCTATGAATCATCCTAATGACCTAGAAAAAAAATAGGTCAAAGCAGAGCTGTACTCATTGCCTTCTGTTTCATTTGATTCACTGCCAGCATTAGAAGCGTCTATAAAATAAACTAGGACAAAATTGTCTATGGTTAATCAGTTGACCTTTTAATTATTCCTATCACAGGCCATGGAGGTTACAAAGATATTTTACCTTCCAGCTGACATTTATTTTCTGAGTTATTATAATTACCATACACCTCCATTCTAGTTAGACGTCCAGTAAAGTAAGTGCTTTAGGGGCAATGTTGTGAGCATTTACACCATTGTGTAGGTGGTAAGTGCTCACACAGTAAACATGCACTAACCAATTAGTGGGTGGTAATGTAGCTGCACCTTCTGACATGCCCCTTCCCCCCCAAAAAAAATATAAACATTTTTTTACGTGTATATTAATGTGCACTAGATTGGCACTTACTGCAGGGCACCTGAGCGCATCTCATGGTATGCAATTTTAAGCTGCATTAAGTGGGTGTTAGCACCTAATGCAGCTTAATAAAAGATAGAAAGAAGAGCAAATGACAGCCATCGTGGTTAAAAGGTGAAGTAAAAGAGGCTATTAGAGCCAAAAGAGCATCTTTCAAAGAATGGACAAAGGATCTGAATGAAGAAAATAAGAAGCAATATCAGCACTGCCAAGCTAGATGCAAAGTATTGATAAAGAAAACTAATAAAGAATATAAAGAAAAACTTGTTGCAGAGACAAAAACTCATAGTAACACCTTGTCCAGGTACATTAGAAGCAGAAATCCTGTGAGAGGATGAAGGAGCAAAAGGGGCACTCAGAGAGGACAAGGCCATAGTGGAGAAATTGAATGAATTCTTCAGAGGTGTAGCCAGGTTTTAATGTCAGGGGGAGCAGATTTTTGTAAATTAGGTGCTGGTCAGTGTCTGACAGGCGGCAGTGCAGTGCTGGTATTGATGCTCAGGTGCAGTGACTGTGGCCGGCAATGATTTATACAGGCTGCCTCTGCTGCATTCCACCTACAAGGAAACTGGAAGTTACATCAGGAGGTGGGAGGTAGCAGAGGTCCTGGGACCGGCCAGAGTAGGCAGCCTGTCTTAACCACAAGTAAAATTATTCAAATTATGACCATCACCTCAGGAATACTCCTTTCACCAGTAGAAACTTTGTTTAAATCAGATGGGCTTTTGTTTGTGTGGTGACTCTATAGGATGTGGAGCCCATTAGTCCTGAGCATTTTTATTTTTGGTGACAAGGGCCACCAAAGACAGCCCTTGCCCCAAAGCCTACTTTCAAATAGGGCTAGACAGTTTATGAAATAACACAAAACCCTGCAACAGGGGCGTAACCAGAGAACAGATTTTGGGTGGGCCTAGGCAAGAAGTGGGTGGGCACCATGTGCTCTCCCCCACCAGCACCAAAAAAATATCTCAGCTGGCGAGAAAACGCTTCTTTCCATCTTGGCTTACCATCAGGGGGAAGTGTTCAGCTGATAGAGCTTGGGATCTCCACCAGCTACCACTAAACGTGTGCTTCTGTTATGTGGGCCTGCAAACAACACTAAAACCTATACAGAAAACTTATCACACCATAGCAGTTCTAATCCACCTATGAAAAGCTAGTAATATAAATATTACACTGGGCCCTAGAGCACCTGCTACTGGGAAACTGGAACAAGCTGGACTGTTACAGATTCTCACACAGACACCACACACTAGAAGAATCTTTCACCTTAGCTGCACATGTAGAATATGGACAGACTCTCACCTGATACAAAATAGGGGACCACAAAAAACATGCAGACAAAAACTGAAATGGAGACCCCCTCCCCTCAAGAAATCCAGACTAGAAGCAGGGCAATATTGGTAAAAAAGAAACAGAAATGTATTGTCCCCTGTACTTTGCAAAATAAAAGTAGAAAAAATGTATTTTGCAAAGCAGGCACATCCAGTCCTTAAAGAATTACATTAAATGTATCTTTTACCTTTGATGTCTGGGAATTTTATTCTTCTAATTAGGCTCCATTTCTCTCACCCTCTAGTCTCCTTTTCACTTCTCATCTACCTATTAGGTTTTCCTATTCTCTTTCCAACATTCCCATTGCCCACATCCCATCCTCTGTACGCACCCTCTAAATCTTCATCTACCCTCCACTGCCTCCTATCCCCTCACCAGCTCCATCCCCTATCTCTTTCCTTTCCTCCTGTCTCTTTCCTTCCCTGGCATCCTGACCATTCTTCTGTCTCTTACCCTATACCCCATGTTCTATTGCCTCTCTTTCACCATCTTTTATCCCCATTTCCACCCTCATTCAACCATGTCAGAGATTCATACCCCTCCCCAGTACCCCCATCACTTTTCATTGCCTCTCATCCTCTCCAGTCTTCCAGGCCATTCATATTATGTTTCAACCTTTCCACAAACGTCATCCCCTTTTCTTGCCCCTCTTCTCTTATCTCTCATTTCACACTCTCACTCATTCTCCAAACCCATTAACATATTGTTGGAAATAACTCCCAGATAACCTGAGAAACTACACAAAAAAGAACTTCCAAAAGCGAATTAGTGAAACAAGTCTTAATCAATTTGTTTCAAAATACACTCTTGCAAGAATGGTGTCTCTGAATGCAAGCAGACACACCCAATCCTTATAAACTGTAAGAATTAAGGATTGGGTGTGTCTGCTTGCTTTCAGAAACTCGGGGGCAGACACCTAGGTTACCAGAGAAAGAAATATAAACTGTAAGAATTATTTCTTTCTCTGGTAACCTAGGTGTCTGCCCCCGAGTTTCTCATTGGATATTGATTTCATATCTATAACCTATTACTTAGTCCTAAACATCACATTTACACCCCCCCCCCCCTTTCTTCTGTTCCCTTTGTTCATAGTTTCACAGTTTATCTAGCAGGTGTACAATCATGGTTTCATGCCTGGCTACATTTCAGGCCTAAGGCCTTTCTTTTATGTCCTTGAAACTTTCATGCATCTCTACCTCAGCAATATGGACTTCCTTCCCCCGCCTCCACCTCATTTTGCTTATCTTGCCTTTCACATTCCTTCTTAACAAGCACATCCTTTGAATTAACACAGTTCGTTTGTTAGTAATTGCAACGCCATAGAAAGGGCCTACAATATTAGCACACAAACACACTAACACAAATATAGTTATACCTCTATCCCCAAAGATTTCCTTTCTACAAGTGTAACAGGACACTTGGCTAAGTAAATCAGGAGATAAGAGGCAAATGGTTCCAATGGCAAGACAGCTTTATTGCTAGCAATGTACAGTACTGAGTTCAGTCTCAGGATACTGTGTGTCAGAAATCACCTGACACTCACATTTATACCTCCCTTCTGGGCCTGCACATTAGGCCCCTCATACGTCACAGTTGGCATGCGCAGTAAACATTTGTAGTTCTTGTAGTTCTTACAGTACATTCATACGTCATAATACTGAAATGATACTAGCCAGAGAAATGAAACTTATCTCCCTGTTTAGCACACACACACACATATAATCACACAATGCTTCTTTCACAGAGTTGATAAGGCTCACGGGAGCATAAGGCTCAGAGATGCAGGCTATCTTCTATTCATATAGCGTCTACGTGCAGGCTGATTCAGTGTGCAAGCCTTGGCAACTAAATGTTACAAGCTATTATCTACTGCTCCTGCATCTTGTCTCAACCAGTTGTTTAGCTTGCAAGCAGGAGTTGACAGTTTGTAGTTAAGGCACAGTATTAAGGCACAGTGCAAGAAAATGTAAATGTCCAGTAAACATTCAAGTATGGTCAAGTATGGAATGTGACCCAAAGAAGGCAAAGTCCATAGGTAATATGATACAAAGCTTGAGGTCGTCCTCCCAGTCCAGTGGTTGCTGCTGGCCATATCTAGTGTCCACTCCTACAATTCCCCCCTTTTGATACTTGAACATCCGTTCCGGTGGAGAGTATCACCTTCAAGGGTGCTGAAAAAGAAAGAGAGACAAGAAGAATTAGTTCAAGGAGGCAATGAGGGGCCCTATGCCCTTGCGCAGCCGTTGGTTGCTTCGCCGGGGTCGAGACGAAGGGTCCCTATTGGAGCCCTTCCCCTTTGTAGCCGGACTTGTGCTGTCACAAGGGGTCAGCCCACCGGTCGCCTCGAAGGAAGAAACTTCAAGAACCTTCAACTTCATCAACATCATCATCAGCTTGCGGTATGGGGGAGTACATCTGGAGGGCCATAATCTGGGCGGCTGCCCGCCGGTCGGCAATGGACCAGAGGCACCTGAAAACAAAGGGAAGAGATAAGGGTATTAGTAAACAGGAGAACAAGAACAGGCCCCCCATGATAAGGATGCCCTTAAGGCCTCCGGAAGTGGGCAGCCAGTCGGTTAGGGAAGAAGTCCAGTCCCAGGCACTGTTCCAGATTTGAACGGGGACATGGGCCAACTTCTCCATCCGGTCGGTGATATCCTTAATGACGTGACTCTGGTCGTCGATCTGCAGGCAGCAGTTACTGAGGTTGAACTTCCCACACACACCCCCCTCCTGGGCCAACAGGTAATCAAGGGCAAGGCGGTTTTGGTAAACTGCGGTGATTAGCTTAGTGTTCTGCCGTGCCAAAACGTTGAGTGCAAAGGCTGAGTCGTTCATGAGTATTTCGAGCACAGCCTGCAGGCGAATGATACGATTCAGCATATAGATAGGGGTACGGTATCCATACGTGCCATCTTCAGCCCAGGTGGCCGGGCCATAGTAATGAATTATGCGTTTCGGCGGCCATTCGTTGTCCTTCCAATCTCCTATCCGGACCTTGGTGTCGCGGGTAGACCGCCTCCATCTATTTCCGGGCCCTTGTTCCATGTAGAGGGGAATACCTAGCGTCTCGCCCACCCGAAGGGATAAGAGGAAGAAACTGGGGCGGACTGTGCCCAGGAGGCAGGTACCGAACCAGCGGGCGGGAAGCTGTTCGTAGGCCCTGCGGCCGTATATATAATAGTAGCCTTCCGGAGCTATCCATTTGAGGGAGGCATTACCCCCGTGCGCCCATGTCGCATTCAGGGTAGGTTCAGACCATATGGGTGTCGGTATGGGCAGGTCGTCGGTTTGCCACCAGGTGGTGCGACTGCCGTTATACTGGATAACTCCCGTGCAGGCCGAGTCACCAACGGGGATAGAGTATTGTTTCAAGGGGGCCCGGCTGGCACACAGAGTGCCTATAATGTTGGTTCTCAATGCCCACTCATAGGGGCGAGGTCGTTGTGGAAAGGTGATGTTAGTAGTGTTCAGGGCATCCCACATGTGCTGGTGGACTTCCTTTGCTTCCCAGGGCCATTGCTTACCCATGTCAGTGCCACCACAGACAAAACAGTAACTCCGAGGGAGAGGGCTATGTTCTCAGCCAGATTGAGGAACATGTTCCGGGCTTCAGGTGAAACGGGAAACTTAGTAGCTACCTCCTCTGCGCGGGCAATCTCATCGAATACCTCCTGGAATCCAACGATTGTAGTCTGATAGTGCGTGGGAGGCTTAGCATCGAGGCTCTGGCATATGGTGACATAGGTAAGCAGATCCATCCCGGTCCCGTCAATGCCGAGGCCCCAGGTTTCTTTCCAGGGGTCTCCATGTCCTCTGAGAGGCCAGTCCAGGAGGACAGTGTTGCCGCAACCTCGGCGGAATTCGCCCAGGCCGGTACATCCAGGATATCCTCCTCCCGTGTAGGCGCATACTCGCTTCCATCCCGAGGCCCGGGTGTCTGCCGCACATGGTAGCCAAGCCCAAGGGGAACCATATCTCCAATCTAAAGTTAGGGGGCAAACATACTTGTGGTTGTCTGCATAGGCCTTTCGCCAGCTTTGGCTGCCGCACTTACGAGACCAGGGATGCTTGTCCATAGCAGCGCAAACGTCAAAGGTGAGGGTGGCTACAGTTTGAATACCGGCTAAAAGGACACGGGTAGAGTTTACGTAATACAGGATGCCATCTCCCTCGACTCCTGTAGATGACGTGATGGTCCGCCCTGGATGCCCGCGGACCGGGTACTGAGGAAGACCCACACTAAGGGTGACATTGTAATATCTGGGGGCTGAGGGAGAGTGGCAGATAGTGCGGTTCTTATTCTCAAGGCATCTGTGGAACTGCTGGGGTGGTCTGATGTACATCATCTCGTAAGGGGTGAGACCAGTAGCTTTGGGCGTGCACCTAAGGTGCAGCAATGCGAGGGGGAGCAGGTCAGGCCATTTGGCCTTGGCTTCTTGGCATAGTTTAGCCAGCTGGTTCTTCAGGGATCGGTTGGCTCTCTCCACTGCCCCACTGCTCTGGGGTCTCCAGGCACAGTGTAGCTTCCAATTGAGGCCCAATCTAGTACTGAGTTGCTGGGTCACTTCACTGGCAAATGCAGGCCCGTTATCAGAATTGATCTGTTTAGGAAGGCCGTATCTAGGCAAGATGTGGTGAATAAGTAAGGAGGTAACTTCTTTAGCCATCTCCGTCCTGGTAGGTACGGCTTCAATCCATCCAGTGTACGTACACACTGCCATGAGGATAGCTTTGTAGCCCTGGGCCCGGGGCATGTGCGTGAAGTCAATTTGGCAGACTTGAAATGGGCTGGTGCCGCGGAGGATGTGACCAGGAGCAGGACCTGGTCCTGTCCGTGGGTTGTTCCGGGCGCAAGTTGTGCACCTATTGGAAGCGTTCTTGGTCCAGAGGGATAGTTTGTTGATGTAGTAGGTCTTTTCCAGCAGGCGTCCCAAGGCGTCTCTGCCCAGGTGGGTGCGGTTATGGGCTTCCCTGACCACTGTCCATGCCAGGGCTTCGGGTATCCATATTCGGCCATCCTGTAGTAGCCACCACCCATTACGCGATTCCAGGCCCTCTTGTCGGGCCCAATCGGTTTCTTGTGGGGCATAGATGGGGACCTCTGTGGGGAGATGGATGAAAAGCACAGAATCAGAGGAATGAGGGAGTTGACTCGCCCTTTTGGCTGCGTCATCCGCCCGCTGATTTCCCCGGGCGATGGGGTCAGTACGGCCTGTATGAGCCCTGCAGTGCATCACAGCCACCTTCTTTGGCTTCCATACAGCCTCGAGTAATTGGCAGATCTCAGCGGCGTTTGCGATTCCCTTTCCCTCGGCTGTCAAAAATCCTCTCTCTTTGTACAAGGCTCTGTGTACCTGGAGGGTGAGGAAGGCGTATTTGGAGTCGGTGTAAATATTCACAACTTTTCCTTCTGCCCACAGGAGGGCCCTGGTGAGGGCGATCAGTTCGGCCTTCTGGGCTGATGTCCCAGGTGGCAGGGCCATTGCCTCGATCACATGATCCTCGGATACGACGGCATAGCCAGCTCTCCGAGTTCCTTCGATCACTTAGCTACTTCCGTCTGTGAACAAGGTGACTCCGCCCTGCCAGGGTTGGTCTTTAAGGTCGGGTCTGCTGGAATGTACAGTGCCCATTACCTCTTCACAGTCATGGAGTGGTGGTTCCGGGGCCGGGAGAAGGATAGCAGGGTTTAGGTTGGTGGTGTCCTGGATTTGCACCTCCGGATTCTCGCATAGGAGGGCTTGGTACTTGACTAGTCGGGAGTTAGTCATCCATCGGGGCCCATGGCTCTCAAGCAGGCCACGGATGGAATGGAGCGTTGTCACGAGGAGCGTAAGGCCAAAGGTGAGTTTGTTGGCTTCGTGTATTAACAAACATGCAGCTGCTATGCTTCGGAGACACCCCGGCCAACCTCGTGCCACGTTGTCCATGCCCTTGGAAAGGTATGCTACGGGTCGTTGCCAGGTGCCAACAACTGTTTGGGTGAGAACCCCAAGTGCCAAACCCTTCTTCTCGTCAACAAACAATTTTAGTATCATCCACAAAAAGGCAAACTTGACCTTCTAACCCTTCAGCAATGTCACTCACAAATATACTGAACAGAATTGGCCCCCGCACTGATCCCTGAGGCACTGCACTATTCACCTTTCCCTCCTCCGAGCGAACTCCATTTACCACCACCCTCTGGCGTCTGCCCGTCAACCAGTTCCTAATCCAGTTCACCACTTTGGGTCCTATCTTCAGCCCATCTACTTTATTCAAGAGCCTCCTGTGGGGAGCCGTGTCAAAAGCTTTGCTGAAATCTAAGTAGATTACGTCCATAGCACGTCCACAATTCAATTCTCTGGTCACCCAGTCAAAGAATTCAATGAGATTCGTTTGGCAAGATTTCCCTTTGGTAAAACCATGTTGTCTGGGATCTTACAACTTATTGGCTTCCAGGAAATTTACTATCCTTTCCTTCAGCATCCCTTCCATTACTTTTCCAATAACCGAAGTGAGGCTTACCGGCCTGTAGTTTCCAGCTTCTTCCCTATCACCACTTTTGTGAAGAGGAACCACATCCGCCGTTTTCCATTCCCAGGGAACCTCCCCCGTCTCTAAGGATTTATTAAACAAATCTTTAAGAGGACCCGCCAGAACCTCTCTGAGCTCCCTCAATATCCTGGGGTGGATCCCGTCCGGTCCCACGGCTTTGTCCACCTTTAGATTTTTAAGTTGTTCATACACACTCTTTTCCGTGAACGGTGCTCTATCCACTCCATTCTCATATGTACTTTTGTCAGTCAATCGTGGTCCTTTTCCAGGATTTTCTTCTGTGAAAACAGAGCAAAAGTATCTGTTTAGCAAATTTGCTTTTTCTTCATCATTTTCTACATAGCGGTTCGTGGCATCATTCAGTCTCACATTTCCCTTTTTTGTCTTCCTCCTTTCGCTAATATACCTGAAGAAATTTTTGTCACCCCTCCTTACCTTTCTAGCCATTTGTTCTTCCGCTTGCGCCAGACGTATCTCTCTCTCTTGGCATCTTTTAGTTTCATCTGGTATTCCTCTCCATGTCCTCTTCTTGAGGTTTTTCTGTACTTTAGGAACGCAAGCTCTTTAGCCTTTATTTTTTCAGCCACTTGCTTGGAGAACCATATCAGTTTCCTTTTTCTATTGCTTTTATTTACTCTCTTTACATAAAGGTTTGTGGCCCTGTTTATAGCTTCTTTCAGCCTGGACCACTGCCCTTCCACTTCTCGTTCGCCCTCCCATCCCATCAGCTCCTTCCTCAGGTATTCCCCCATTTTACTAAAGTCAGCACGCTTAAAATCCAGGACTTTGAGTTTTGAGTGGCTGCCCTCCACTTCAGCTGTCATATCAAACCAAACCGTTTGATGGTCACTGCTTCCCAGGTGAGCACCCACTTGGACATTTGACACACTATCCCCATTTGTGAGCACCAGATTTAGCATCGCTCCCTCCATCATGGGTTCCGTCACCATTTGTCTGAGCAGAGCACTTTGAAAAGCATCCACGATCTCTCTACTTCTTTCCGATTTTGCAGACAGAACCTTCCAATCTACATCCGGTAGATTGAAATCTCCCAGCAACAGCACCTCTCTCTTCTTTCCTAACTTTTGAATATCCGCGATCAGATCCTTATCTAGTTCCTCCAGTTGTGTCGGGGGTCTGTAGACAACACCCACGTGGACAGAGGTTCTATCATTTCTTTTTAAGGTGATCCATATTGCTTCTTCTTTTCTCCAGGTCCCTCCCTGTCATTTCAGTTGTCGTGATATCATTTCTCACATACAGAGCTACTCCTCCACCTTTATGACCATCTCTATCCTTCCTAAATAGATTATAGCCTGCTATGTTTGCATCCCATTCATGGGAACCATTTAGCCATGTCTCTGTGATTGCAACAATGTCTAGGTCTGCCTCCAACATCAGGGCTTGAAGGTCATGAACTTTATTGCTTAGACTGTGAGCATTTGTAGTCATCGCTTTCCATCTATATTTCCTGGTATGCGTTTCAACATTAGTGATTTGGGGGTGTTTTATCCCTTTGGGTACCATCCTATCTTTTTGTTCCACCTTCATTGCTTTTCCTTCCGCCTATGTTCTCTTTTCAGTAATTCTGTAGAGGTAACACCTGTGAGGGCAGATGCTTCCGTGTTACATAATGAAGTCTGCCTGAGCCCACCGTGAACCATCTATTCTTAGGTGGTTTTATCTTTTGAGGCAGTGGTGTGAATTTGGCTTGATTCTGTGCAGTATGATTTTGTGGAGTCTTTGAAGCTGCTTTAAGCGCATCTAATTCCTGCTTTACTTTATTTAGCTCCTGTTTTAAACTAGCGAGCTGATGACATATAGGACAAGCCTTGAAACTAAAGCACCACAATTATTACAGAGAATAAGAGTCATTCTGATTTATTGGAATGGGTATGAATATGTATGCTATGCAAGATTAACTTTACTTTTCAGCCACACAGGCAGAGAGATTTGTATTTGGGTGGATTTAATTTGTGATAAGTAGTATATTTAGGAAAGCTATTTAGGAAGTGGAAGTTTGGGGGTGGGTGGGATGAGGGGCAGAGTGGGAGGGCTTAAAATTTAAAACCTGTGGAATATGTTTGCTGTAAAACCTATCTCTAGAACTGTATTAAGCCACTTATCTACACAGCTGGTTGGGATAAGGGGAAGACAAGGTTAAGTCAAGGGGAAGACCAGGTTACGAAATGCAAAAGAAATGTCCAAAAACACAGCTTTAGGGTAGGAATATCCAGGAATAAAGCCAGCACAAGTCTTATCTGAGTTTCCTCCAGGCAGGAGACAAGTAAGGACCTTGAAGCTGCCCAACTCTCAACAGAAACTAGCCACTCCTAATCGTTTAGATTGTCTGCAGAAAACCAGGTTGGATGGGGGAGGGGGAGAGTTCAGCACAATTTTAGCAAAAGAAAGAGAGTTTCACATTTTCAGATATCAATAAACCAGTTTGAAAACAATCAGATCACAACAGTCAGATCACAATATTTGCAGAGCAGATTATCACAATATTTGCAGAGCAGATTAAAAACAGGGTTTTTTTTCTTCCTCTTTTAATAATGTAACCTAACCTCCCCCTCTCAATCCCCATCCCTCCCACTCCACTGTAACTAATTCACACCCCGCCCAACCTAGCCTTTCATCTACCCTCCCTCCCCCCCTAACATTCAGGGTTGCCAGATAGGCGGTTTTCCCACCCAATTGGGCGGTTTTCCGCAACCCGCCACAGGAAACTTTTGCCCGCAGCGGGTTGCGGTTTTTTGGGCTGGTTTTGTTTTTTTTTGTGCGGGTTTTGGGGTGGTTTTTCGGCCGGCAGGGGGTGGGGCTAATGGTGACAGAGGCGGGGTTTGAGACATTTTGGGCGGGGTTTACCGACGTATTGGGTGGGGCAATGACGGTGGGGGCGGGGCAGGGGTGATGACGGAAGGGGTGGGGCTGATGACGGCGGGGGCGGGGGTGATGACGGAAGGGGCGGGGTTGATGATGGCGGGGGTGGGGGTGATGACGGAAGGAGCGGGGGTGATGACGTCGGGGGTGGGGTGTGTGCGGTTTTTGGGCGGGGTTTGGGCTGTTTTGGGTGGGAATTTTTTTTTTATATGGCAACCCTGCTAACATTCACAATATTTAAGAAAGGGCTCCCAGATTGCCTCCCACTTCACCTCCGTGTGTCCTTGCGCTGCCCTCAGTCTCTCCATTTCACATATAAACCATAGTTTATTTAACCATCTCGTCAAAGGTGGGACTGTAGGTAATTTCCAGCAACCAGCAATCACCACCCTCGCCGCCACCATTGCTTGTCTGGTTACCAACGCCTGAGATTTTGTAAGGCCTGTTGGTTTTTTTGCAAAGAGAAAAAACTCGGGAGACCACTTAATTGGCCTTTGGATCCAACGTTGCAATCTATATTGTATTGCTTTCCAATAAGCCCAAATTTTAATGCAAGTTCACCATATGTGGCCCATCGTACCCCTCTGTCCGCACCCATGCCAGCACAGTGGTGAAACCCCAGGAAACATGTGGTCAGGTACTACCGGTAAAGCACTTTAACTACATTCTCCTGATAAGGGATTAAAATAGAAATCTTGGTCCAGTTACTCTCAAAGAAGGACCAATCACTTTCATCAATAGTTACCCCCAATTCCTGTTGCCACCGCTCCCTATGGGCATTATTAGAACCCAATTATCCACGCAAGAAGGAATACAGATATGCAATAAGACCCCTAGTAGTTTTGGAATCATCACAAAGATCCTCAATAAACAAATCCTCCCTCACTATAGCAGCCCGGATCTCCCTTGTAGTAAGAAAATGTCTCAACTGACCATAGGCAAACATCTCATTTGGTAAGATAGCATATTGTTCTTTCAAAGAGTCAAAAGAAAGCAGACGTCCCTCATCAAATAACTGCCCCCAGGACACCAGACATAGGGACCCCCAACGACGAAAGACCCTGAAGAGACACCAGGGAGAGAAAGTGGGTTGTACGCTATCGGCAATAGCTTAGATAACACCTCCTCAGGCCTAGCGAACAGCCCATCCCAGTAAAAGAATGTTGTACAAATCGATGAACACAAGTGTTTACTTAGCAACCTATTCTTACAGGGGATCCACATCAGAGCACGCAGTGGACAAAGACCCACCTGGGCCTGCTCCAATTTCACCAATAGTTTATGAGGCTGATCTTGATACCACTCAAAAGCCGCCCGCGCTTGAGCTGCCCTGTAGTACCACAAAACATTGGGGACTCCCAACCTCCCCCCCCCCCTTCCTATCTGTGTACAATAAGGACCTAGGCAAATGAGGGCGCTTATTAGCCCAGACAAAATGAACCAATTTATCCTGCATACCAGCCAGAAAGCTCCGGGAAACCCTGATAGGAAGAACCTGAAACAGGTACATCAAACGCGGTAGTACATTCATCTTTAGGGCCGCAATTCTACCCAACCAGGACAAATCCGTAATATCCCACTTTTCTAAATCTCTATAAATGGCCTTCAAAAGGGGCGGGTAATTGGCTGAAAATAACTCTGAAGAATGAGGAGTAATGTTTACCTCCAGATATGCTATTCCCACCGACACCCATTTGAAAGAAAAAGATTGCTGTGGCGATTCCAGAACCAGACGGGTAATTCTATGTCATGTTCATGAGTCCTTGTGCCCAGGCGGAGCACGGGGGCAAAGACTCGAACCTGCGCTCTGCTGGGCAGCCGAGCAAATCCGAGGCTTCACCTGTGATGACCGCCATTCCCCGAGGGTTGAGCCCCCAGGTGCAGGCAGCCGACAGGGCTTCTGGATGCAGGCGGGGGTCAGACGGCCGCAGGTAGCAGGCAGAGAGAAAGCTGAATTCAGGCAGCAGTCAGGTCAAGTAACAGGCAAAGAGTAATCAGGACCCAAGCAGAAGTCAGGTCAGGCAACAAGCAGAGTTGTCAGGATTCAAGCAGTGGTCCGGTCAGGCAGCAGGCAGAGAGTAGTCAGGATTCAGGCAGTAGTCCGGTCAGGCAACAGGCAGAGAGTAGTCGGGATTCAGGCAGAGGTCGGGTCAGGCAGCAAGCAGAGAGTTGTCAGGATCCAGGCAGTGGTCCGGTCAGGCAGCAGGCAGAGAGGAGTCAAGAT
Organism: Microcaecilia unicolor; assembly: GCF_901765095.1. NCBI lineage: Eukaryota > Metazoa > Chordata > Amphibia > Gymnophiona > Siphonopidae > Microcaecilia > Microcaecilia unicolor. Next base: position 319,275,594 of record NC_044032.1, on the reverse strand, counting down.
TCAGGCAGACATCAGGTCAGGCAGCAAGCAGAGCGTAGTCTGGGTTCAGGCAGTTGTTGGGTCAGGCAGCAAGCAGAGAGTAGTCCGGGTTCAGGCAGTTGTCGGGTCAGGCAGCAAGCAGAGAGTAGTCCAGGTTCAGGCAGTTGTCGGGTCAGGCAGCAAGTAGAGAGTAGTCTAGGTGCAAGCAGTGGTCAGGAATGAGAAAGTCAGCCGAGGGAATAGTAGGTCAAATCACAGACGAGCACAAGCAAATCTACCAAAGTAGAAGCCGAAGCGGAGCAGAAGAGAGGAAGCACTCCTGAAATAGCCCCCTCCATCAGGAGCGACAAGGATCTGCTGGCCAGGAGACCTCCGGTTGTCTGGTTTACCGGAGGAGGAGGAGTCTGACTACAGGAAGCCAATCCGGTGAAGCAGGAGGCGGGTCGGCATTCCAATGCTCGGGGACCGCGCAGACCGGGAGACTGCAGAGCAAGAGGCGAGCCCGACTCCCGGACATGGGTCCTGCGCTAGAGAGCGGAGAGGGAGAGAGAGTGGGAGGTCAGTCCCGGAGCGCCGATCCCGCCAAGATGGCTGGCGCTCCACTTCCGATGATCCAGGGAGCGCCGAACCCGCCGCCAAGATGGCCGGCGCATTGCCCTGCAGGAGCGTTCAGTCACAGGCAAGGTGAGGAACGTGACATTCTAATCACGAGAGCCTCTGACTTACTCACATTTAATTTGAAACCTGAGACTGCTGAGTATAATTGCAAACCTTTCATCAGATTGGGCAATGAGATTAATGGCTTTGTCAAGGAGAGAAGCACATAGTCAGCAAAAAGCGCCAATTTATACTCCCTATTGCCCACCTGAATACCTGATATGTTAGAATCTGACCTAATGTACATAGCCAGAGGTTCCATAACCAATGCAAAGAGCAAAGGCAAAAGAGGGAATCCCTGCCTTGTCCCTCGTGACAGCGAAAACATCTGTGAATTACCACCGTTAACTCTAACATAGGCCCTAGGAGAGGTATATAGAGCCTGAATCCACCTGGCAAAGCCAGAGCCAATTCCAAAACAGTCCAATGGACCAATGGACTCTATCAAAGGCCTTTTCGGCATCCAATCCCAATAAACTAACTGGAAGCTCGCTTTTCTTAGCAATATGAAGCAAATTGATCATCCTACGAATATTATCCATAGCCTGCCTATCCTATGTAATAAAAAGCACCTCCAACGTTCTGAAGCTGACTGCGTGGCACAAAAACCTTGAGGCGTTCGTGCTCTCTGTAACTCCAAAACCGGAAATGACATCACGCTCTTCCGGGAGCGTCACCATCAGCAATGCCCAATCACAACTCCAACGGAATAAAAAACCGGCAAAACAAGCGTGCCCAAACTTAAATCAATCAACGAAAAAAACCCCGGCATTAACCACACACGCGACAACACCCCCCTCCCCACCCCCCCGGGGTTCTCTGCCTCACCCATCCCAAGTCGCCAATGGACCCCGTGACCCACACACAGCCCCCATCACCCACCCTCCTCCCCAAAGCACACTCCCGCCTACCTCCCTCTCCTATCAGAATTCGGACAACTGCACTCCCCCTTCTCCCTGACCGACTCCCTCCTGAGACACCGTTAAACACCCCCATACTCTCCCCCCTCCCGTCAAGCTCCCTCTTCTCCATCCACAGCCCTCCTTTGTTTCCAGCTGTCCAACCATAGCTTAAATTTTTTTTTACTAACCTGACAAGCACAGTACAGCCAGCTTGCATTTAGCTTTCCCCTTCTCTATCAGTGTCCCGCCCTTGTGTAAACAGGAAATGAGGGCAGGACCACAGCTGAGAGAGAAAGGGAAAACTGAAGACGAGCCGGCTGTACTCTGCTTTAGTCAGCGAACAGCAACAAAGAATAAAAAAAAAACTTCTACGAAGCCCTTCATCGCTGCCACTACAACTTCTGAACAAGGTACACTTTAACAAAAAATGTGACTTACTCTGACACTCCAACTCCAGGGTTGCCAGGTGGAAAATTTTTTTCCAGCCCAATCCAGCCCAAAAAACAGCCCAAAACCCGCCCAAACACAAACCCCGCCCCTGACACCCCCACCCCCGCGTCATCACCCCCGCCCCCGCCGTCACCGGCCCCGCCTCCCACGTCACCGGCCCCGCCTCCCCGTCATCGGCCCCGCCTCCCACGTCATCGGCCCCGCCTCCCCGTCATCGGCCCCGCCTCCTACGTCATCGGCCCCGCCTCCCACGTCACTAACCCCGCCCAAAACGTCACTAACCCCGCCCAGAAACGTCACTAACCCCGCCCCCCGCGGCCAAAAAAACCGCCCTGAAGCCCAAAAACAGCCCAAAAAACCGCAACCCGCCGCGGGCAAAAATTTCCCGCAGCGGGTCGCGGAAAACCGCCCAATTGGGCGGTAAAACCGCCCACCTGGCAACACTGTCCAACTCTCTCACATACACAGTCAGTCACTCTCACACACACAATATCTCTCTCATTCACTCTGTGACACACACTCTGACACAGTCACACTCTCTCTCTCTCTCTCTCTCCACACATACCAGCAATAGGAAAAAAAACCCAGTTCAGCAAGCACCTGTACCATAATAAAGACTGACTCCCCTATAAAGAAACAAGGTACAGCTTAATTTAACTAAAAAAAAAAAAAGATCCCCTCACTCTCAATGCCTGTATCACTAACACCCCAGAAAATAAAACATTCACTTCTATATAACACTCATTCACACTGTCTCTCTTTCTCTGACACACAGAGACACACAAGCCCAACACTACTCCCTCCAACTTCACCATCCATGCCTCCAACCCCCCCCCCCCCCCACTAAGGGAGTTCCCAAAAAACACCTCTATCACTAACACACACAGACACTCATTCAAACGCCCCTCCCAACCTCCACCCTCCCACCACAAAACAAACACACACACACACACAAACACAAATAATGTCACACACACACACTCGCACATTCACTCTCTCTCTCACAGTCACTCTCACACACACTCTCCCAAACATACACACTACGAGGAAAACCCTGCTAGAGCCCGTTTCATTTCTGTCAGAAACGGGCCTTTTTTACTAGTAAGGAATAAAGCCCGCCTGATCTGGATGTATTCAGTCAGGCATGACTTTCGCCAAGCGGTTAGCCAAGACCTTTGCTAAGATTTTTATATCAGAATTTAAAATAGAAGTGGGACAATATGAAGCGCATTCGGTCAGATCTTTACCGGGTTTGGGTATTACCGCTTCCAAGCTTCCATCATAGAGGAAGGCAATTCATCCCCCACTAGGATTTCATTTATAATTTCTGTCAAAATAGGTGCCAAGTCCCCTTTGAACATCTTGTAAAATTCATTTGGTAACTTCAGACCAGGTGACTTTCCCGATGGAAGGGCCCCAATCACCTTAGACACCTCCTCCACGGAAACCCTCTTATCCAATGCCTCCCGCTGGGCTGCTGTAAGTGTAGGGAAAGAACATGCGACAAGAATTCCTGTATCTCTGCAGGACTAGCTCTATTATCTGATGTTGGTAAAATGACTGAAATTTCTCCCTTATCTGCTGCAATTTGGCCACCACCCCACCAGCCTTATCTCGCAGTTTCAAAATAGTCCTATCCACCCTTGACTGTCTCAGTTTAATCGCCAGGGCCCTACTCGGTTTATTACTAAAGACAAAGTTGGAATGACTCTGCCGATCATTGAAGAATTTCAACTGATCAGAGTATATCTGGTCCAGTCTTAGTCGCAACGCCTGGATTTCCCTCAGAGTTGTTGCTGAGTGGGAAGATTTATGTTGGTCTGATAAATGATGCAACTGCGTTAAGCACTTAGCAACCTCTGCCCTTTATTGCCTAGCCCTAAAGCTAGCCTTTTGGAGGAAATAGCCCCTAGTGACCGCTTTGAGCACATCCCAAACAACCCCCAGAGAAGGTCCCGAATCAACATTGAACTCCAAGTAATCTGTCACAGTCTGCCTGTAACCTGCTACAATTTCTTCCTCCCTTAACAGAGCAGTATTTAATGACCATCTCCTCTCCTTCTCCTCTCCCCCAAGCGAGGGTAGACTAACCCAGACTGAGGCATGATCCGACAAAGTAGCTGTTCCGATGTCTGATGTCCAGCCAGCATAAGTCAAAGCTACATCCACAAAAATATAATCATTATGAGAATAAGTATCATGTGAATGTGAATAAAACGAATAATCTCGGACCCCAGGGTGAGAGACACGCCAAACATCTGATAAGCCCAAGTCTCTAACAAACCCATTCAAGGCCTGGGAGATCACAACATCGACACCAGAGGGCAATCTCGACCTATCTAGTGCCCGATGCTGTGTGGCGTTAAAATCCCCCCCCCCCACAACAAGCTTCCCCAGAGAACTAGAAAGAAAACGTCCCACCAGTGTGGTGAAGTATCCTTTTTGCCATTCATTAGTAGCGTAGACCGACGCCAATGTTACAGCCAAGTCACCCAGCACTACATTCAGCAGCAAAAATCGTCCCTCCCTATCTCACTTCACTTTCTCTACCTGAAATTGTAATGAAGAGTGAAGCAGAATGGCCACCCCCCTTTTCTTAGATCTATCTACCGCAGATGCAAAGAAGGTATGGGGGCAGTGGTGTGCTGGAGCCGGCTCGCACCGGCTCGCAAGAGCCAGTTGTTAAATTTACTGGCATCTTGCGAGCCGGTTGTTGGCCTGTGCGAGCCGGCTCGCCTCTGCTCCCCCGCTCGTCCATCTTCCATCTGCCCTCTGCAGATCTACCGATAGTAGCCCTGGTTTCCTTCTTGCCCCGCCGCCCTGCTTTTAAAATTTTTATTTCCTCTCGAGGCGCGCCAGCGTTGAAGCGAAGGCAGCAGGCTCAGCTTGGTTCCAGCCTTTACATCATGGCTCCGCCTTCGCCTGACGTATTTCCTGTTTGCGCGAGGGCGGAGCCATGATGCTAAGGAACGGAACGAAGGCTGGAACCGAGCTGAGCTTGAGCCTTTGCTTCAACGCTGGCGCGCCTCGAGGGGAATGGGGAAATAAAAATTTTAAAAGCAGGGCGGCAGGGCAAGAAGGAAACCAGGGCTACTATCAGGGAGCAGAGCTGCAGACGAAAGATGGACGACCAGGGGAGTGGGGAGGGCTGTAAGAAGGCAGATGGAGGAGAGGAGAGCAGGGGGAGACGAGGGTTGCTGGACATGGGTGGGTGGATGGAGGACAGGGGACAAGAGGGTTGCTGGATGTGGGTGGGTGGATGGAGGGCAGGGGGGAGACGAGGGTTGCTGGACATGGGTGGGTGGATGGAGGACAGGGGACAGGAGGGTTGCTGGACATGGGTGGGTGGATGGAGGACAGGGGGGGAGACGAGGGTTGCTGGACATGGGTGGATGGAGGACAGGGGACAGGAGGGTTGCTGGACATGGGTGGGTGGATGGAGGACAGGGGGGAGACGAGGGTTGCTGGACATGGGTGGGTGGATGGAGGACAGGGGACAGGAGGGTTGCTGGACATGGGTGGGTGGATGGAGGACAGGGGGGAGACGAGGGTTGCTGGACATGGGTGGGTGGATGGAGGACAGGGGACAGGAGGGTTGCTGGACATGGGTGGGTGAATGGAGGACAGGGGGGAGAAGGGTTGCTGGACATGGGGGTGGGTGGATGGAGGGCAGGGGAGAGCAGGGTTGCTGGACATGGGTGGGTGGATGGAGGGCAGGGGAGAGGAGGGTTGCTGGACATGGGTGGGTGGATGGAGGGCAGGGGAGAGCAGGGTTGCTGGACATGGGTGGGTGGATGGAGGGCAGGGGAGAGCAGGGTTGCTGGACATGGGTGGGTGGATGGAGGGCAGGGGAGAGGAGGGTTGCTGGACATGGGTGGGTGGATGGAGGGGAGAGGAGGGTTGCTGGACATGGGTGGGTGGATGGAGGACAGGGGACAGGAGGGTTGCTGGACATGGGTGGGTGGATGGAGGACAGGGGGGAGACGAGGGTTGCTGGACATGGGTGGGTGGATGGAGGACAGGGGGGAGATGAGGGTTGCTGGACATGGGGGTGGGTGGATGGAGGGCAGGGGAGAGCAGGGTTGCTGGACCATGGGTGGGTGGGTGGATGGAGGGCAGGGGAGAGGAGGGTTGCTGGACATAGGTGGGTGGATGGAGGGCAGGGGAGAGGAGGGTTGCTGGACATGGGTGGAGGAGAGGGAAGGGAGAGAGAAGAAATGCTGGACATGGGTGGAGGGGAGGGAAGAGTGAGGAATGAGATGAGAAGAGGGAAAAGGAAGAGAGGAGAATAACTGCAGATGGATGGAGAAAATAGGCAGAAGCTGAGGACCAGAAATGAAGAAGAAAGGAGGAAAGGAAGCCCTGGAAACGGAGTTAAGAGGACAGATAGCAGCAGAATCGGATACTGGGCCAGCATGATCAGAAAAACAGTCACCAGACAACAAAGGTAGAAAAAAACTCATTTTATTTTCATTATAGTGTTTGGAATATGTTCACCTTGAGAATCAGGTGCTCAACATTAAAAGTTTATATTTATTTACTTATTTATGGCATTTTATCCCACATTAAACATGAATTAGATTGGAACCTAGGATCATTTAATAGTTTTTTCCTGGAGAGAGTAATGCATTGCCCCCCCCCCCCCCCCCCCGGCTATAGCCAGCTGTGCAATTTGGGGGGGGGCACGCAGAGGTGGATGGGGGGGGCGCAGAGGTGGACTTGGGGGGGGGGGGGCGCCGAGGTGGACCGGGGAGAGAGCCTGTTGTTAAACATTTACCAGCATACCACTGTATGGGGGTATTGAGGATGATGTAGGAACTTTTCATGATCCCTTCTCAAATGTGTTTCCTGGAGAAATACCACCTGTGGTTTAATATGTGTTAACTCTTTAAACAACTTTTGGCGTTTTTGTGGGGAGTTCAGGCCTTTCACATTGTAAGTCAAAAATTTTAGGTGTGTCATGTCAAACATCTAACCTGCTGACACACGAGGCAAACTTCCAGACCTGGGAGCCCTTTACAGCCACTTATGCTACTCAATCCCCCCCCCCTTCCAGCTGACTTCCAAACACCCCCCCCCTCTCATTCCCCCCCTTCCTCCCACCCCCATCCCCTCCCCTATCGACCCATACGTCACTCATACTCCCACCAGACAGTACCCTTAGGCCCTGAATGGGAAACACAGGAAGAACTCCCCTGAGACTAAATAGACCCCCTCCCGTCTAACATTAACCCCTTCCTAGGGTTACCATATTGTAACAGGACCCTCAGCTGAGTAAATCAGGAGACAAGAGGTAACTGGTTCTAGCAAGACAGCTTTATTGCTAGCAATGTACAGCACTGAGTTCTGTCTCAGAATACTGTGTGTCAGAAACCAGGTGACACTTACATTTATACCTCCCCTCTGGGCCTGCGCATTAGGCCCCTTATACATCACAGTTGTCATGCGCAGTAAACGTTTGTAGTTCTTGTAGTTCTTACAGTACATGCACACGTCATAACACTGAAATGATACTGGCAGGGAAAACGAAACTTATCTCCCCGTTCTAGCACACACACATAATCACACAATGCTTCTTTCACAGAGTTGATAAGGCTCAATGGAGCTTAAGGCTCAGAGATGCAGGGTGGGGGTGGCTACACTCCCAGATTATCTTTTATTCATGTAGCGACTACGTGCAGGCTGATTTTGTGTACAAGCCTTGGCTACTAAATGTTACAAGCGATTATCTACTGCCCTGCATCCTGTCTCAAACAGTTATTCCAGCATCTTTGGTATATTGCAAGCAGAAGCTGACAGTTTGTAGTTAAGGCACAGTGCAAGAGAATATAAAAGTTCTATAAAAGCTCTGGTTTGAACTGTAGTATAAAGAAACTAAAGTCCTTGATTAAATATGCACAGGTCTTGAGGTAGTCCCATCAGTCCTGATCCGGCACCGATGCAGGCCAGATCCAGCCGTCACTCCTACAATATGGCTCCAGAAAAAGGAGGATGGATTGAGCCAGCCGGGTTTTACTTCCATTGCTTTCAATGGAAAGCAATTGCTTTCAATGGAAGTAATTGAGCCAGCTGGGTTTTACTTCCATTGCTTGGAAAGCAATGGAAGTAAAACCCGGCTGGCTCAATCCGTCCTCCTTTTTCTGGAGCCATATGGTAACCCAGTCCCTTCCACACATCCTCACACACTCCTAATTTAACAGCAAATGTATCATCTAACCACACATCAGAACTCATGCAACCCACCACTTCCCACTAAGGCAATTGACCCAATAGAGTATATAGTGCAAAGAAAAGCTACAAGGATGGTATGGGATTTGCGTTACAAGACGTATGAGGAGAGACTTGCGGACCTGAACATGTATACCCTGGAGCATAGGCGGTCGGTGGCCCAACTGTTTGGGGAGGCTAAAGGGGGCAGGGTTAGAGGTGGAGCTTAAATTCATAATTGTCTGATAACACACAGAAAAAAATAAATAAATAAAAATAAAAGTCACAATTAATACCTTTTATTAAATATAGATATTAGATATGTATCATATGTCAAAGAATAAAGTGGTTGCTCAAAGCATATACTAACCACAATCGCTCAACTGCAAAACACTATGCACAATTTTGTGCAAAAACACACTCAGAACCTTACTGTACCATAAATATTACACTGGGCAGGACCTAATACACCAATATACCACCCATACGGAAAATGCAGACCGTAATATCACAATTCTCATGTAGATCCACAAAACACCCTAATTCATGTTTAATGTGGGATAAAATGCCATAAATAAGTAAATAAATATAAACTTTTAATGTTGAGCACCTGATTCTCAAAGTGGACATATTCCAAACACTATAATGAAAATTAAATGATTTTTTTTTCTACCTTTGTTGTCTGGTGACTGTTTTTCTGATCATGCTGGCCCAGTATCCGATTCTGCTGCTATCTGTCCTCTTAACTCCGTTTCCAGGGCTTCCTTTCCATTTCTTTCTTTCCTTTCCTCCTTTCTTCTTCATTTCTGGTCCTCAGCTTCTGCCTATTTTCTTCATCCATGTGTAGTTTTTCTCCTCTCTTTCTTTTCCCTCATCTTTTCCTCTCCTTCCTCACTCTTCCCTCCCCTCCATCCATGTCCAGCATTTTTTCTCTCTCCTCTCCTCTTCCCTGCCCTCCATCCACCCATGTCCAGTGACCCTTCTCTCCCCCTGCCCTGCAAGCACCCATACACAGCGACCCTCCTCTCCCCTGCCCTCCATACACCCATTATACCCAGCGACCCTTCTCTCCCCTCCTTCCACAAATGCCCAGCGACTCCATTCTCTCCCCTGCCACCCCCTCCCGAGTTGTTTGGCGAATTCCTCCCTCCTCCCTCCTCTCTCCTCCCTCCGGATCCGGTCCACTCACGTCACCGACCTGACTCTTCTGAGCTGTCAGCACTAACTCTACCCCGCTGCGCTGGCGCTGCCGGCGTTCGCGCTTCAAAATGGCCGCCGAGACTTACAGGGCGGCCTCCACGACTTCAGCAGAAGTCTCGCGAGGCTGCCTCTGGAAGTCTCGGCGGCCATTTTTAAAGCGCGAACGCCGGCAGCGCCAGCGCAGCGGGGGAGAGTTAGCGCTGACAGCTCCAAAGACGAAGAGTCAGGTCGGTAACGTGAGGGACCGGGACCAGATCCGGAGGGAGGGGGAGGAGCCAGCTCGCTGCGGCTGGGGAGGCTTAGCCTCCCCAAGCCTTCGATACTGGGCGCCTATGCCCTGGAGGAAAGGAGGAACAGGGGTGATATGATACAGACGTTCAAATATTTGAAAGGTATTAATCCGCAAACAAACCTTTTCCGGAGATGGGAAGGCAGTAGAACGAGAGGGCATGAAATGAGATTGAAGGGGGGCAGACTCAAGAAGAATGTCAGGAAGTATTTTTTCACGGAGAGGGTGGTGGATGCTTGGAATGCCCTCCCACGGGAGGTGGTGGAGATGAAAACGGTAACAGAATTCAAACATGCATGGGATAAACATAAAGGAATCCTGTGCAGAAGGAAGGGATCCTCAGGAGCTTAGCCTAGAATGGGTGGCAGAGCTGGTGGTTGGGAGGCGGGGCTAGTGCTGGGCAGACTTATACGGTCTGTGCCGGGGCTGGTGGTTGGGAGGCGGGACAAGTGCTGGGCAGACTTATACGGTCTGTGCCAGGGCTGGTGGTGGGAGGCAGGGATAGTGCTGGGCAGACTTATACGGTCTGTGCCAGAGCTGGTGGTGGGAGGTGGGACTGGTAGTTGGGAGACAAGGATAGTGCTGGGCAGACTTATACAGTCTGTGCCAGAGCTGGTGATGGGAGGTGGGGTTGGTGGTTGGGAGGCGGGGATAGGGCTGGCCAGACTTATACGGTCTGTGCCCTGAAGAGGACAGTACAAATAAAAAAGTAGCACATATGAATTTATCTTCTTGGGCAGACTGGATGGACCGTGCAGGTCTTTTTCTGCCGTCATCTACTATGTTACTATGTTACTATGTTACTATAAACAGTACCACAACCCTCATAGCCCTTAAACAGCTAACACAGGTTAAAATTAAAACTAAGCAAAACAAAGTCAAGTTTCATGCATCTCTGCCTCGGCAATTTGGACTTCCTTCCCCCGCCTCCACCTCATTTTGGTTATCTTGCCTTTCACATTCCTTCTTAACAAGCACATCCTTTAAACTAACACAGTTCGTTTGTTAGTAATTGCAAGGCCATAGAAAGGGCCTACAATATTAGCACACACACACACTAACACAAATATAGTTATAGATTACAAATTCAGCAGGACACAAATCACACCTTTGAATCATTGTGGGTTGAAATTCCATGTATAAAAGGGAAAAAAATGGTGATAGGAGTGTACTACCGTCCGCCTCGCCAGGATGAGCAGGTAGACACAGAAATGATAAAAGAAATCAGAGACGCGAACAAAATGGGCAATGTGATAATAATGGGTGACTTCAATTATCCAAATATAGACTGGGTAAATGTAACATCGGGACACGCTACAGAGATACAATTCCTTGATGAAATCAAGGACAGCTTTATGGAGCAACTGGTGCAGGAGCCGACGAGAGAAGGAAAAATTCTAGACTTGGTCCTTAGTGGAGCGCATGATCTGGTGAGGGACGTTATAGTACTGGGGCCGCTTGATAACAGTGACCATAAAATGATCAGTTTTGATATCGACCTTGAAGTAATTACACAGAAAGTCAAATACGTTAGCGTTTAACTTTAAAAAAGGAGACTATGATAAAATGAGAAGAACGGTAAAAAAAAAAACTTAGGGGGCAACTGAGAGAGTAAAAACTGTACAACAGGCGTGGACGCTGTTCAAAAATACCATCCTGGAGGCCCAGGCCATACATATTCCGCGAATTAGAAAAGAAAGACGGAACTCCAAAAGACAGCCGGGCCTGGTTGAAAAGTGAGGTGAAGGAAGCTATTAGGGCTAAAAGAAACGCCTTCAGAAAATGTAAGAAGGAACCGTCTGAAAATAACAAGAAGCAGCATAAGGAGTGTCAAAGCAAATGCAAGGCGCAGATAAAGAAGGCTAAGAGAGATTACGAAAAAAAGATAGCATTAGAGGCAAAAAAACATAGTAAAAAATTTTTTCGGTATATTAAAAGCAGGAAGCCGGCAAAAGAATCGGTTGGGCCGCTGGATGACCGAGGGTTAAAAGGGGCGATCAAGGAAGACAAAGACGTAGTGGAGAGACTGAATGAATTCTTTGCTTCTGTCTTCACCGAGGAAGATTTGGGTGGGATACCGGTGTCGGAAATGGTATTTCAAGCGGACGAGTCGGAGAAATTTACTGACTTCACGGTAAACCTGGAGGACGTAATGGGGCAGTTCGGCAAACTGAAGAGTAGCAAATCTCCTGGACCGGATGGTATTCACCCTAGAGTACTGATAGAACTGAAAAATGAGCTTGCGGAGCTACTGCTAGTGATATGCAACTTATCCTTAAAATCGAGCGTGGTACCGGAAGATTGGAGGGTGGCCAATGTAACGCCCATTTTTAAAAAAGGCTCCAGGGGAGATCCGGGAAATTATAGACCGGTGAGTCTGACGTCGGTGCCGGGGAAAATGGTAGAGGCTATTATTAAAAACAAAATTACAGAGCACATCCGAGGACATGGATTACTGAGACCGAGTCAGCACGGCTTTTGTGTGAGGAAATCTTGCCTGACCAATTTACTTCAATTCTTTGAAGGAGTAAACAAACATGTGGACAAAGGGGCGGTTGATATTGTGTATCTGGATTTTCAAAAGGCGTTTGACAAGGTACCTCATGAAAGGCTACAGAGGAAATTGGAGGGTCATGGGATAGTAGGAAATGTCCTATTGTGGATTAAAAACTGGTTAAAGGATAGGAAACAGAGAGTGGGGTTAAATGGGCAGTATTCACAATGGAGAAGGGTAGTTAGTGGGGTTCCTCAGGGGTCTGTGCTAGGACCGCTGCTTTTTAATATATTTATAAATGATTTAGAGATGGGAGTAACTAGCGAGGTAATTAAATTTGCTGATGACACAAAGTTATTCAAAGTCGTTAACTCGCGACAGGATTGTGAAAAATTACAAGAGGACCTTACGAGACTGGGAGACTGGGCGGCTAAATGGCAGATGACGTTTAATGTGAGCAAGTGCAAGGTGATGCATGTGGGAAAAAAGAACCCGAATTATAGCTACGTCATGCAAGGTTCCACGTTAGGAGTTACGGACCAAGAAAGGGATCTGGGTGTCGTCGTCGATAACACACTGAAACCTTCTGCTCAGTGTGCTGCTGCGGCTAGGAAAGCGAATAGAATGTTGGGTATTATTAGGAAAGGTATGGAAAACAGGTGTGAGGATGTTATAATGCCTTTGTATCGCTCCATGGTGCGACCGCACCTTGAGTATTGTGTTCAATTCTGGTCGCCGCATCTCAAGAAAGATATAGTAGAATTGGAAAAGGTGCAACGAAGGGCGACTAAAATGATAGCGGGGATGGGACGACTTCCCTATGAAGAAAGACTAAGGAGGCTAGGGCTATTCAGCTTGGAGAAGAGACAGCTGAGGGGAGACATGATAGAGGTATATAAAATAATGAGTGGAGTGGAACAGGTGGATGTGAAGCATCTGTTCACGCTTTCCAAAAATACTAGGACTAGGGGGCATGCGATTAAACTAGTGTAGTAAATTTAAAACAAATCGGAGAAAAATTTTCTTCACCCAACGTGTAATTAAACTCTGGAATTCATTGCCGGAAAATGTGGTGAAGGCGGTTAGCTTAGCAGAGTTTAAAAAGAGGTTGGACGGTTTCCTAAAGGACAAGTCCATAAACCGCTACTAAACGGACTTGGAAAAATCCAAAATTCCAGGAATAACATGTATAGAATGTTTGTACGTTTGGGAAGCTTGCCAGGTGCCCTTGGCCTGGATTGGCCGCTGTCGTGGACAAGATGCTGGGCTCAATGGACCCTTGGTCTTTTCCCAGTATGGCATTACTTATGTACTTATGTACTCTATTCCCAAAGATTTCCTTTCTACAAGGGCATAAGCTGTGTTACAATTTTGTTAAGTGAAAAAGCAATATATTTACACATTTCTCACAATATACCTATTCATAACTACCAATTGCCAAGTACTCACTATCCCCTCAAAATTCCCACTCCATTTTTTCTACCTATAATTCCCTGCTCTGTTCTTCAACCCTCATTCGATTGCCGAGTCCCAGTCATCTTCTACTCTGTTTTCCTTCTCTCCCTGCCCCCTGGTCCCATCCATCTTCTGCTCTGTTCCCTTTCTTCCCACTCCCTAGTTCCATTCATCTTCTTCTCTGTTCTGTCCCCCCCGTCCCATCTTCAGCTCTGCTCCTCTTCTCCACCTCCCCAAGTGCCATCCATCTGCTATTCAGTACCTCCTCCTCTCCCCTCCCCCATGAAATGCCATTCAACTTCTGCTGTTTCTAGCTCTCCTCTCCAGTTGACATTTTTTCTCACTCCATGTCCACCATCATTCCCTCTATGCCCCTATCTTTCCTAGAAAGCATCTCCCCTCTGTGCCTCTGTGTGCCCCACCTCCTTCCCTGCATTCTAGTATTTCTCATCCTCCCTTCCCATACTCACAGTCTGACATATTTTACTCTTCCTTTCCCCCGGGTCTGGTATATATCATCCTTTCTTCTTCCTCCTTCTAGCTAGTCCTCCAGTGTTTCTATGGCTACCAGCAGCATCACCAATAAAGCAAACTGCCTCTGGCTGGCCCCGCAAGCGTTTCTTCTGCTGTGTCTCGCCTCCTCCAACACAACTTCCTGTAACATAGTAACATAGTAGATGACGGCAGAAAAAGACCTGCACGGTCCATCCAGTCTGCCCAACAAGATAACTCATATGTGCTACTTTTTGTGTATACCCTACTTTGATTTGTACCTGTGCTCTTCACGGCACAGACCGTATAAGTCTGCCCAGCACTATCCCCGCCTCCCAACCACCAACCCTGCCTCCTACCACCGGCTCTGGCACAGATCGTATAAGTCTGTCCAGCACTATCCCTGCCTCCCAACCACCAGTCCCACCTCCCACCACTGGCTCTGGCACAGACCGTATAAGTCTGCCCAGCACTATCCCTGCCTCCCAACCACCAGCCCCGCGTCCCAATCTCGACTAAGCTCCTGAGGATCCATTCCTTCTGCACAGGATTCTTTTATGCTTATCCCACGCATGTTTGAATTCCGTTACCGTTTTCATTTCCACCACCTCCCGCGGGAGGGCATTCCAAGTATCCACTACTCTCTCCGTGAAAAAATACTTCCTGACATTTTTCTTGAGTCTGCCCCCTTCAATCTCATTTCATGTCCTCTCGTTCTACCACCTTCGCATCTCCGGAAACTTCCTGTGTCAGCGTAGGTGGGACACAACAGAGGGAACGCTTGTGGGTCCAGCCAGAGGAATTTGCTTTACTTGCCAATGTTGCTGGCAGGCATAGAAAAACTGGAGGTCCGCGGAGGAGGAAAGGCCAAGAGAGATAAAGGACTACGCAGGACAGGAGAAAGAAGGAGATATGCTGGATCGCGTGTTGTGCAACTCCCCATGTGACCCCGTAGTGATGCCTAGGCCAGTGGTTCTCAACGTTTTTCAGTCAGGACACACATGATGGATGAAGCTTGCATCCATTACACACTGCACACATAATCCTCATGGACCTTGGTCTGATACAGTACATCAGTTCTTATATATTAAATATAAACATGCTCTGCAGCCACAAAAACCTTATCTCCCCCACAACAATAGGTGCAGATCATAACTAGCACATTTTCTCCATGGAAGTTACCATACAAAAAAAAATTATGATTCTCACATCATCTCAATAATAGTGAAATAAATCTCTTCACTACCAGGCACAATGTGAAATAATATAGAACCTGAAAAAAATCCTAACTCGACATACATGTAGCAAATCTGCTATAGAATGGTAGCACTGATTTATACAAGAATCCTAGTTAGCATGCAGCACTATAAATATTTTAAGGGGCCCTAGAACACCAATACATCTACTACTGGTAAAACAGAATAAGTGGGACTGCTACAGAATTGTACGAAGAAACTACTTACCCACAGAATACTACACCTTGGTCATACAACAAATACAGGGCAAGAGATCACAAATTAGAAATATAAAGATAAAAACTGAATTGGGAACCCCAAGAATTCAAACTAGGCATGTTCCACAACATAGAAGAAATGAAAACACAAATGTATTTCCTCTTGTACTGAAAAAAAAATTACAAAGACATCCGTGTTGCACATTTCCCAAAGCTAACATATTCCAACAAATAAACTCAGAATAAAACACTTTTTTCTACCTTTGTAGTCTGGGTATTTTATTTTTTTCAAGCATGTTGGTCCCAGTTTCTTCTTTTGTTTTCCTGTCTTCTGCTCTCTTTCCAGTGGGTGCGGTCCATTTGTCCTTTCTCCACTTTCCTCGTCTCTTCTATTCCCTCACTATATCTGTCTCTGCTTTCTCTTTCCCCCTCAGATTTCATCTTCTCACTCTTGTCCTCCACCTATATTTCACTTATTTATTTATTTATGCACATTTATACCCCACTTTTTTCCACGTGCATGCGGACTCAAAGTGGCTTACAATGTACCGATAAGGCGATCGCCAGACCAGTGGATATACAATTACAATTGCATAAAATAGGATAGAAGGAACTGGGAAGAAGAAAAAGGGAAAGGGGGTTAGAGACTAAAAAGGTCCATGGACATGTTAGGATGGACTGTAGGTAGTATGTGGCAGTTCTGTAGTTGGCTTTCCGAGAGAGGCCAGGCTGAGGGAAATTCCAGATGCTGAGACGCTCTTCCTCTCTATTTCTTTCCAGCTGTTCTCAGACCATTTTCTCTTTGGCTGTTTCTGCTCATACTTCTTCTCCATATACTCTGCGTAGGTTTGAATCCAATAGATTTCCGCATACTTGCTGGTACTGATGGCTATTTGAACTTGTTCAGGCTGGCTAAGTGACACAAACGCTGATGGATCATCAATCCAGGATACTTGAATGTTACCAAATGCACTGAAAAGCTGATACAGATCACTTGTCTTCCATTCTCTTGGAAAGTAACATGAAGGACATGATCTCGTTTTGGTTGGAAGTCTGGCCCTTGTAGATTGAGATATGGTATGTCCATAACCCTTATAAGAAATAACTTGTTATATAAAGGTTCAATGAGTTTTGATCGAGCAGAGACATTGAGCTTGGGAGGGTTGAGGAAGGAACCTAGGAAGTTTGCCATGGAGATGAAGCAGAGTCCTGTGATGTATGCATCGTAGTCCGCTTCATGAAGCTGTTCAGAAGCCGTGTCGTAACTTGCACTTTCAACTGTAGGAGGTTTGAATGGTGTTTCTTTTAAACGCTTCTCCAGTTCTGCAAGGGATGTGTTGTTAATGATTTCCTTAAAAGGCTCTGTGCTTGCCATCAGTTTGGTATCCAGCAATCTGGGAAGCACGCACGACGATGTTACTTCTTTAAACTCATTGATGTCCGACGAGGGCGATGATTGTCGGTATAACAGGATTCTTTCAGTGCAGCAACATGTACTATCGGTTACAGTGCTGACCGATCAGCTGTGTGACAGCTAAGGCAGGCGGGAACTTGATTAGCCAGCTTTTCTGTAGTTTCCCAGCTGTGACACGAGTAGCAGACCGTCTAAAATGGATAGGATGCTGTTGCAGCGTAGAAGCGTAAACCACAGACACTGGAGCAAGATGAGAATCCATTGAATGATGAGCCTCTAAATGAAGCTGGATGGAGAGACCAGGAGGTAATCAGGATCAAATTGAAACAACAGATCAACAGGATCGTCAGTCAGGCTCCGTGATAACCGCCGCAAGAAGCCAGCCAGTCCCACGCCTGTGGATAGTAGGGCGAGCTGCAGTCAAACTAAGGCCGATGAAGAAAGTCAGCGAAGTCAGCGAGCAACCCGAAAACGAACTGCTTCTAGCCAATCTGGTGACCAAATGGCTGCAGCGGGAAAGCGCCACAGAGCCAATACAGTTCTCCTAGCAGCAGCGGTTGAATTGCGGTTGGTGTTCAGAGACGGTGGCAGTGAGCAAATCCAGCTAGGCACCCAGACGATCAACACAGGCAGCACAGCTAGCACCGGAGCCACCACAAAGCAGGCTAGATCCCGATCTGGCAAAAAAGAGGTGAGCCTCAGGCAAAGGCAGGTAGAAAAGCCCGATGATGCACGGAGCCAACGGATCCTCAGCCCTTTAAGCAGCAGCCATTTTCGAACCTTACCAATATCTATCAACTTTCCATCTTCTCCTCTCACCCCTACCTCTCCTGTCTCACTCCTTCCCTGGCCTCATATTCTCTTCTCTTTCACCCACTCTCCATTACACAATTCAACCTCTGTACTTACCATCATAGTAACATAGTAAATGACAGCAGAAAAAGACCTGCATGGTCCATCCAGTCTGCCCTACAAGATAAACTCATATGTGCTACTTTTTGTGTATACCTTACCTTGGTTTGTACCTGTCCTTTTCAGGGCACAGACCGTGTAAGTCTGCCCAGCACTATCCCCGCCTCCCAACCACCAGCCCCGCCTCCCACCACCGGCTGTGGCACAGACCGTATAAGTCTGCCCAGCACTATCCCCGCCTCCCACCACCGGCTCTGCCACCCAATCTCGGCTAAGCTCCTTAGGATCCATTCCTTCTGAACAGGATTCCTTTATGTTTATCCCACGCGTGTTTGAATTCTGTTACCGTTTTCATTTCCACCACCTCCCGCAGGAGGGCATTCCAAGCATCTACTACTCTCTCCGTGAAAAAATACTTCCTGACATTTTTCTTGAGTCTGCCCCCCTTCAATCTCATTCCATGTCCTCTCGTTCTACCGCCTTCGCACCTCCGGAAAAGGTTCATTTGCGGATTAATACCTTTCAAATATTTGAACATCTGTATCATATCACCCCTGTTTCTCCTTTCTTCCAGAGTATACATGTTCAGGTCATCAAGTCTCTGCTCATACGTCTTGTAACGCAAATCCCTTACCATTCTCGTAGCTTTTCTTTGCACCGCTTCAATTCTTTTTACATCCTTCACAAGGTACGGCCTCCAAAACTGAACACAATACTCTAGGTGGGGCCTCACCAACGACTTATACAGGGGCATCAACACCTCCTTTCTTCTGCTGGTCACACCTCTCTCTATACAGCCTAACAACCTTCTAGCTACGGCCACCGCCTTGTCACACTGTTTCGTCGCCTTCAGATCCTCAGATACTATCACCCCAAGATCCCTCTCCCTGTCCGTACCTATCAGATTCTCCCCGCCTAACACATACATCTCCTGAGGATTTCTATTCCCTAAGTGCATCACTTTGCATTTCTTCGCATTTAATTTTAATTGCCAAACCTTAGACCATTCTTCTAGCTTCCTCAGATCCTTTTTCATGTTTTCCACTCCCTCCCGGGTGTCCACTATGTTACATATCTTAGTATCATCCGCAAGTAGGCAAACTTTACCTTCTAACCCTTCGGCAATGTCACTCACAAATATATTGAACAGAATCGGTCCCAGCACCGATCCTTGAGGCACACCACTACTCACCTTTCCCTCCTCCGAGCGAATTCCATTCACCACCACCCTCTGGCTTCTGTCCGTCAACCAGTTCCTAATCCAGTTCACCACTTCGGGTCCTATCTTCAGCCCATCCAGTTTATTTAAGAGCCTCCTGTGGGGAACCGTGTCAAAAGCTTTGCTGAAATAGATTACGTCCATAGCTCGTCCCTGATTCAATTCTCCTGTCACCCAATCAAAGAACTCAATGAGATTCGTTTGGCACGATTTCCCTTTGGTAAAGCCATGTTGTCTCGGATCTTGCAACTTATTGGCTTCCAGGAAATTCACTATCCTTTCCTTCAGCATCGCTTCCATTACTTTTCCAATAATCGAAGTGAGGCTTACCGGCCTGTAGTTTCCAGCTTCTTCCCTATCACCACTCTTGTGAAGAGGGACCACCTCCGCCGTTCTCCAATCCCTCGGAACCTCTCCCATCTGCAAGGATATATTAAACAAATCTTAAGAGGACCCGCCAGAACCTCTCTGAGCTCCCTCAATATCCTGGGGTGGATCCCATCCAGTCCCATGGCTTTGTCCACCTTTAGCTTTTCAAGCTGTTCATACACACTCTCTTCCGTGAACGGTGCTCTATCCACTTCAATCTCATTTGTACTTTTTGCAGTCCATCGCGGTCCTTCTCCAGGATTTTCTTCTGTGAAAACAGAACAAAAGTATCTATTTAGCAATTTGTTTTTTCTTCATCATTATCCACATAGCGGTTCGCAGTATCTTTTAGTCTCACAATTCCCTTTTTAGCCATTCTCCTTTCACTTATATACCTGAAGAAATTTTTGTCACCCCTCCTTACATTTCTAGCCATTTGTTCTTCCGCTTGCGCTTTCACCAGACGTATCTCTCTCTTGGCTTCTTTCAGTTTCATCCTGTATTCCTCCTCGTGTTCCTTTTCTTGAGTTTTTGTGTATTTCTGGAACGCCAACTCTTTAGCCTTTATTTTCTCAGCCACTTGCTTGGAGAACCATATCGGTTTCCTTTTTCTCTTGCTTTTATTTACTTTCCTTACATAAAGGTTTGTGGCCCTATTTATAGCTTCTTTCAGCCTGGACCACTGTCCTTCCACTTCTCGTATTTCCTCCCAGCCCATCATCTCCTTCCTCAGGTATTCCCCCATTTTACTAAAGTCAGCACACTTGAAATCCAGAACTTTGAGTTTTGAGTGGCCACTCTCCACTTTAGCTGTAATATCAAACCAAACCGTTTGATGGTCACTGCTGCCCAGGTGGGCACCCACTCGGATATTTGACACGCTATCCCCATTTGTGAGCACCAGATCCAGTGTCGTTCCCTCCCTCGTGGGTTCCATCACCATTTGTCTGAGCAAACCGCTTTGTAAAGCATCCACGATCTCTCTACTTCTTTCCGATTCTGCAGATGGAACCTTCCAATCTACATCCGGCAGATTGAAATCTCCCAGCAACAGCACCTCTCTCTTGTTTCCCAACTTTTGAATATCTGCGATCAGGTCTTTATCTAATTCCTCCAATTGTTTTGGAGGTCTGTAGACAACACCCACGTGTATAGAGGTTCTATCCTCTCTTTTTAAGGTGATCCATATCGCTTCTTCCTTTCCCCAGGTCCCTGTCATTTCGGTCGCTGTGATATCATTTCTCACATATAGAGCTACTCCTCCACCCTTACGACCCTCTCTATACTTCCTAAATAGATTATAGCCTGGTATGTTTGCATCCCATTCATGGGAACCATTTAGCCATGTCTCTGTGATTGCAACAATGTCTAAGTCTGCCTCCAACATCAGGGCTTGAAGGTCATGAACTTTATTGCTTAGACTGCGAGCATTTGTGGCCATCGCTTTCCATGTACATTTCCTGGTATGTGCTTCAACATTTGTGATTTGGGTTGTCTTTTCTCTTTGGGTACCTTCATATCCTTTTGTTCCAACTTCATTTCTTTCTCTTCTGCCTCAGTTCTATTTTCAGGATCATCACCATGCTGTAATGGAGCAAAAGAATTCTGTAGGGGCAACACTTGTGAGGGCGGATGCCTCTGGTGCACATAGTGAAGTCTGCCTGAGCCTACTGTGAACCATCTATTCCTAGGTGGTTTTATCCTTGGAGGCAGTGGTGTGAATTTGGCTTGATTCTGTGCTGCATGGTTTTCTGTATTCTTAGAAGCTGCTTTAAGTGCATCTAATTCCTGTTTTACCTTACTGAGCTCCTGTTTTAAACTAGCAAGCTGATGACAGACAGGATAAGCCTTAAGTCTCCAGATAATTGGCCTTGAAACTGAAACACCACAATTATTACAGAGAATAAAAGTCATCCTGTTTGTTGGAATGGGAATGAACAGGTATGCTATGATGGGGTTAATACTGTGCAAGATTAACTTTACTCCTCAGCCATACATAGGCAACCAGAGGCAGTTGTAATTTGGGTGGAGTTAATTTGTAATAAGTAGAATAGTTAGGAATTTATTTAGGAAGTGTCAGTCTTGGGGTGGGTGGGGGGCTTAAAGTTTAAAACCTGTGGAATGTGTTTGTTTTAAAACCTATCTCCAGGAAAGGAAAACAGTTCTAATACTTGCTAGCAGTTTTGAAATCTGAAATCTCCTTTTCAGATTTACAGATATCAATAAACCAGTTAGAAACAACAACAACAATCAAATCACATCAAATCAAATCAAATGAAACAGCAGAGCAGAATGAAACAGTCAGATCACACTATTTTCAGAGCCAAGAGGGTTTTTTTTCTCTTTTTAGGAAGAGAGGAGGAAGATGGTGGACCATAGGAGGAGGAGAAGGGAAAGTGAATAAGAGAAGGGGAGAAATGCTGGACCCACAGATGCAGCTACACAAACCATGATGGTTTGCTCCTTCTGGACTGTGTATGCAGTAAACCACACTTAGCAGGCTTTCACTTCCTCTCACATCTCTCCTTGAGACCTGCCATGGTCTCTCCTCCACATTTTAAGGCATTGCCTATCCAACTAGAACAGCTTTAGACTTTTTACAGATGGACCACGCATAGTAAGTCCCTTATTTCTAAAATGCTATTGTTTTAAATAACATTTACTATTGTTTTTGGTCAAAAGTCTACATATCCTCCCCCATCTCCTGCTTTATCTAACCTCCTTGCCTTCAACCCCCCTCCCCGAGTCCAGCACCGCTTTCTGTTTCCGCTCTCTCTCCCCTCCTAAGTCCAGCACCGTTGTTTCCCCTCTCTCCACCCCCATCCAACACTGCTTTGTTTCCCCCTCTCCCCCCAGAACAGCACCGCTTTGTTTCTCCTCTCTCTCTCCCTCCCATCCAGCCCTGCTTTGTTTCCCCCATCTCTCTCTCCCCCCGAGTCCAGCACTGCTTTCTGTTCTTCCCCCCTCCCCGACTGTCAAACCTGCTTCATTTAGCAGCCCCTGCTGCGATAGCACGCACGCTGCCAGAGCCGGCGTCAGATCCTTTCCTCTACCGCGTCTCGCTCCTCTAGCTTAGACACTTCCTGTTTGTGCGAGGGTGGGACTTGTGACACAAGCAGAGGGAAGGATCCGATGCTGGGCTCAATCAGGCAGCTTATTGTTGCTGTAGGGGCTGCTAAACAAAGTAGGCTTGACAGTCCGGGGGGGGGGGGAAGAGGGAGAAGAACAGAGAGTAGTGTTGGGCTTCTTGGAGAAGGGAAAGGAGGGGAGAAAGTGCAAATTCTTTAAAAAAAAAAAAATGCCGGCCCCACCAGTTCAAAACTGCATAGGCGCCATTTTTTTTAAAATCCACTTGTGGGAGCAACCACTCCCCCTGCACCCCCCCTCCCCAGCTATGCCGCTGGAATTCTTTGCTTCAGTCTTTACAGAAGAAGATGTAAAAGATCTATCTGTACCGGACATGATTTTCAAGAGCGATGATGCGGAGGAACTGAAAGAAATCTCGGTGAACCTGGAAGACGTACTCAGCCAACCCGACCTTAAAGAGTGATAAAAATCACCTGGACCAAGGTACTGAAAGAACTCACACATGAAATTGCTGATCTGCTGTTAGTGATCTGTAACCTGTCGTTAAAATGGTCTGTAGTACCTGAAGATTGGAGAGTGGCCAATGTAATGGCAATTTTTAAAAAGGGTTCCAGGGGTAATCTGTGAAATTACAGACAGGTAAGCCTTCGTCAGTGCCGGGCAAAATAGTGGAAACTATTATGAAGAATAAAATTACAGAACATACAGACAAACATGTTTTAATGGGACAGAATCAGAATGAATTTAGCCAAGAGAAGTCTTCCCTCACTAATTTGCTTCATTTCTTTGAAGACATGAATAAACACAGGGCCGTGCCCAGGGTCTCTGGTGCCTCCCTGCAGACTATCAGTTGCCCCCCCCCCCCCCCCCCCCCCGTGTGGCACAAGATGGCAAGGCTTACAAGCCTTTCTTGCGAAATACTTGATCGCAAATAATTTTTTATGATTTTTAACCGTGAAAATGATCGCTCACCACTTGCCACACTGACAGGAATTGTCAGCAATATTCTTAGAAAACAAATTGCTATACATTGCAAAATAAGATAGCAGATGTAAATTCTCAAAGTGGACATATTCCAAACACTAAAATGAAAATAAAATGATTTTTTTCTACCTTTGTTGTCTGGTGACTTTGTTTTTCTATCTATATTGGTCCAAGTCTCTGATTCTGCTGCTCTCTATCTGTTCTCTTAACTCAATTTCCAGGGCTTCCTTTCCATTTATTTCTTTACTTTCCTCCTTCTTTCTTCTTCATTTCTTGCCCTACATCCATAAGTAAAAGCTGTGTCCTCCTCTGTGGAATTGACTGGAGGAGGTATAACGTGGATCCAGCTTTTGCCTATTTTCTCCATCCATGTGCAGTTTTTCTCCTCTCTTCCCTTTCCCTCATCTCCATCCATGTGCAGTTTTTCTCCTCTCTTCCCTTTCCCTCATCTCCATCCATGTGCATCTTCTTCTTTTTCTTTCCTCACCTCCATCCATGTCCAGCACTTCTCCTCTCTGATCCCCTCCATCCATGTTCAGCTTTTCTCCTCTCTCGTCCCTCCCCTGTATCCATATAAAGCAATAATTCTCTCTCCCCTCTCCTCCATCCAAGACCAGCATTTCTCCTCTCTCCCCGCCAACTCCTCCATCCATCCATCTCCAATCTCTCTTCCCTGCCCTCCCCTCTCATCCATGTCCAGCGATTCTCCTCTCTCCCCTGCCCTCCCCTCTCATCCATGTCCAGCGATTCTCCTCTCTCCCCTGCCCTCACCTCCCATCCATGTCCAACAATTCTCCTCTCCCCTGCCCTTCATGTCTAGCGAATCTCTCTTTGCTGACCTCCCCTCCCCTCCATGTCCAGTAAGTCTCCTCTGCCCCCTGCCCTCCCTTCTCATCCATGTCCAGCAATTCTCTCTTCCCTGCCCTCCTCTCCCCTCCCCTCCATGTTCAGCATGGAGAGGAGAGGGGAGGTCAGGGGAGGGAGGCGACATGCTGGACATGGAGGGGAGGGCAGGGGAGGGGAGGGGAGAGAGAATTGCTGGACATGGAGGGGAGGGCAGGGGAGAGAGGAGAATCGCGACTTCGGGTAAGATTTTGGAGCGCGAGAGCAGGAACAGAAGGGAGCGGGCAAGTGAGCCGGACCTCAGGAAAAAGGTGCTAATACGCTGTACCAGTGTGTACCGGCACAAAAAAAGCACTGTATGTATCCCTCATTGATAAGTCTCTGACTCTAAAGTTTAGCAATTTCATTAAAGCAAAATGTATTTTCACATATCACAAACTCTTCCTATCCAAGCAGAATGTTTTATATTTATTTATTTATTGCATTTGTATCCCACATTTTCCCACCTCTTTGAGATGGTCGACCTAAATGTTCAGATGGTCGATCATAGAGATGGTTGTCCCCTGTTTTCGGCCATAATGGAAACCAAGAACGCCCATCTCAATAATGACCAAATCCAAGCCCTTTAGTCGTGGGAGGAGCCAGCATTCATAGTGCACTGGTCCCCCTGACATGCGAGGACACCAACCGAACACCCTAGTGGGAACTGCAGTGGACTTCAGAAATTGCTCCCAGGTACATAGACCATTATTAAATGGACTTCGGGAAAATCCACTATTTCTGGGATAAGCAGTATTTGGTATTTGTGATCTGGATTGGCCACTGTTGGAAACAGGATGCTGGGCTTGATGGACCTTTGGTCTTTCCCAGTATGGCAATAGCTCCCTTATCTTGGGTGCTGAGCCCCCAAAACCCACTCCCCATAACTGTACACCACTACCATAGCCCTAAGGGGTGAAGGGGGGCACCCTACATGTGGGTACAGTGGGTTTTGGTTGGGGTTTGAAGGGCTCACATTTACCACCACAAGTGTAACAGGTAGGGGGGGATGGGCCTGGGTCCACCTGCCTGAAGTGCACTGCACCCACTAAAAACTGCTCCAGGGACCTGCATACTGCTCTGATGGAGCTGGGTATGACATTTGAGGCTGGCAAAAAATGTTTTTACATTTTTTTCTTTTGGGTGGGAGGGGGTTGGTGACCACTGGGGGAGATCATCCATGATTCCCTCCGGTGGCCATCTGGTCAGTTCGGGCACCTTTTCGAGGCTTGGTCGTGAAAAAAAATGGACCAAGTAAAGTCGGCCAAATGCTCGTCAGGGACGCCCTTCTTTTTTCCATTATCGGCCGAGGACGCCCATCTCTTAATCATACCCCAGTCCCGCCTTTGGCAAGGTGCCGACACCCCCCCCCCCCCCGTGAACTTTGGTCATCCCCATGATGGAAAGCAGTTGAGGGCGCCCAAAATCGGCTTTCGATTATGCTGATTTGGGCGACCCTGAAAGAAGGATGCCCATCTCCCGATTTGTGTCAGAAGATGGGCGCCCTTCTCGTTCGAAAATTCCCCTGATAGCGGAATTAGAAAAGGTTCAAAAAGAGTGACCAGAATGATAAAGGGGATGGAATTCTTCTCATATGAGGAAAGGCTAAAGAGGTTAGGGCTCTTCAGCTTGGAAAAGAGATGGCTGAAGGAGGATAAACATTCATCTTAAATACTAAAAAAACAACACTATACAAAACCGAACTCTTATCACATGATTGATTGAACTCTCTGACATTAATGATCAAGTAATACCACTTTAAACCTTATGTTGAATAGGGACTCTCTATAGTCGACGACCTAATGTACGTTACAATCCAATCTGTTACTCAGGAACCTTAACGCAATACCATAATGTATTCCTCTTTACCATGTATGTATATACACCATGATCTTTTCCATTTATGTTATGTTACATGTCTGTTACCATGTATGTATACACCTTAACGCCATACTAATTGTAATGCTGTTACCCGGAAATGGCATCCGCCATTATGGCAAATGTAAGCCACATTGAGCCTGTGTTACGTCCCTCACCTGTTCGACGCTCCTCCCGGCTAAGTCATTCCTCAGCTCCATCCAAAAGGGACAAGGTTCAGTCTTAGGAGGGTCTGTTTCAATTTCCTAAGTCTGGCAGCCGTCATCCGGCTTGGAGCAAGAGCAGCAGCCATCTTGGCTAGCTCAGGAGGGGGCAGCCATCTTGTATAAACGAGAACAGGTAAGAACTCCATATTTGGGCTTGGAGGATCTCCTATGGGGCAGCCATGTTGGATTCACCTGAGTTTGGTTTGCTCAGATTGCTTCACTATTTAAAGCACTGCCTCCAGGCCTTCATTGCTTCGGCCTCAATTGTTCTGAGGAGTTGCTGTGGGAGTGCTGTTCTGACGAATAGTTCCTGGTTACCTGTGCACCGGACCTTGGCTAGTTTTCTCGGATTACGCTTGTTTCCTGCCTGCCTTGACCCTGGACTGATTTTGACTATTCTTTGCCTGTCGGAGTACTGGTTCTGGACTGTGTCTGTTTCCTTCCATCCTGGTCAGCGGCTGTGCAAGTCCTGGTGGCCACCTGCAGCTGGGAGCTCTTGGTGAACGGTGGTCGCTTCCCAGGTGAAGCTAGGGGTTGTCTGGCTGCCTGACCGAGTGCGGCGTCACTCCATCTCTGCCGTGCTCAGTCGGGGCACAGGGGCTCACTACTACCGGTCATAACAGTAGGCCGAAGCCATGAGCTCACCAGACGGTTCCAAGCTTTCTCAGCTGGCTCAGGCGGTACAGGAGCAGCAAGCACAAATAACAAGATTGTCCAGTGTGCTGCAGAGCATCTGCAATCAATTTCCAGCGACCCAGCAGCAGGCCACTGCGGGCCCGCCAGGATCTAGAGCGGAGGCTTCCACCGCACATCTGCGTCTCCCGGAGCCACCGCGTTTCGATGGAACCCCGGCAGCCTGCAGGGGGTTCCTTAATCAATGTCAGATCTTGTTTGAATTACAGCCGGAGGCTTTTCCATCTGACAGAATTAAAGTCACTTATATTATTTCCCTGTTGTCTGGTGCCGCATTGGCTTGGGCGTCTCCGTTGTGGGAACAGCGGAGCCCAGTACTGACTAACCTGGAGGAGTTCTTGCGGAAGTTCAGGATGGTGTTCGATGTACCTGGCCGACCATCTTCTGCCTTGGGAGAACTGCTGCGGATTCAGCAGGGCTCCGGGTCGGTCGGGGCGTATGCCATCCGGTTCCGCACACTGGCTACGGAGCTCTGGTGGAACCAGGAGGCATTGACGGCCATCTTCTGGCAAGGACTGGACGAGCGAATCAAGGATGAGCTGGCCGGCCGAGAGATTCCAGCCACTTTGGAAAGCCTTATTGCTCTCTGCACAAGGATTGACATCCGGTACCAGGAGCGAGCCCTGGAAAGGGGCATGTCGCGGCCAGGGCAGAGATCCAGAGGTCTGTCTCGTCATCCAGAGGCGCTTGGGCCCCACAAGGAGGGTTCGGAAGGAATCCAGGAGGAACCCATGGTAATGGGCCGACATCACTTGTCCAGGGAAGAAAGAAATCATCGACTCCAAAATCGTCTGTGCTTATATTGTGGGGAGGCCGGCCATTTCTCAGGCAGTTGCCCAAACAAGCCTAAGGGGTCGGGAAACGCTCCGGCCCGAGCCCCATGAAGGCCTCCCTACCGGACAATCTGCTCTCCATTCCAGTTCTGCTCAAAGATGGGGCATGTCGAGTTCAGACTACAGCCTTGTTGGACTCCAGAGCTGGTGGGAACTTCATTGACGCAGAGTTCCTGTCCCAGCTGGGAAGTTCCACGGTATCCTGTCAGCTGGCGCTCCGGGTCACCTCCATCCAGGGGGACAGTCTTCCCCGGACCATTTCTCAGGTTACCACCGAGATCCATCTTCAGGTGGGGGCACTGCATCAGGAGAAGATCCAGTTTCTGGTGCTCGCCCGAGCCATCCATCCAGTGATTCTGGGACAACCCTGGCTCTGGCTGCATGCTACTGTGATTGACTGGACCACCGGTGAGATTGGGCAGTGGGGTTCCCGATGCTTTGAACATTGCCTCCCGCACGTCAAGGCCCCAATGCCACTCTGCTCCGTGTCATTGCAGACCCCGCAGCAGGGGTTGTCTGGTCTACTCCATGGTTATCAAGACTTTCAGGATGTGTTCAGCGCCCAGGCAGCGGATACATTACCCCCACACCGGTCGTTTGACTGTGCTATAGATCTCCTGCCAGGTACGGAGCCACCTCGGGGGCGTCTGTATACATTATCCCGGGAGGAGTCCCGTGTTATGAGAGAGTACATTCAGGAAAATCTCATCAAGGGGTTTATCCGGCCCTCTACTTCTCCTGCAGGGGCCGGGTTCTTCTTTGTGTCCAAGAAGGACGGGTCCCTTCGCCCCTGCATAGACTATCGGGGCCTGAACAAGATCACCGTTAAAAACCGGTATCCGCTTCCACTCATCCGGAGTTGTTTGATCGCCTGCAAGGAGCCCAGATTTTCACCAAACTGGATTTGTGTGGGGCCTACAATCTGGTGTGGATCCGTGAGGGGATGAGTGGAAGACGGCTTTCAACATTCATGAGGGGCGCTTTGAATACCGGGTCATGCCGTTTGGACTCTGCAATGCCCCTGCAGTGTTCCAGAACTTCGTGAACATAATTTTTCAGGATCTCTTGTACACGTTTGTCATTGTGTATTTGGATGACATCCTGATTTTCTCTGACTCACTGCCCCAGCATGTGTCCGATGTCCGCCTTGTGCTTCAGTGACTCCAGGAGCATCGTTTATACGCTAAATTGGAGAAGTGTGCTTTCCACCAGAAGAATCTTCCGTTCCTGGGATATGTGGTATCCTCCACTGGGTTGCAGATGGATCCCAGGAAATTGACCGCAATCCAGGACTGGTCGGTACCCCAAGGTCTGTGGGCCTTGCAGAGGTTCCTGGGGTTCGCCAATTACTACCGGCAGTTTATCCAGGATTATTCCCTTATCACGGCTCCCCTTACGGCCCTCACTAGAAAAGGAGCGAATGTCAAGAACTGGCAACTGAAGGCGGTGGCTGCTTTTTCTACTCTGAAGAAGGCGTTCCTTTCGGCGCCGGTCCTCCGCAGCCCGGATCCTACCCAGCCCCTCCTAGTAGAAGTTGATGCTTCAGCCTTGGGAGTAGGGGCCGTGCTCTCCCAGACGTCTGCTGCCGATAAGAAGCATCCTTGTTTCTTCTTCTCCTGCAAGTTTACCCCCCGCGGAGCGGAATTATACAGTGGGGGATCGGGAGCTGTTGGCACTCAAGTTGGCGTTCGAAGAATGGCGGTACTTGTTGGAGGGGGCCGCACATCCAGTCACAGTAATCACTGACCACAAGAACTTACTGTATCTTCAGAATGCTACCAGACTAAACCCTCGCCAGGCCCGGTGGTCTCTGTTTTTTGCGAGGTTCGACTTCCGTCTGATATTCAGGCCGGGTGAGAACGTCCAGGCTGATGCCCTGTCTCGCAGCTTTGAGACTCCCGAGGACCAGGAGGAACCTTACCCCATGTTAAAACCGGCCTGCATTCCTTCCATTCCCGGGGCTAGTGCCGGGTGCCGGAGAGCAGTGCCCGTGGGTCTCCGCAGGAAGGTGTTGCGTTGTGGACATGCTTCCAGATTTGCGGGACACTTTGGGTTCCATAAGACCCTCCATCTACCGTATTTTTCGGACTATAAGACGCACCGGACCATAAGACGCACCTAGGTTTTAGAGGAGGGAAATAGGAAAAAAAAACATTTGCTTTTTCCCTCCTCTAAAACCTAGGTGCTCCAGTGCGTCTTGTCCGAATCCCTCCCTCCAAGTTCGGGATCGCCCTCAGGGTTACTTCCTCCCCCCTCCCCGGCCCTGTCACCACCTCTCCCCTTACTCACGCGATCTTCCCTGGTGGTCTAGTGACGTTGAGGCAGGAAAGAGCCCCCTCTTTCCTGCCCAGCGCGCTGCTCTCCATCCTCCTGTATGCATTGCTGCCTGACGGTCTCAGCGAGATTCAAAATGGCCGCCGAGAATTGAAGTCTCGGCGGCCATTTTGAATCTCGCCGAGACCGTCAGGCTGCATACAGGAGGATGGAGAGCAGCGCCCCGACGTCACTAGACCACCAGGGAAGATCGCGTGAGTAAGGGGAGAAGTGGTGACAGGGCCGGGGGGAAGGCGATCCTGAACTCGGAGGGAGGGCGGGCGGCCTGCCAGCCAGCCTGCCAGCCAGCCAAATCTCTACCTTCGGACTATAAGACGCACCCCCCCCCATTTTCCTCCCAAATTTGGGGGGAAAAAAGTGCGTCTTATAGTCCGAAAAATACGGTAATCGCCCGATCGTACTGATGGCCTCGGATGGCGCAGGATGTGTTACAATATGTGTCTACCTGTCCGGTGTGCGCCCGGACGAAGAGTTCGCATCAGAAACCATGGGGTTTGATGCAGCCCATGCCAGTACCGGAGCAGCCCTGGGAGGACCTGTCCATGGATTTCATCATTGATCTACTGGTCTCCCAGGGCAACACCGTCATTTGGGTGGTAATTGACCGATTCTCCAGAATGGCTCACTTTGTTCCCATGAGGTCCTTGCCCACAGCAGCCAGCCTCGCCTCCAGTTTCATCACCCATATATTCAGGCTCCATGGACTACCTAAAAGGATAATAAGTGACCGGGGTTCCCAATTCACTTCCCAATTTTGGAGGGCCTTGTGTTCTGCTTTTGAGGTGGCCACTCTTTTCTCATCAGCATACCATCCGCAGACTAATGGGATGGTGGAACGGGTCAACCAGACAGTGAAGGCGTTTCTCCGGGCTTATTCGAACCAGCGCCAGGACGACTAGGCTGCTTTACTGCCTTGGGTGGAGTTCGCCTACAACAACAGGCAACAGCTTGCACTTGGCCTCCCGCACTACACCATTCCATCTCATCTTTGGCGCCATCCACGACTTCCTCCGCCAAGGTCTCACCTCTGGTCCAGCCCACGGTGCGCACGATTCAGGAGGCTTGGGACAAGGTCCAGGCACAACTGCGTCGGGCGGCCGTCAAGGCCAAGGAGACGTACGACCGCAGGAGACAGGCTGCTCCCACGTTCCAGCCAGGAGAGAAGGTTTGGCTAAGCACCCGGTATCTGAGGCTGCGACTCCCATCACTCAAGTTTGCCCCTCGGTTCATCAGTCCTTTTTCGGTACGCTCCAGGATTGGAGCGGTGACGTACCGGTTGCATCTGCCCAGGCAGCTGAGGGTGCATAATGCCTTCCACGTGTCCCTCTTAAAACCTTTCCGCAGGTCCAAGTGGCATCCAGAATCCAAGAAGGTGGTAGTGCCAGAGAGTGATCCCGATCCTGAGTACGAGGTAGACCGAATCCTTGACTCTTAACGGCGAGGAGGAAGATTGTTTTACCTGCTGTCCTGGAAACATTTCGGCCCAGAAGATAACTCCTGGGAACCAGCAACCAACGTCCATGCTCCTGATCTGGTTCGTGAGTATCTGTTCCCTGGGCCAGGGAGAAGAGGGAGGCTTTCGGGGGGGGGATACTGATACGTCCCTCACCTGTTCGACGCTCCTCCCGGCTAAGTCATTCCTCAGCACCATCCAAAAGGGACAAGGTTCAGTCTTAGGAGGGTCTGTTTTAGTTTCCTAAGTCTGGCAGCCGTCATCCGGCTTGGAACAAGGGCAGCTCAGGAGGGGGCAGCCATCTTGTATAAACGAGAACAGGTAGGAACTCCATATTTGGGCTTGGGAGGATCTCCTATTGTTGCCACCCCTCTCGGCTGGACTGTAGTGATGTGCTCCCAGATACCTGTTGTTTGTAGTCGTGGCGAATATCCAGAGAACACACACTCACAGCCGAGGGAGTGGAACAAATAAACTAACCTCGTCCTTTACTCTCAAAGAATAAAGGAGGAAAAGAATCTAAATTTAGGATTTGTTCCTGAAATGGAAGGACCAAACTTTCAGATATGCAAATTATCTTTTTCTTTATTGAATACAAATGCAAGCAAATTTTCATTCAAATAAATGCAAATTCACACTTAGTGTGTGGCTTAATAGAACTGCAATAACATATTCAACATTCAAATGTAGTTTTACATGTATACCCTTAACCTTTTCTGTTTCTTTCAACAAAATCACCTAAAAAGGTAGAAAAGAACCTTTTCAGATAAATATTTAAATTGCCTTTTTATCAAAATCAGATATTTGTTTCTATACTCTTTCCTTGCTCTTCCCCTCCAGATCCAGTATCTGGGCTACTTTTTGGCTTTTCCTCCTTCTCGTGGCTTCTAGAATGCAATATTTCCTTCTTGCTCGTTTCCAGCACAACTGCTATCACCTCTTCTTCACTCTTCCTTCTAAAGTTAACATCTGAGGGTTTACCACTCTCCAGTTTGTTTGTTTTTTCTCCACGCTTCTGCGTAACCAGGGTGTTAACTACCCCAATCTTATTGGGCAAGTTCATTCTTCTAGAAGCAGGAACCAGAAACGCTCCTGTACTCTTCCGTATTTGTTGACACTTTCCAATCAGGATCTTTTCCGACATTGCAGGTATGATTTTACCCACGTTTCCCTGTAGCTTTACCACTACATCAGATTCCTTAATCTTGGTGGAACGCTTCTGAGATATATTGGACAGAATCCCCGAAATCTTCACGGGTTCTAAGGTGAAGCAGGAGAGATCCTTAAATAGCCCCTCCAGATGTTGCAGCACATTCATTCCGACTATTCCTTGAATGGCGTTACTCTCCACCTGTCCGTCACAGAAGTTATCTTTGACCACAAAAATACATCTCTCAGGCACTAGCTGTCCCAGGCACTGCACATCTGCATCGATATATCCCAAGACAGGAAGGTTTGTGCCATTTACTGCCACTAAAGTCAGTTGACTTGCATCTTGCAAACACTCGGTATTGGCGAAATGTTTATAGAAAAAGCTAGCCAAAATTGTAGACACGCTAGAACCTGTATCCACAGTGCAGAGTGTTTCAATACCATCAATTTTCACTTTTAACAATGGACTGGATCCTATAACCCTTTCTCCAAATAGTTTCTCTTCTTTCTTCTCTTCGCTACAAATGTGTTTCTGCACGCAAACAATAGATTTGGGATAACTTCTCTTCTGAAGTCCAGACGTTTCACCTCTATCATTCCCATTCTTCATACAAGCTCCACTGGTACTTGGACCTTCTGCATTGGCCCTGTCTACCACAGGATATGTCCGATTTATCCTTTCACTTAAGCAATTGTGTGCCATATGCCCTGGTTCTTGGCACCTGAAGCAAATTAATTCCCCTGAATTGGTTCGGGAAGGCCTCCAATTTTTATTGTTTCCTGAACCTCCACCTCTGGAGCCAGAATATCTCATATTATCTCTCTCTCTCCTTTGACGACTCCACTCTTCTTCTTGTCTTTCACACATTCTAGAAAACATGTTTGTCATCTGTTGCATCATCCCATATTCAAATTCCATCTCGCAGACTTCACATATAAACATAACCTTTCCCTGCACAGCTATCAGATCAATCTGGAGAATATAGCATACTCATACAAAAACAGTGCTGGATTTTCTTTAATCTGCAGTCTGATTCCAAACCCTGTACTGAACTCAGAACTCTCACCAACAACACACCTTTCCCACAGACTCAGCTTAATGGCTTCTTTCTTCAAATCACAAATTCACCTCTCAGTCCTTCCCCTGTGTCAGAGTTAAAATCCTTACACACTTTTTCCTGACACCCTTATAGTTTCTTTCACTTAGTATAACTACCAGCAGAAATCACAGTCTCTCAGAACCTGAGTCTCAACTGTTTTCCCTATTCTAAAAAGAGTAGGCAGCCATGTGTCCACTTAATACCTGAGCATACAGACTCTCATTCCACCTTCCTTGACCTTAAATTCCCTTAGAACTTAACCATTCCATTCACTGCATGCAGGGACATACCTCTGTTTCACTCCAAACCAAACTAAATTTGGTTTAAAATTCCTCACAGCTTTCTATAAGTACAACTCTCTCTCACCCAGAACACATCAGGTTTTCCCACATGTATTCAGCAATACAACCATAAGAAAGGCAGTCTGTTTATTTAAGTACTCACTTTTAAGCTCAAATCATCTCATTCTCAGCACCAAAGCTCACCTTCACTCACTTTCAATATTAAAGTACCCTTTTTCAATATCACATTTCACTTTAAACTCATAAAATATACTTTTATTCCTCTTACATTATACAGACTCACAACATACGTTTTTTCTTTCTCACTCCATGTTCACAGCCCTTCTCAGGGTTGCCAGGTGGAAAATATTTTTCCAGCCTAAAGGAGCCCAAAATCCAGCCCAAAACCCGCCCAAACTCAAACCCCGCCCCTGACACCCCCGCCCCCGCGTCATCACCCCGCCCCCGCCGTCATCAACCCCGCCCCCGCCGTCATCGGCCCCGCCTTCCCCGTCACTAACCCCGCCTCCCACGTCACTAACCCCGCCTCCCACGTCACTAACCCCGCCTCCCACGTCCTAACCCCGCCCAAAAACGTCACTAACCCCGCCCACCGCGGCCGAAAAAGCCACCTAAAAAAACCGCCCGAAGCACAAAAACCAGCCCAAAAAACCGCAACCCGCCGCGGGCAAAATTTCCCGTGGCGGGTCGCGGAAAACCGCCCAATTGGGCGGTAAAACCGCCCACCTGGCAACACTGGCCCTTCTCTTCAGCTCACCCAGTCTCCCTGGCAACTCACCCCCCCCTCCCCTAGAGGATCTGACATCACTCAACCAATCAGCTTGTCAGAGAAAGACAGTTTTTTTTCTCTGATCTGTTTAGAATCTCCCTCCCCCATAGAAGTTACTGCAAAACTTACTACACAGAGAATTTCAAAGTTAATTTTAACCTGACGTGTACCCAAAACAGCAAGAAAATTTTTATAGTACAATCCCCACTTAATCATGGTTTATTTCTTGAAAAATAAAACCATATTTAAGAAACAACTCACACTTTCTTCAGCTAACTCTATTAACAATTCCCAAACTAAACTTTAAACCTTTTCCAGCCAGCAACATTCACCAAAACCCTGGAACAGCCCCCCCCCCCCCAGAGCCCCAGGAAAAAAACATGTAATATATGTTACCATATATTACACTATGGGGGCAGCCATGTTGGATTCACCTGAGTTTGGTTTGCTCAGATTGCTTCACTATTTAAAGCACTGCCTCCAGGCCTTCATTGCTTCGGCCTCAATTGTTCTGAGGAGTTGCTGTGGGAGTGCTGTTCTGTCTATTCTTCTGTTCCTGGTTACCTGTGCACCGGACCTTGGCTAGTTTTCTCGACCAATGCTATAAATAAATAAATAAATAAATAAATAAATAAATAAATGATTGAGGTCTGCAAAATCCTGAGTGGTGTAGAACTGGTAAAAGTAAATCGAGTTTTCACTCTTTCAAAAAGTACAAAGCACAGTGAACACTCAATGAAATTACATGGAAATACTTTTAAAACAAATAGGAGGAAATATTTTTTCACTCAAAGAATAGTTAAGCTCTGAAACTCATTGCCAGAGTTTGTGGTAATGGCAGTTAACATAATGGGGTTTAAAAAATGTTTGGACAAGTTACATAAGAACATAAGAAGCCATAGCCCAGTATCCTGCCTCCAAAAGTGGCCAATCCAGGTCACAAGTACCTGGCAGAAACCCAAATAATGGCAACATTCCATGCTACCAATCCTGGGGCAAGCAGTAGGTTCCCCATGTCTGTCTCAATAGCAGACTATGGACTTTTCCTTCAGGAACATGCCCAAACCTTTTTTAAACCCAGATACACTAACCGCTGTTACCACATCCTCCAGCAATGAGGTCCAGAGCTTAACTATTCGTTGAGTGAAAAAATATTTCCTTCTATTTGTTTTAAAAGTATTTCCATGCAACTTCCTTGAGTGTCCCCTAGTTTTTGTATTTTTGGAACAAGTGAAAAATTGATTCATGTCTACTCCAAAATTCTATTTTATCGTGTTCCAACCATGCTCTATTTTCCAAATTTAAAATAATTCAAAGTACAAGACGCTACCAAATTTCCTTGCAAAAGTATCCAGCAATTAAATAAAAATCCCGAACATCTGTCACAAAACACCTAGCCACTTGCCTGTGACCACTTAGAAGGACTATCCTTAGCACAGTTCAGGTCTGCCTGCACCTTGGCATGTGCTCTACACTAGCACCCTCCTCCCACCGACTGGGTCCCAACAGCCTCTGGGCGAGTCTCCTGCTCTCAAGTTATCCCTGGTGATGTCTAGGTTACTGGGGTCACACCTCCAGTGGTCCCACAGATCCTAGAAAGCACAGACCCAACACACAAACCACCAGGATTCTTAGTCAATCCTGACAAGTGTGGTCAATAAACTAAAAAAGGTTTATTGTCATAAAAATATTGAACAGTAAACTATAAAATCAGATGGAAAATAACAGGCAAATAACAGATAACTGAATAAGGATCAATTATAAAACTATCTAAGCATTTTATCACTACCTGGATAGTGCCTGGAAAGTACAAGAAATATAGCTGGTTGCAGAATATAACTGCTCACAGGGTCTCAGTAAAGAGGTCTTTCTCTACTTCCAAACTGAGACTGGAGAAAAATCCAGTATTTCCAGACTGAATTTGAGCTTCTGGGCCAACAGAGCCCAGAACAACATTTTTTAAAAGTAGCTGGCCACATCACTGCAGGTTACTTCCCCTTTGTGTTAAACTAAAGAAGGAACAGTCATTTTTCTGTAACAGCTTTAAACATAAAACATGCACCACCTGCTGGCCAAACTAGAGAAATATACTTCAAAAATAATTAATACAGTTTACAGGCTTACAAACCCATTGTTTTGTCACACCTACCTCCTTAAGAGAGACCCCAGACTGCAGCCTCTACAGCCCGCTGGTCAGGTCTCAACAGTCCAGTGTCAGGGCGGTTCTGGCTCTTCCTTTCTGTACAGTCCATCAGCATTACCATGTTCACTGCCCTTCTGATGCTGTATGGTAAAATTGTACATCTGCAGGGACAGGCACCACCGGAGTAGCTTCCCATTCTCTCCCAAGAATCTTTTAAGCCAGACCAATTGATTGTGATCTGTGATGACAGTAAAGTCTCGCCCATACAAATATGGCTTCAATAGTAGCACAGGCTACCTTTCTGTCAAGGAGCTTGTGACTCAGGTACACAATGGGGTGCTCCTCCCCTCTGCTATTCACTTGATGAAGTACAGCCCCAATGCCATCAGTCTGTATCACAAATCTTTGCTGGTAATCAGGTGCAACTAGTGCTGGATCAGTAGCTAATGCTGTCTTTAATTTTTGGAAGGCTGCTTCACATTCTGGTGACAGGTAATGATTTCGGATAGTCTCTTTTCAGTCAGGTCAGTCAGGGGCTTGGCTATAGTGCTATAGTGAGGCACAAACTTTCTGTAATACCAGGGGCATAACCACGGCCCACCCACTTTGGACTCAGGGCCACCCAGCAACGGTGCACCTCATAGACACCCAAACCGCGACTTTTCCCTTCCTGCTGCTCACTTCAGCTTTCCCTCTTCCCAGCCACCCGCCAGCATGCTGCAGGTTTTGTTCCTTCCCTGCTCCCTCCCATGTCATCTTTGTCTGGCAGCGGTGTTAGTTCTGCTGCTTCAGCAGCGCTGCGCAGTGCCAGGGCTATCTGTATGCTGCTACGAATGCTTCCTTTGCGCTGGCCCCACCTCTTCAGAAAGAGTATCGGAGAAGGTGAAGCCAGCCGGAAGGAAGCAGTCGCGTAGCGGCAGCATGCTGACGGACATGGTGCTGTGCGGCTTTGCTGTAGATGTGTAGAGTTAGACCACAGCACTGCCCGACGGAGATGGAAGGGGAAGGAGGGGAAAGAAGGCCTGCAGTGTGCCGGCGGGTGGCTGGGAGAAGGGAGAGAACAAAAACTGCAGCGGGTGACTGGCGGGGGAGGGGGGAGAGGAGAAAAATGTGCAGCATGTCAGCGGGCGGCTGGAGGGAGGGAGAGAAAAAAACCTGCAGTATGCCGGTAGGTGGTGGCTGGGGGGAGGGAGGAATCAAAACCTACATCAAATGGCTGGTGGCTGGAGGGGGGAGGGAGGAGAAAAATCTGCAGCATGCCAGCAGTGGCTGGGGAAAGGAAGGGAAAAAAACCTGCAGCATGCTGGCAGGTGGCTTGAGGGGTCAGGGAGAGAGGGAGAAACAAGAGCATTGTTGGGATGAGGGAGTGAGACAGGTAGTGCTAGGTGGGGTGGAGGAATTGTTCGATGTGGGGGGAGGGATGGAGAGATGCTACAAGGCGAAAGAGAGGAAGAATTGTTGGATATGGGTGGGGTGGAATGTGTAATAAAGATTTAGGTCTTTTTACCACCATCCCAATATTCATACATATCCCTGGAAAAGATTGGAATGATGAAAGATCAGGCCATGTAACGTATGAGAAAAGTAATTTATTAACTTACCAATAGAGTATACAGAATTAAAATAAATTTTCTCATAAGAGTACAGTTCTGTTTATACAAAAGTATTGGCTGAGACTGTCTCAAACATTTACTAATCAAGCTGCTGCTTATATGCTGTTTCTACACAAAGGCCTTTCATAAAACATTAGTTCATTCTTTTCACTTATCAACTTTTTCTCTTGTGTTCTACAGCTAAAAACTCCCTGCTACTTTGTCTATTACCTCATGTTCTATTTCCTGAACTCCTGTGCACATACCATTCTAACTACAGTCTGGTCTGTTAGTTTGGTCAGCCTTCACCTTTAACAACATCCCTTGATTCATAACCGTGCTGCTATTTCTTCATCTCCCCCCTTGAAGGCCTTCCTGGAAGGGCTTCACATTGACTTTGGGAAGTGGGTATTGCTCCCTCTGGCTATGCAAAGAAACCCAATTTTTGTTATCTGTGTTTGCTAAAAAGTTGCGACTCGTAAGTCGCCGGAAACATGAACCACAGCCTAGTCCTGCACCTAGGTCCTGTGTCTCGCCTCTGTTTCTGTACTGGGCTGTACCAGTTACCATATCCTATATAATAATTCTTACCTCCAACGTTCTGACTTGCTGCCTCGGACCGTGGCTCATTCCGAGTTGGTCTGCTAGGTTCCGTAGATCAGGCTAACATCACCGTAGCCATTATGATGTCAACTTCAGAACCCGGGGGAAAAAAAACATGCCTCACAGCTGATCCATGTCCATAGGAGGGTCGCTGGACATGGGTGGCTGGAGGGGGGCAGGGGAGAAAGGAGGGTCGCTGGACATGGGTGGCAGGAGAGGGGGCAGGGGAGAGAGGAGGTTTGCTGGACATGGGTGGCTGCAGTGGGCGCAGGGGGAGAGGACGGTCGCTGGACATGGGTGGCTGCAGTGGGCGCAGGGGGAGAGGAGGGTCGCTGGACATGGGTGGCTGCAGGGGGAGAGGAGGGTCGCTGGACATGGGTGGCTGTAGGGGAGCCGAGGAAAACCTTGCTAGCGCCCGTTTCATTTGTGTCAGAAACAGGCCTTTCTTTACTAGTTAGTTAATAAGATACGGTATTAGTGCCCCGGTAGTAGGCTGTCTTAGGTTGTAGGCCACTCAAGTCCCATAAGCAGGATGGG
Organism: Microcaecilia unicolor; assembly: GCF_901765095.1. Classification (NCBI taxonomy): domain Eukaryota; kingdom Metazoa; phylum Chordata; class Amphibia; order Gymnophiona; family Siphonopidae; genus Microcaecilia; species Microcaecilia unicolor. Next base: position 319,235,554 of record NC_044032.1, on the reverse strand, counting down.
AATCGGAACCTGACTTACCCGTCATCGCCATACTATCTCATGAGCACTCAATATGGCGAGTTCAGTTTCCTGCATGAATGACGTATAACCCTTTCACAAAGGTGAATCACAAGAATGGTTGGCAACAGTGGCCGGACAAATTTAAACACACAGAGCCAGAATGAACAAGGCAAGCAGAAACAATTAACATGGTCAGGCACATGTCTGGATGTTCCTAATACATTAATGCTATAGTATACCTAAACTAAATATTTAAAAATGTTTAAAACACATGTGAACAACATCTTTAATTATTTACGAGCGTGCAATGATTAAATAGTTGTTAGCTAGATTATACAGAAATATCATCACTATCAGTAGCTCTAACTTTTAAATGCTCATAAAATACATAAGCAGGTTCTGCAGTCATTTTCTTAGTTAACGCAGCTTCAATAAGGCGTTGCACTAAACATAAGTACATAAGCATTGCCATGCCAGGACAGACCAAGGGTCCATCGAGCCCAGCACCCTGTCTTCAACAGTGGCCAAAAGAACAAACAATTTGTCCCGCCCATCCCAGGAATAGTGGATTATTCCCACGTCCATTTAATAACATTCTATGGCCTTTTCCTCCAGGAAGCCGTCCAAACCTTTTTAAAAGTCCGCTAAGTCAACTGCCTTAACCACTTTTTCCGGCAACGAATTCCAGAGTCTATGCGTTGAGTGAAGAAAGATTTCCTCCGATTTGTTTTAAATTTACTACATTGCAGCTTCATCGCATGCCCCCTTGTCCTAGTATTTTTGGAAAGCATAAACAGACGCTCCACATCGGCCCATTCCATTCCACTCATTATCTTATAGACCTCTATCAAATCTCCCCTCAGCCGCCTTTTCTCCAAGCTGAAGAGCCCCAGCTTCTTCGGCCTTTCCTAATAGGGAAGTTGTCCCATCCCCTGTATCATCTTTGTCGCCCTTCTCTGCACCTTTTCTAATTCCACTATATCTTTTTTGAGGTGCGGCGACCAGAATTGAACACAATACTCAAGGTGCGGTCGCACCATGGAGTGATACAACAGCAGAATAATATCCTCATTTTTGTTTCCCATAATAATACCCAACATTCTATTTGCTTTCCTAGCCACAGCAGCACATTGAGCAGAAGGTTTCAATGTATCATCAACGACGACACCTAGATCCCTTTCTTGGACTGTGACTCCTAACGCTGAACCCTGCATGACGTAGTTATAGTTTGGGTTCCTCTTTCCCACATGCATCACTTTGCACTTGTTCACATTAAACGTCATCTGCCATTTAGACGCCCAGTCTCCCAGTCTTGTAAGGTCCTCTTGTAATTTTTCACAATCTTCCCGTGATTTGACGACTTTGAATAACTTTGTGTCATCAGCAAATTTGATTACCTCATTAGTTACCCCCATCTCTAGGTCATTTATGAATATGTTAAAAAGCAGAGGTCCCAGCACAGATCCCTGAGGGACCCCACTAACTACCCTTCTCCATTGTGAATATTGACTTTTTAACCCTACTCTCTCTCTGTTTCCTATCTTTCAACCAGTTTTTAATCCACAGTAAGCAGGGCCGTGCCTAGGGTCTCTGGTGCCCCCTGCAGACTATCAGTTGGCGCCCCCCCCCCCCTCCGTCTAGCAGAGCAGGAACAGAAGGGAGCAGGCAAGTAAGCTGGACCTCAGGAAAAAATAGCACTGTATGTATCCCTCATTGATAAGTCTCTGACTCTAAAGTTTAGCAATTTCATTAAAGCAAAATGTATTTTCATAACACTTCAAAGATTTCCAACTCAAAATAGGAATGCTAATTCAAAATGTGAGCAAAGTCCTCTTAGTTTCCAAAGATTCTTTTTCTAATCTCCTTTGCACCAAAGGATATAATTCAGATCAAACATTTATCTCTGATCAACTATCTCAGATCAAATATTTATTTCAGATCAAATATTAAGGTTTCCTTGCTTACAGTCACTTAAATCTACCTAGCCATTATATAGCTTATATGATTTAAACACTCTTAAACTGAAATTCACCCTTTTCTATTCTTCATAAACTTCAAGTAATCCTGAAATATTCAGATCCTTTTCTCACTAGAGAAACCTCAAACTTCAATCTTCACCAACCTCTTTTCATTCATATTTTCTCATTTACCACATAATCAGGCACTCTTTTATAATTTCAGTCAACACACACAGGAACTCACAGCTGCATGTCTCTCTTGGCCAAACCGACGGTCAGTTGCTGTCTCACTCTGTTCCCTTCCCGGCAGATTGCTAACAGAAGCTGATCATCCAATCAGAGAGCTCTATTTGAATGCAGATTAACATACAGACACTGTAATGGGAATTTTTAGTCAAAAACACTAGATAAACCCTTCGTTTTTGGATCAAACTTCACACTTTTGATCAGAGCCATGACTTAACATTAAGGCTGTAAACATTTCCATCATTTTTTATCCATAAATATGCAAATGAGAACCTCCCAAAAACTGACTAATTTGCATATGATTTAAACAAATCTGAGCATATGACAACCAAGTACAGGCTCCCGGCACCTGAATTCTGCAATTAGATTTAATGCAAATACTTTTAAAACTTATTTTTAGCACTTTTAAAATTTCAGGTTTTCTTTAATTTGAATGCTGTTCAAGCTCTGAAGCTCACCCTGAGTGTGGAGTTATCCCCAAACCAAAGCATATATAGCAATCTGGTTGCATTCTCTCAAATAACTTGAAGAGCCTGCCTGCCTCAGTGAATACTGTGCAGTTGCTTTCACTTCCACTTTGCCATGAAAAGGAGGGCAGGGGAGATAGGAGAATCACAACTTCAGGTAAAGATTTTGCAAGTGAGCGGAAGGCAGGGACGGCAGGGCAGCGGCGCCCCTCGAAGGCAGGTGCCCCCCTGCCTTGCTTACCCCGCTTACCGCATTGGCACGGCCCTGACAGTAAGACACTACCTCCGATCCCATGCCCCTCTAATTTCCTCTGTAGTCTTTCATGAGGGACCTTATCAAATGCCTTCTGAAAATCTAGATACACAATATCAACCGGCTCATCTTTGTCCACATGTTTGTTTACCCCTTCAAAGAAATGCAGCAGATTGGTGAGGCAAGACTACGTACATATGGTATAATACAACAGCGAAATAAAACAAAAATTGCAATGACAATAATAATAGTGGTTAAACCACAAAATAAAGTTTTTCCATTTTCCAAATGCATTGTCCATCCATGATGTAGCATCAAGTTGTGAAGCAATACTTTTGACAGCATCTCTAGTGTAATTGATACACCGTTGTTGATTTTATATATATATATATATATATATATATATATATATAATTAATCCAATTAATATTTTTATTTATAGTTCACCACCAAAACAGTGAGGATTCAAATCCTGCAGCAATCTGATTTCTAGCTTTAAACTCATCTGGCACCACCCTTGGGACTCCTATAGCATCAATATAGACACCATCATCAAAAGACCTTCGTATGTCACGCTTATGTCTGCTTGACGAATGAGGAGGGGCATTAGAAGCAATAATAACAGGAATGGCTAACTGAACAAGAGCACAAGTGCCTGTCCATTCATACGGAAAAAAATTGCAAACAAAGTACGAACTCCACAATACCCCCACATATCAGAACGCAGTGTAGAAAGACTGGACAAATCAACAGTCAAAGACGTTTGATCATGTGTCATATTACATTGAGTAAAATGTCCCAATGCTGTAGAGGTTTTGTGTGGGGAAGTGGTACGTGATATACAACTAGAGAAGTTAGCAATGGAAGAAGGAGGTACAAAGTGTCCTACTTTAGGTGTGCTGTACTGCCTCCCATCCCCCTCTTTCTTTTCTGTATCTGGCTGTTGGTCTCTGCTGATAGCCACATGCAGGAATGCAGACTTCCTGGCTCATCACAAGCTCTGATAAGCTTTCGTTACCATGGCAACCCAGTGTCTTGAATACACACATCTTTCTTCAGTTACAAGATGGTAAGAACAAACGTACCAATAGGGTTTTGGCAGGACACCTATGCAATCTTCGATTGGTGTAGGAGAGGGGAGAGGTGACGACATCATTTTTACTATAAGAATACCTGCAGACAAAGAAATCTTCAGAATGAGCCATTTTGCAAGAGAGTTTTCTGTCCTGATTCAGGGCATCGTCATTGCTAATTGGCTATTCTCCAGGAAAATTAAGGTACATACCTGTAGCAGGTATTCACCGAGGCCAGTAGGCTGGACATCATCACGCATGGGTCGTCGTCTGCGACAGCCCAGGAGCTCCAGAAGTTAAAACAGAAAACTTTAAAAATTCTAGAAGCGACAAGGCGCACGCTTCCCTCAGTTACTGTACATAAAAAGCAAACGAGAAGAAGAACAACTCCAAAGGGGAGGAGGGAGGGTTGTGATGATGTCCACCCTGCTGTTCTCGGAGAACACCTGCTACAGGTATGTATCTTCATTTTCTCCGAGGACAAGCAGGCTGGACATCATCACATATGGGGTATCCCTAGCACCCAGGCTCACTCAAAACAATGAACAATGGTCAATTGGGCCTTGCAACGGTGAGGACATAACTGAGATTGACCTGAAAACAAACACAATTAAGTGAGAGTGCAGCCTGGGATACAACAGAAATGGGCCTAGGAGGGTGGAGTTGGATTCTAAACCCCAAACAAATTCTGTAACACCGATTGCCCAAACCGACTATCGCATCGGGTATCCTGCTGAAGGCAGTAGTGAGATGTGAATGTGTGCACTGATGGCCACGTTGCAGCCTTGCAAATCTCTTCAATGGAGGCTGACTTTAAGTGAGCCACTGACGCAGCCATGGCTATAATATTATGAGCCGTGACATGGCCCTCCAAAGTCAGCCCTGCTTGGGCATAAGTGAAGGAAATACAATCTGCTAGCCAATTAGAGATGGTGCGTTTTCGGATGGAAACTCCCATCCTGTTGGGATCAAAAGAAACAAACAGCTGGGCAAACTGTCGATAGGGCTTTGTCCGCTCCACGTAAAAGGCCAATGCTCTCTTACAGTCCAATGTGTGCAACTTGTCCTCACCAGGGAAGGTATGTGGACGGGGAAAAAATGTTGGCAAGACAATTGACTGGTTCAGATGGAACTCCAACACCACCTTCGATAAGAACTTAGGATGAGTGCGGAGGACTACTCTGTTATGATGAAATTTAATATAAGGAGCTTGAACTACCAGGTCTTGGAACTCACTGACCCTACGAGCTGAAGTAACAGCCACCAAGAAAATGACCTTCCAGGTCAAGTACTTCAGATGGCAGGAATTCAGTGGCTTAAAAGGAGGCTTCATCAGCTGGGTGAGAACGACGTTGAGATCCCATGACACTGGCGGAGGTCTGACAGGGGGCTTTGACAAAAGCAAACCTCTCATAAAACAAACAACTAAAGGCTGTCCAGAGATATCCTGACCCTCTACACGCTGATGGTAAGCACTGATTGCACTAAGATGAACTCTTACTAAGTGTAGAAGGTATTCAAGCAGGGTCCGTGTAGGACAAGAAAAAGGATCTAGGGCCTTACTGTCACACCAGACGGCAAACCTCCTCCATTTAAAAGAGTAACTCTTTTTCGTGGAATCTTTCCTGGAAGTAAGCAAGACTCGGGAGACACCCTCCGAAAGACCTAAAGAGGCAACTTCTAAGTTCTCAACATCCAGGCCGTGAGAGCCAGAGACTGGAGGTTGGGATGTAGAAGCGACCCCTCGTTCTGAGGGTCAGAAAACACTCCAATCTCCACGGTTCTTCGGAGGACAAGTCCAGAAGAAGAGGGAACCAGATCTGACGGGGCCAGAAAGGTGCAATCAGATTCATGGTTCTGCGGTCTTGCCTGAGTTTCAGCAGAGTTTTCCCTACTAGAGGTATGGGAGGATACGCATACAGGAGACCTGTCCCCCAATGAAGAAGAAAGGCATCTGACGCTAGTCTGTTGTGGGCCTGAAGTCTGGAACAGAATTGAGGGACCTTGTGATTGTCCTGAGTGGCAAAAAGATCCACCAAGGGAGTGCCCCACGCTCGGAAGATATTGCGGACAACGTCCATGTTGAGTGACCACTCGTGAGGTTGCATTATCCTGCTCAACCTGTCGGCCAGACTGTTGTTTACGCCTGCCAGATACGTAGCCTGGAGAAGCATGCCGTGCTGGCGCACCCAAAGCCACATCCTGATGGCTTCCTGACACAGAGGGCGAGATCCGGTGCCCCCCTGCTTGTTTGTGTAATACATCGCAACCTGATTGTCTGTCTGAATTAGGATAATTTGGTTGGACAGCCGGTCTCTGAAAGCCTTTAGCGCATTCCAGATTGCTCGTAATTCCAAGAGGTTGATCTGAAGGCACGTTTCTTGAAAAGACCAAACTCCTTGAGTGTGGAGACCATCCACATGAGCTCACCACCCCAGGAGGGATGCATCCGTCATCAGCACTTTTTGTGGTTGAGGAATTTGGAATGGACGTCCCAAGATCAGATTGGAGCGAATGGTCCACCACTGAAGGCAATTGCAAAAATCGGTGGAGAGATGCATGACATCCCCTAGATCCCCTGTAGCCTGACACCACTGGGAAGCTAGGGTCCATTGAGCTGATCTCATGTGTAGACGTGCCATGGGAGTCACATGAACTGTGGAGGCCATGTGGCCCAGAAGCCTCAACATCTGACGAGCTGTGATCTGTTGGGATGCTCGAGCTGAGGACACTAAGGCCAGAAGGTTGTCTGCATTTGCCTGGGGAAGATAAGCTCGAGACGTCCGTGTGTTCAACAGAGCTCCTATGAATTCCAACTTTTGTACGGGAATCAGATGGGACTTGGGATTATTTATGACAAACCCCAGCAGCTCGAGAAGTTGAATAGTAATCTGCATGGATTGTAGAACTCCTGACTCCGAGGTGTTCTTCACCAGCCAATCGTCGAGATAAGGGAACACATGCACACCCAGTCTGCGTAGCGATGCTGCGACAACTGCCAAGCACTTTGTGAAAACCCTGGGCGCAGATGCAAGACCAAAGAGTAGTACGCAGTACTGAAAGTGCTGAGTTCCCAGTCGAAATCTGAGGTACTTCCTGTGATTTGGGAGCACCGAGATGTGAGTGTAGGCGTCCTTTATGTCCAGAGAGCATAGCCAGTCGTTTTCCTAATCATGGGAAGAAGGGTGCCCAGGTAAACCATCATGAACTTTTCTCTGACTAGGAATTTGTTCAGGGCCCTTAGGTCTAGGATGGGACGCATCCCCCCTGTTTTCTTTTGCACAACAAAGTACCTGGAATAGAATCCCAGCCCTTCTTCCCCTGGTGGAATGGGTTCGACCACATTGGCCTTTAGAAGGGCAGAGAATTCCTCTGCAAGTACCTGCTTGTTATGGGAACTGAAGGATTGAGCTCCCGGTGGGCAATTTGGAGGTTTTGATTCTAGATTGAGAGCGTACCCGGACCGGACTATTTAAAGAACCCACCTGTCGGAGTTTATAAGAGGCCACCTTTGGTGAAAAAATATCAACCTCCCCCAACAGGCAGATCGTCCAGTACGGACACTTTGATCTCAGCTATGCTGCTCTGGAGCAAGTCAAAAACCTGTCCCTTGCTTTTGCTGGGGAGCCGGAGGGGCCTTTGGTGCACGCCGCTGACGAGAGCGAGCCTGCTGGGAGCAAGCTTGAACAGGCTGTCGAGAGGCAGGAGTGTACCTACGCCTATTATAGGAATAGGGAGCATTCCTCCTCCCTCCAAAAAACCTCCTAGAGGAGGAGGTAGTAGCAGAAGACGTCCGGCGGGAGAGAGAATCCATAGCATCATGATGCTTCTTGAGGGTATTGACCATATCCTCAACCTTCTCTCCAAAAAGGTTATCCCCTGGCAAGGAACATCTGCCATTCGCTGCTGGATCTTCTGATCCAGGTCTGAGACACGCAGCCATGACAGTCTGCGCATCACAATATCCTGAGCAGCTACTCGGGATGCGGCATCAAAAGTGTCGTAAGTCCCCCTGGCCAGGAATTTGCGACACGCCTTCTGCTGCCTGACCACCTGGTGAAAAGGTTCAGCAAGCTCCGGAGGGAGAACTTCAACTAAACTGGACAGTTGCTTGACCGAGTTCCGTAAGTGAATGCTGGTGTACAGCTGGTATGTTTGAATCTTGGCAGCGAGCATTCCAGCCTAATACGTTCGCCTCCCAAAAGAAAGAAAGGTCTTAGACTCTCTGCCCGGGGGCGCCGAGGGATAGTCTCTATTACTCTTGGCTCTTCTGAGAGCAGAGTCCACCACCATGGAATCGTGAGGAAGTTGGGCCTTCACCATCACAGTCTCACCATGGACTTTGTACTGGGACTTGGACTTCTTGTTGACAACTGAATTAGAGAGAGGGCAAGACCAATTCCGCAACATCACTTCCCTGATTGTATTGTGCAGGGGGGCCGTTGCAACCTCTGCAGGCAGAGAAGGATAATCTAGGACCTCGAACATCTCAGCCCTGGGCGTATCCACAGCCTCCATGGGAAATGGAATGTCCCTAGACATTTCCCTCACAAAAGATGAAAAAGTAAGACTCTCGGGTGGAGATTGTCTAACTTCAATAAGCGGAGTAGGATCAGAAGGAAGCCCCTGGGAATCTTCCTCCGAAAATTACCTGGGGTCTTCCTCCTCTCCCCATAAATGCTCCTCTTCAGTATCGGACAGAAGCTCCCTAAGAGCAGCCTGAACTCGAGCCTGTCTCGACTTCGAGGATTGACGTCCTTGTGGGGGGTGTTGAGAAGTCGACCCTTGCCTGGACTCTGGCGAAGCATCCTCCACCAATGTCAAGGGAGAGTCAACCCAGGTGGTAGCCGGCTCCAGTACCGCAAGCGGTACCGAGGGCGGGGACCTCCTCACAGGAGATGGGCCAGACGCCATCTCAGCAGTAAGTACTGGAGATGCCAGCACCTCAGGTACCGAAGTAGATGGATGAAGCATCCCTTCCAGAAGTCCTGGAAGAATGGCCCGGAGACACTCATCGAGGGCTGCAATCGGAAAAGGCTGCAGGGCCGGTGCAGGAGTCGGTGCCATAATCTGAAGGGGCTCGAGAGCCAGTATCAGGCTGCCGGACGACCGATGCATCGGCACCTCCTGAATGGAGGGTGAGCGGTCCTCCCGGTGCTGACGCTTCTCGAGTGCTGACTCCCTCGGCTCCCCGGAGCTACCGGTACCATGAGAAAGATCGATGGCGATGCTTCTTAGCCTTCTCTCGATGCCCATCATCGACACTCCTAGGTACCGATGAGGAGGACATGGAATCCTCACGCCTCCTCAGGGATGGGTCTGACTCAGGGCACTCCCGGGGGGCCTGCAAAGCAGTAGGCCTCGAGACGGGTGGAGACCCACTCAATGCCTCGCTGCTCCCAGCTCGAAGTGGTCTCTCGGCAGCCATTACCTGGACTCTCAGTGCTGCTTCCCTCGACGTCAATGTCGATGCCGCCGATCTGGGTACCGATGTCGATGTCGAAGGACCGGACCAATCCGAAAAAAGTCTCTCACGCTGAGCCTCTCAAGCCAGCTGGGTCCTTTTTTCATTAACTTACACAACTTGCAAGCAGCTGGAAGATGATCGGGCCCGAGGCACTGGAGACACCAAGCGTGAGGGTCAGTATCCGAGATGGTCCGGTTGCAGCGAGAACAGCGCTTGAAGCCGCTGGGAGTCTTCGATGACATGGGCGGGAAAATAGCGTCCGTGAAATTAAATGGCTCGATGGTGCCGACCTGAAAAAGGGGACAAAAAGGGAAAAAACACGGCTGAGCGGCCTAAGGACTGCCGCAACGAAAAGGAAAGGAAACTTGAAAAAAATGTAAAAATCTAAAATTTAAAGGGAAAAATACCACTTTTTTTTTTTTAATTATGAAGAAAAGGTAAAGAAACAGAGTGCGTAAACGTGAAAAAATTCTCTTGGGCCAAAATCACGATGAGCAGCAAAAAACACACAACTCCCTTGCGAAGCAAGAAAAAGAGAACTGAGTGAAACACGTGGGCGTCGCGGGCGGGAAGTCACTCTCGCATGCGCGGTGTGTTGTCCCCGCATGCGCCTTGTCGCTTCTAGAATTTTTAAAGATTTCTGTTTTAACTTCCTGGGCCGTCGCGGATGACGACCCATGCGTGATGATGTCCAGCCTGCTTGTCCTTGGAGAAATATATTTTCCTTTCTTTATTTTGGCTTGCTTCAGGTAAGAACTATTTCTTTTTAGCAGAGTACTGTCCTTTTTTCTCTTTATATTTTATTTCACTTCAGGATCCATGATATTTCCTGCTAGTGGTCTGTCTGTCTGTCTCTCTCTCTCTCTCTCTCTCTCTCTCTCTCTCTCTCTCTCTCTAAGGAAGCATGCTCTGAGGAAACATGCTCTTGTTTTCTCTCTCATGTTCTTTCGTCTCCTTACAACTGTTCTTCATCAAATTACTCTGATTGCTTATTATTATTACCTGAGTTATTGATATTAGAGTCTGTAAATGTGATATTAGTTTTTCATAACTTCCAACTGAGATTCTGTAAATGTCATATTATTTTTCCATGACTTTCAAACTGATATCTGAAGCTGTGCTGGTGAGTAAGAATATAAACGACTTTTAATTCTCTGATTCCTTTAAACTTTTTCTATTGTACTTTTTAGGATATTTTGGTAAAAAGTGAATGGCATATAAATGTAGACCAATACAATTTGTGACCCCGACGTTCTTTGGGGCGCTACTTACACTTTCTCCCATCTGCTGGGCAGAGGGAAGATAACAAGGAAATGGGGTGGAGAGGGCTCAATATCAAGAGATCAGTCACCACATACAAGGGTAAGATGCTCCAGAAAAATCTTTATTGGGACCCAACACGGTCCGTGTTTCGGCTATATCAGCCTTCTTCAGGGGTCTACAAAATTGTAAACATATAAAAACATATATCAAAACATATAAAAAATATAAAAACAAATCGTTTACATAATCATAACCAACCATATATTTATATAATTCTTAGTAAAAACATCACAGATACAATTATAAAAACCAAACAGAACATACCATATACATTTCTTGTATAAAAAAGTTTTGTATAAAATTTTTTTATATATATCTATATTCAAAAATTTTTTATATATATCTATATTCAAGAACAATTTAAGAAAAATTTTAGAAAAAATTTTAAATCAGTCCATTTCAGAAAGACATAATATCGAGAAGGTAATGGATAAAACTTAAATATTTTAACATAAAAATATAATATAGATAAATAAATCAATACATATATAATAAATCTAATAAGAATACCCAACCTTTATATGTATATAGAAATAGAGTTATAACCAATAGAATATATTACATCGGATAATATTCAATAGTTTTATAACTTTGTAATATTTTAAATCACTTATAAAACATAAATAAGGAAAAAAGGAAAAGGAAAAAAACCTATCAATCGATGAATATATGATGATATATCGATTGATGGAGCATTTAATGATCATTAATAAGAATCACAAAAACCTAAAAGATGAATGAACAAATTGTATATATGTATATATATACATGGGATATACATCACAAATTTAAATATTTAAAAACACTTTTTAAACCACTTATTAATTTTAATGCTATTAATGCTATTTAATTTATTATAATAAAACGCACCTCCAACGTTCTGAAGCTGGCAGTGTGGACAAAAACCTTGAAGCATTCGTGCTCATGTTTCCATCTGCTGACATGATGACGTATCGCATCTACGGTTGCGTCACAAAGGACTGTGCCTAATCACAGCACAGCAGCAGAGTCCTTAAGAAAACAGATTACTTCCACACACCGCACTCCACCTCCTCCCCGAATGACTACCTCCCGAGTCCCCATTAAGAAAACAGATTATCTCCACCCTCCCGAATACACACACAGTAAATCAAAGCAGCAGGTCTTTAAACATGAGAATCTGTTAAGTAACACGAACCATTCCAGATGCACTTGCTACTCCAAGACCATGTTCAAGCAGTAGAAAAGAAACCCACAGGCATACAAGGGAGGTTGTGTTAGTTTTCAGATCAGAGAGAGAATTCTAGCTGCTGTATTAGCCCACATGGATCTGTGGAAAGTAAGGGTTAACAAGCAAGCTGTAGCGAGACTTTTTATCGGCCTCTGTTTAACAGGTCAGTGGAGAAACAACACCCATCCATTAACACATCAGTTCAGAAGTCGACCTACCCCATTAAGAAAACACATTATCACCACCCTCCCGTCAGCAAACGCCTGAGCGCCTGAGCGCCTTCCAAACATCAGTTCAGAAGTCGTCCTACATCTTCAAAATCACGGCACCCTCCCAACGAAGCAGTAAAGAAGAAAAAAAACAATGCAGGCACTGCCCTTAACACACAGGCAAAACAAAAACAAAAAAAAAACACACATACACTCACTCTCACCCTAAATATATAACCACCCTTCTCCCTCTCTTACACCAAAACACTGTCAGCTCAACAACCCACCCATCCTTTCCATTCTGAGACACACAAACAACATAACAAACAAAAAAAAACCAGCACTACCAGTCTACTCCACCCTCTCTCACTTTCACACACACACAAACACTCTCTGTAAAACATACACAGACACACTCTCTGTGTCACAAACACACAGAAGCAGAATCAAATATCACAACACAACCCCCAGGCCAACAAAAAACACAACAGAACTGCAACTGTAAAACAAACAAAAAAACCACCACACACATCCAGACAGCACCCCACCCACAACATTACTACAGCATACACACCCTCGCACTCCAATTTTATACAATTAAAAAAAACTTAATAACTTACAAACACAATAACAAAACAACAAGCAGTACAACTACAACAACAAAAAACAAATGAAATGGCACATAACACAAAAATGCAAAATATTCATTACCAACACAACACAATTATAAAATAAACCACTTTCAACACAATCATTGCAAAAATCAAATATCTTGCTAGCGCCAGTTTCATTGCTCACCGAAACGGGGCTTTTTTTACTAGTTATTTATAAATGAGAAGACATATCATAAAACTTATAAAATATATATGTGTATATAAAGGAATTCCTTTATAAATATTATTTAAATAAAAATATTTAGATAAAAATGAAGATTCTAATTTAATTAGAATGTGTATGAGCGATATTTGAGTTTAAATGGCAGGTACAGAGAATTAGTTAATAATGGGGGGAATAAAAAAATATAAGCAAAATGAAATCTTTCAATTAAAATAAGTGACCATATAATTAATGAGTATCAACTGACTAATGATAGAACTATAATTGGAAAATGGCAAGTAAGGAAAAGCAACCAAATGGACATATCTTTAATGTATGGGTATGTGTTTGTATAACGTAATGAGCTATCAACCCGTGTGTAGAGCATCAAAGTAGAAACCTGAACCCGATTTGAAAACCATATAGTCAGAATTACTAGAAACAACCCTTTTAAAATATTAAATAAAACAAAAAGGTCCTTAACGAATGGAAACAAATTAGGTATTTCAGAAGTCTCAAATACAAAAATCATGGAAATGAATTCAGCAATTAAAAACTAAAATATCAGGAAACTTCAAAATATGTGTGATAACCTCATCTTAACAAGCACTCAATATAACACACTGCTAAAATGTTGAAACAATATATAATAAACAGCGGATATCAAGAAACTACTCAGATTAAATGACACCAAGTGTCATAATAATAATATTTATAAAGGAATTCCTTTATATACACATATATATTTTATAAGTTTTATGATATGTCTTCTCATTTATAAATAATTAAAATTATTACGTGGTTTAAAAAGCGTTTTTAAATATTTAAATTTTTAAATTTGTGATGTATATCCCATGTATATATATACATATAAAACAAAAAAAACAAAAAGGCACACAACTGCTTACAAAACAGTAGATAAAAAACAACAAAGCAGTGGAATCAAATGTATTTATTGGAACAATACCCGACTTGGCCACGTTTCGCCCTCAGGCTGCGTCAGGGGTATAAACTATAAAAACAAAACACAAGTATAAAACATGTATAACCATACATGCTTATGACAATATGTATGGTTATACATGTTTTTATACTTGTGTTTTGTTTTTATAGTTTATACCCCTGACGCAGCCTGAGGGTGAAACGTGGCCACGTCGGGTATTGTTCCAATAAATACATTTGATTCCACTGCTTTGTTGTTTTTTATCTATATATACATGTATACAATTTGTTCATTCATCTTTTAGGTTTTTGTGATTCTTATTAATGATCATTAAATGCTCCATCAATCGATATATCATCATATATTCATCGACTGGTAGGTTTTATTTCCTTATTTATGTTTTATAAGTGATTTAAAAATATTACAAAGTTATAAAACTATTGAATATTATCCGATGTAATATATTCTATTGGTTATAACTCTATTTCTATATACATATAAAGGTTGGGTATTCGTATTAGATTTATTATATATGTATTGATTTATTTATCTATATTATATTTTTATGTTAAAATATTTAAGTTTTATCCATTACCTTCTTGATATTATGTCTTTCTGAAATTGACTGATTTAAATTTTTTCTAAAATTTTTCTTAAATTGTTCTTGAATATAGATATATATATAAAAAATTTTTGAATATAGATATATATAAAAAACATTTTTATACAAAAAAATTTTGTATACAAGAAATGTATATGTTATGTTCTGTTTGTTTTTTATAATTGTATCTGTGATGTTTTTACTAAGAATTATATAAATATATGATTGGTTATGATTATGTAAACGATTTGTTTTTATTTTTTTTATATGTTTTGATATATGTTTTTATATGTTTACAATTTTGTAGACCCCTGAAGAAGGCTGATATAGCCAAAACACGGACCGTGTTGGGTCCCAATAAAGGTTTTTCTGGAGCATCTTAACCTTGTATGTGGTGACTGATCTCTTGATATTGAGCCCTCTCCACCCCATTTCCTTGTTGTGTTCGATTGCTGTGGAGAGCGTGAACCCTGCTTTGCCTTTCTGTTCGGGCAGAGGGAAGATTACATTTTTTTGTTTAAATTTTATATTCGATATCCTTTGTTTTAGAGTTGTTGCAAATTTTTAATTTTGGTACATCCTATCACAAGGTATGGATAGCTAGAGGACATCTCCGGAGATGTCCAGAAGGAGAAGGGATCCCAGTCCATTTTGTCCCCATTATTTCTACAAAGATTTGTAAGTATATTATTGCTATTCTTTTGTTGAAAAGTTATTATTTGTTTAAGTCCGTTTTCTCATATGGGTGGCAACTTCTTTTTCTGAATCTGTTTTACTTTAGTTTTGTTGTATATTTTATTTTCTTATTTTTGCTTATTCTCACCGAGCCAGAATCCGCTTTGAAAGTTGTATGTGTTCAGAATCCTTTAATAGTTAAGTCTATTAACCTTTATAATAAAAAGTGGCACAAGGCTGCCAAGAAAAATGCTACCTTCTCTTGGCCACAAGAGGGATCCCTTGATCCATGTACTCTTAAATGCCTTTGTGAATTTTTGTCACTAAAAGATGACAAAAAGAGTAAAAATAAAATTACCCATTTACAAATTTTGGATTTGTGGCTCAAAGCTGCTGATATGGTAACCCCACAAGTCACAGCTATAGCAGGTCCAGATACTTCTGGGTTACCGCCGCCTTATAATCTCTCGAATCCTACCTGTCCCACTAAACCTACTGAGGGTTACTGCGGGACTGTATCCAGATCTACAAGCCACAGTTATTGACGCCTAGTCGACTGTAGCTGGTGGTTATAAAGCCTTACCACCTAAAACTACTGTACAGGAGAAAAAGTTTTCTATACCGGCACCGTCTGAGTCTACTCCGGTGCATCTCCCTGCTACACACATGCCTTGTAAGCCTAATAATCCTTTTGTGTCTCCGCCTGCTGTTTCACAAAAAGAGACAACTTATAGTTACCTTTCTGGTGCTGTTGCTCTCACACCCCTTACAGACCCTGCGAGTTATTTTTCCCAGCTGAAAAATTAAGCCCTTCACAATTCTAAGTATCATCATATTTACGGTGATCGCATCCCTTTTGAGCACCTCATCGCTCCTAGTGTGGTTTCCAAAGTACCTGTAGAACTTAAACAGGGAAATCCGCCAGAAATCCCACATAATGCCTCATTCATTTCTCTTTCTGAGAAAGAACAAACATCTTTAACTAATTTACATTCTGCAATTTCTGCAGTTTCTCACCTATCTGAGGAATAAAAGAATAAATAAATGAGCAAGTCCATGGTAGTCCCATATTTACCTGCCTCCAAGCGGCTAAACAGCATGATCTTCCACGCGATATATTGAAAAGTGATCTCCCAGAACTTGAGGCATTAATGTTACCCACAGACCTCACTCCTAAACAATATGTTGCCCAGAAGGAGGGTACTGCTTTTTACGTGGACCCCTGGGTAAACAATCTGGCCAGACGGTCAGAACAGTTATGCCCACAGGTTGATCCCTATCCCAGAATAGGATCGCGTGCTCCTTCTCATATGACTTTAGCACGTAAATGTATTCGTCAGGGTTTGGGAGATCCCAAGTAGGACTATGCTCATATGCAGGTGTCTCCTGGTTTGGGAAAAATATGAACAAAAGCCCAAACCTGTTTAATGCTGTCCTCTGTTTTATGGCAAACCTGATCCTGCCAATGGAGGAGTTGCTCCTGCAAAGTATAGCCCTTGGTCCTTCACGGACATTCACACCATCGTCCAGCAACTACCTCTGATTAGTAAGGGTGCCGCCCCATGGATTACTATTTTTGAGAGAATTTCCGGACATTATAAACTTTGTCTCGCGACATCAAAGCAGTTCTGGCCAAGCTGCCTGGTGTTGATGCGGACACTGTATTTGCCCGAGCTGGTTTGGATCAAATTTCTATGGGAAACTCTGATTATGATGGTGTCTCCTTTGGTACACATTGAAATGCTATTTGGGATACCATGCGTCTCTTGTTTCCAACCCAGAGGGATTTTTCCCGTCTTATGAGCATGTGTTGGGACCCTGCGAAAGACAGTATTGAGGTTTATTGACAACTGGAAGTCTGACACAGAACTTAATTATTTGGATCCGAATGTCTCACCTTTATTTTATCAGACTTTGCAGACACTCTTCCTCCTCTGGTAAAGACTAAACTTGATTCCATCCTTGCTTTGGAACTCAAATCATGGTCTGAAATTTCTATGCACATTTACCATTTTGCCCGTCTTCATGAAAAAGAGTGCAAAAAGCATCAAGAAGACATGCTTAAGACTCAGCAAAGATTTTATGCTATGCAGCTGTCCAAAGACACTGCCCCTATTCTACAGGTCCCTACTGTTTATTATTCTGGTAGAGTCAGATCAATTATACGCGGAAGAGCAGCACCTCCTCCCCGAGGTCAGCCTCTCAATAGCCCTAATAGAAGAGCTAATGTTGAATTGTGGAAAGTTCGGCCATTATCAGGGTGAGTGTACAGCTCCCCCTTCTGACCGACGACTCACTGCATCTCGCTCTTTCCCACAGTAGGATCCTTCCAAAAGAGTTCAGGAATTTCGCCAACGTTTCACCCAGCCGCCGTAATGACTAGTTGCTAATGTCCATATATCTGTAGGTATCTCTGAACCTATGGTTAAAATAAAAGTCAATGGAACTTATGTTTCCTTTTTGTTAGATACCGGAGCTACCCGCTCTGTCATTAATTCATTGCTCCCTTCGGTAACTCTTCCTTCACACTTTCTAATCAGGGCTATGAGGGTGTCAATAAAACTGTACTCCTCACCCATCCTGTCACCATGTCATTTCATGGACACATGACTACAGCGTCGCTGCTCTATTTTCTGTCTTGCCCTGTTAATTTACTGGGACGAGACCTCCTTTCTGTTTTTCAGGTCTCCCTTTCCTTTCGTCCCTCCTTTACAGATGATTATCCTGAATTATCCTTTCTGGTCGATGCTGATTTAGAACAGACTTTCCCTTCGGTTCCTATTGATGTCTGGGCTACAGATGATCAGCCTTACGGTCATCTCTCCCATGTCTCTCCTCACAAAATTGAATTAAAAGCTGGATGTACAGGACCATGTGTACCCCAATATAATTTGTCCGAAGCAGCTAGAGCTGGTTTACAGGACGAGATTGATTCCCTTCTGCATCATGGTATCATTGAACCAAGTACTTCCTCCTATAATACCCCACTCTACCCGGTGCCTAAGCCGAATGGCATGTGGCGCATTGTTCATGATCTTCGTGCCCTTAATGACTGGGTTCAACCTCTTGTATATATTAATTAGGTCTACCTCACCCATTTGGGCAGCGGAAGCCATGGGCTCTCTGTACTATCCTGGAAAGAACTTCATATCCCCTCTAGATCCTTAATTACCCTAACCTGGTATCTGCTCATGACAGTGTTACTCGGTCAAGGCAGTATAGACCCTAGTAATTAGAAAGGAACCCAGTGTGTAGTAGATATAATAAGATAGTTTATTACAATCTTACCAATGGTAGTACAGGCAAGTTAAGCATTCACATAATGGAGCAGCATATCATGGCACGTCCTCTCATTCTCTAACCTTCTGGAGTCTTCCTTCTCTGGTCTTCTTCTCCTCTTGTCTGCTCTAATACTCCTCAAACTGCTGCTTATATACAATTTTGGCCCTATTCATTTCAATGGACCCCAGCTGTCTCAACAGGGCTTCTAGCCCTTATCAGTTGATCAGAATGACTTCATATGTTCCCAAACCTTCCTCTAGCCCCCCCTTTGGATGTTCTCACCCGGGGTTCAGCTGACCCAGCACTATCTCTACATAACCATAGCAACTCTTGCTCATGACGTCTTGCAGGTGCCAGTCTCAGGATTGTTTATAGAGTAGATTGCACCTACCCTTGCCAGCTCTCAATTACCTCATCTCAGTACTTGCCACAGTGAAATGTAACTGTGTCAAAGGTGATCACTGATTTTTACAGGCTAGCTCTCTTTTGTATCAGAGATGATTTTGATTTTAAGAAGCCTATCTCTTATTATGAGCCAGTGGCCTGTATTTTACTGAGAGCAAGGGCTAGCATAACTCTTCATTCCCCTCTTGCCAGGCCCCTCAGAGGGGGCTGGCACACATGACTACTAGTGGGTGTGGCCGTCCTTTCCGGAGGGCTCTTAGAGTCCTGTGGGGGGGAATGTATAGGATTGAGGTGACAGGGGTGCTCTGTCATGACGTGGGACTTAGGCTATAGCAAGAGTCAGCATGTGGATATATAATTATATGCTGGTTGAAATGCAGCATTAGGTTTCCCCTTTTATCATAACCAAGGGGCCTAACTATCTTACACCCACCCCTCTAGGGCGGAGTTAGACTTGGAAACATGTGAAGTCAATTAAGTCTAGGTACCATACAATGGAATCAATAAGGTTGAGTGTATATGATTGCAATTAACTAATATATCATGATTACAAAGCTGATGTTGGGAGGCGGGGGAAAGGTACAACAGTTAAAAAATGGAAGGAAAACAATCTAAACCTGTCCATACAAATTAGCAAAATGTAACAAACTAAAAAGAAATGTATGATAGTTCAATTAAACAGCATAAGTAGAATAAATATCTTCCTTAATAAAAGAGGTGTACTTGCGTTACAGGCATTAAAAGTAAAATAAATAGCAGTGGTCCTACACAAAATTTATGATGGAAATGTAGTTTGTCTTGTACTGAGAGTAGTAACAAGGAGGCTTAAGACAAACCCTCGAACATATGGAATAATGCAGCAGTATCAACACCTGATTTAGTAGCTAATTTTGTAGACTCAGGCAGAAAGGTCTTGTAATGCCTTTATAATGGAACCTATCAGTGTCAATATTATTGGGAATGTAAGTACAAAAATGATTTCTGGCTTTAAATTGATCAAGTACCCCTCTTGATAGTGACAATAGAGGATGAAAAACCAAGGATGCCACCCACTTTGACCAATGCTGTAAGTGACATACCAAAAATATACAGGTTCTCTGATAGAGGGTCTGATTGTTGGATGTGTAATCTGTTCATTTTAATTTGTCCACATCCCTGAAAAATTTCAAAGTTATCATACACAGACCTATTAGATGTAGTAGTCCATGTATCAAATATAGGATAACAGAAAATATTAAATGTAGTTAAAGGGTCTCAGTTAGGATCATCATCCATTCCAGGATCCCAATTTAGGGGGTGAGTGGGACAGGTACCGTTCAGAGGCTCATTAGAGTGAGCACCAGCCATTCAATAGCTAGGCAGGTGTAATGCAAAAAGTATGGAATGTAAAGTCAAAAGAAAATAATAAAACAAAACAAATGATGATTGGTATTGTCAGGAGTTATAAAATTAAATAGAATTAAAAAGGGCAAGTCATGATTAGATATAGGGCTTCAATAAAAACAGAGTAAATCAACTGTTGGGGTACTTAGGGAGGAATTTTGTGATTATTACTATGTATACTGAAAAAACCTGTGAGTCTTTTCAAATGTATAGTAGATTAGTCCTGGAAGCAAAATTAGGAATAATAGAAGTACAACAAGTCCCAATACAGTTGTTGGAGTACAGAGTACAGTGTCCTCTTGTGGGTAGTTGGACTTGCATCACACGGTTCCACTGGAAAGATGGCAAGTGCAGTAGTAGGCTCTCTTTGATGGGCAATGGTCCGTTCAGGTAAGGTGGTAATGTCTGTAGTTGTCAGATGCTTGGAAAATGTTCTTTTAGTCCATCAACTTGAAGTGGTGGCGGAGGCTGCAGAACCAGTGGTAACTGCTGAGCTGGTGGTGATGGCTTGAAAGGGACTGAATCAGGAGCCTTGTAGATGAGGATATCTTTTAGGTAGACCCAGGAACTGTGGTCTTGTAACGTGACTAATTTAGAAGGGTCCTATCTAAATAGGGATGTAGTACTTCCGGTGAACCAAATCTCCAACTTTGAGAGCTTTTGGATAACCGGTGGCAGGGGAAGGGCTATCATTACCCTCCCCTCTTCTGACTGAGATTTCCTGTGAAAATCGAAGACAGAAAAAGTAATGATATTGGGTAACAAATCGTAATATACAGAATATTGGTCAGGCAGGTGGTTATTAGGATTAGCTTTAAGAAGGCAGATATTGTGGCCTCTACAGAACTAAAAAGGAGACAGTTTAAAAAAAAACTGATGGGGTGGCTTGAAGAGCTAACAAGGCCAGTGGTAGAGCATCATGCCAATTTTTAATTTAATTTACCATAAGTTGTATCAATTTAGTTTTTTCAGAAGTGCAGTATAGTGCTCAACTAGGCCATTGCTAGTAGGTTTGTAAATACAAATAGTATGATGTGAAATACTTGGTACAGGAATAAAAAGACTTTAGGAACTCATCAAAAATGAAAACCATGGTCTGTAGTAATTTTGCAGGGATTGCCAAATATAGGAATAATCTCTTTGATGCAAGGATAAGCTTCTATTTATTATTATTATTTTGTTAAAAAAAATTTTTTTGAAAGCATCTACTCAGACAAGCAGGTACCTTTTATCTTTCACAGGTATCTGCATATCTATAAAATCAGTATAGGCCTGGCCCTTGCACAAGTGACCAGTAGGTATACAGCAGATGATACACTGATCTGGAATGACATTAGATAGAGAAGCTTGCTCATGTGGTATTCAAATATGTTGCCAGTAATTCTTATATACTGCCTGAGAAACAGAAAAGCATTATGAACAGAAAAATTGAGAGAATTAGGGAAATTCAGTATTGGGTAAAGTCTAAGGGATACCCATTCTTGTGAAATACCTAATCCAGGAAAGGGTACTTATTTTTATGAAAAAGAAATAAACAGTTTGTGTAGAGACTTCAACTATTGTTCTGTGTAAATAAATGTGATCTGTTTGAGAGCATATACAGAGAAATAGAAACAAGATATAGATATTATATGGGCATAACACTGTTTGTTGTTATTGTGTAGACAGACAAAAAGCATTATAACTCAAAAAGCTTTAGGTAGAATAGAAGGCCACACATAAATAGAGCACAGAGGATAGCAGATACATTACCACATTCAAACTTTTCAAAATTCCTCTGGACCTTCTACGACTTTGCTCTGCATCCACTCTACTTGTGAAAATCTTTCTTAAGGGTCTGTCATGCGAACGTATATGCACTTATAGAAAGCACATCCAATGATACATGAACAGCTAGACTATTTTACCATGCAAACATTTCTGAAACCTGTCATATTTGAAAATATCATTTCCTTATAACCTTTATAATTATCCCAAAAATGAATGGGATTCGCACATCCATTTACCTTCCTCCGCAACTTAATCAAAACTATACTGGAAATTTGTATCATGGTAGCCCCCATGGTGGCTAAAAAGAAGGAGAAAAAACAATTTGCAAAGTCAGAAAAAAATAAAAATAAATAAATAAATAAAGTTGAATGGCAGGCTTTGAACCCATCAACTTGGTCATATGGAATGAGTGCAGTAGAAAAGAGAGTATGGACTGAGTAAATGAGCAGGATTGAGAAAGCAGCCTGTTCATTTCCATTGCATAGGTTCTGCTTGTGTAACTGAAGACTATAAAACAGAGAGAAAAAAAATCTTGTGAAGGGGGTAGGGGGGGACATCAGGGGGAGGGGTATGACAGGGGGGGAGGGGAGGAGGAGGGAGCGGGGGAGTTGAGGAAAGGGGTAGCGAAGAGGAGGGGGTGTGGGAGTGGAATGAGGGGTGGAGGAAGGGGGTAGGAGGCATAGAGGAAGGAGGGGCTGTGCGGGGAGAGGAAGGGAGGGCTGAGGGGGAAGAAGGGGGGCTGTGGAGGGAGAGAAAGGGAGGGCTGAGGGGGAAGAGGGGGGCTGTGCGGGAGAGGAAGGGAGGGCTGAGGGGGAAGAGGGGGGCTATGGAGGGAGAGAAAGGGAGGGCTGAGGGGGAAGAGGGGGGCTGTGGAGGGAGAGAAAGGGAGGGCTGAGGGGTAGAGAAAGGGAGGGCTGTGGAGGGAGAGAAAGGGAGGGCTGAGGGGAAAGATGGGGGGCTGTGGATAGAGAGAAAGGGAGGGCTGTGAGGTGGAGGGGGAGAGGAGGGAGGGGTGGAGGGGGGAGAGAAAGGGAGGGCTGAGGGGTAGAGAAAGGGAGGGCTGAGGGGGAAGAGGGGGGCTGTGGAGGGAAAGAAAGGGAGGGCTGAGGGGGAAGAGGGGGGCTGTGGAGGGAGAGAAAGGGAGGGCTGAGGGGGAAGAGGGGGGGCTGTGGAGAGAGAGAAAGGGAGGGCTGTGGAGGGAGAGAAAGGGAGGGCTGAGGGGTAGAGAAAGGGAGGGCTGAGGGGGAAGAGAAGGGAGGGGGTCTGAGGGAGAAGAGAAGAGAGGGGGGCTGAGGAGGGATAGGAAGGAGGGGGGTGGATGGGGGAGTAGCAAAAAAGGGGGGGTAGTAGAGTGAGCTGTGAGCAAAAAAAAAAAGTTCAAATCGTAATGAAGTAAATAAGCCTGCATCCTTGATTGATCTGTATAATATATAGATCAAGCAAGAATGAATCTAGAATATGGACATGAAAAATTACAGTGCATTTTAAATATTCCTCTGTCCTATGAATTAGCAGCTGGGAAACAGAAAATAGTTAATTTGTAGGCAGACGAATCTGCGCTTGCTAACAGAAAGACAGTTCATAAATCTTTACACACACAGTAACGTCGGGAGAGCAAATGGAAGGGAAAGAATTTCCTTTAAAGTTCTCTGGTAGCAGAAAATACAGATATAAATCAAAAGAGAGTTGAACAGAAAGCAGTAAACGGTGGGAATTTATTAAAAATCAAAAGTGAGAAATAATGAGTTTTATCTTGTCAGCGGCATTGCTTATCTTTAAAAGTTTAAAGAAAACTGTTCAGTGCTACAGACAAGTATTATAGACAAGTAGCAGAAGAAAATACAGCTGTTAATCAAAAGAAAGTTAGTCAGAAGGCAGTGAACAGTGAGACTTCATTATTCAGATGTGTGAAATAAAGGAAAAAATAAACAGAGGATCACATTTTTTCTTTTTTTCCCTTTTTGTTTCCAGCTCCCCCTTCTGACCGACGACTCACTACACCTCGCTCTTTCCCACAGTGGGATCCTTCCAAAAGAGTTCAGGAATTTCACCAACGTTTCACCCAGCCGCCGCAATGACTAGTTGCTAATGTCCATATATCTGTAGGTATCTCTGAACCTATGGTTAAAATAAAAGTCAATGGAACTTATGTTTCCTTTTTGTTAGATACCGGAGCTACCCGCTCTGTCATTAATTCATTGCTCCCTTTGGTAACTCTTCCTTCACACTTTCTAATCAGGGCTATGAGGGTGTCAATAAAACTGTACCCCTCACCCATCCTGTCACCATGTCATTTCATGGACACACGACTACAGCGTCGCTGCTCTATTCTCTGTCTTGCCCTGTTAGTTTACTGGGACGAGACCTCCTTTCTGTTTTTCAGGTCTCCCTTTCCTTTCGTCCCTCCTTTACAGATGATCATCCTGAATTATCCTTTCTGGTCGATGCTGATTTACAGCAGACTTTCCCTTTGGTTCCTATTGATGTCTGGGCTACAGATGATCAGACTTACGGTCATCTCTCCCATGTCTCTCCTCACAAAATTGAATTAAAAGCTGGATGTACAGGACCATGTGTACCCCAATATAATTTGTCCAAAGCAGCTAGAGCTGGTTTACAGGACGAGATTGATTCCCTTCTGCATCATGGTATCATTGAACCAAGTACTTCCTCCTATAATACCCCACTCTACCCCGTGCCTAAGCTGAATGGTATGTGGCGCATTGTTCATGATCTTCATGCCCTTAATGACTGGGTTCAACCTCTATATTCCTGTGTTGAGAACCCTGTAACACTTTTACAGCGTACTACCTTGTCTGGGGTTTTTTTCAGTCCTAGATCTCTCGAATGCCTTTTTTTCCATCCCACTCCATTCATCTAGTCGCCCCTTAACAGCATTTTGCCATGAGGGCCAATCTTATCAATGGACTCGCCTTCCCCAAGGGTTTATTGATAGTCCGACTGTGTTTTCTCGATGTCTCGCCACTGATCTGACTCAGTTGTGTCCTACACTGCCCCCTTCTGTTAAGGTACTACAGTATGTGGATGATCTTTTGTTGTGTGCCCCTACCGAAATTGCTTGCCGTGATGCTACTGCTAAACTTCTTAAATTTCTTGCAGAAAAAGGGTATAAAGTCAATGCAAAGAAAGCTCAGATTGCCCAGCGTCAAGTCACCTTTCTGGGTACTGCTATCGGCGATGCTATCAAAGGTTTGCCCCCTGAGGTACATGACCACTTGTCTTCCTTCCCCGTTCCCTCCACTGTCACTGAACTTTTGTCATTTCTGGATTCCTAATTTCTCTTTGCGCTCACATACTTTACGCCAACATCTTAGAGGGAATCCGTCTGGAAAAAAGTCTCTCTCTCTATCCTCTGAGGATCAACAAGTTCTTATGGATCTTGTTAATGGTGTTTCTCTATCCTCTCCTTTAGCTCTGCTAGATGTCGCACAGCCTGGGTTTACACTTCTTCTTCTGGCTGGTCTGCTGTTGTCTCTCAAGAACCTCATCTTTTACCCATTGCCTTTCTCTCTGGTACTTATACCCCTGTTGAAGCTTCTTTCAGCCCCTGTGAACAGGGCATTGTCGCTGCTGCAGCTGTCCAGTTGTTTTGCATGTTGACCACTCCGTTGCTTCACTTTTGAAAAAATCCTTCTCTTACGTTTTCGCCTCCACGTTTAGGTTCTTATGTTGGTCTTCTTCTTCGCTCTGCTGTAACTTTTTTTTTCAGCTTTATTTTTATTTAGTCATTTTTCATTGCCATACAGAGTCAATACCATCAAACAAATGTCATCAACAGGTACTTGTAACTGAATAACTCTTCTGAAAGCTTAACTGCTATAATTATTAACAATAAGTATTAACCATGTCCCAGGTCCCCTGACTCTCCCACCCTCCCCTCCCCCTTCCCCTCTTGAGCTAAGTATTATGTGTCTTTATTGGCTTGCGTTAGCAGATGACCAGGTATTATATAAGTCCCATATTCTCTGATGTTGTATTATGTGTCCATTGCGTAGTGCAGTGAGCTTCGACATCAGTTGGATGTGTTTCAGTTTTTCCAACACGGCCGGTAATTCTGGTAGCCGAGGTCGCTTCCATGATGCCGCCAGCACCAGCTTGCCAGCGACAAACACCTGTGTAGCAAATTGGTGGATATGTTTTTTGGCCTCTGGCGGGCGAAAATGTAGGAGACAATAGTCTATTTTCAGCTGGTATTTTGTAGCAGTTACCAAATGCACAAAGTCCACAATTTTTTCCCAGTATCGGCGGGCATGTACGCAAGACCACCATATGTGCTGCATATCCCCTACCTCACCACAGTCCCGCCAACAAAGAGCTGATCCCGAGTGGTATATCTTGAACAAGCGGCTGGGCGTATAATACCAACTATATAATATCTTGTGTCCGTTTTCTACCATTGCACTGGATATTGACACTCTAAGCAGGGACCTAAACGCTCTAACCCATTGTAGTGGCTCATATGTGTTCTCCATTGCTCGCTCCCATCTTTGTGTGTAGAATTCTACCGGGTGGGTGCGGGCCAACAACGCTTTGTATATTCTGGAAATACCCCCCCTTCCTCCACCACCCATCAATCCCTTCTCCAGTTGTGTTTCTGTTAGATTAAGCTCCTCCAAGGCTCTGCGACGTATAAAGTCTCGTGCCTGGTAATACTGAAAAGCTTGCAGAGGGGAAAGCTCATGCTCCTGACATAGGTCTTGGAAGGAAGGAACCTGACCTTCCTCACACATCTGCCCCAATTCGCAAAGACCCATGTCCTCCCAGTCTCTATATGCCAAATCCACTACTCCTGGTCCAAACTGGGGGGCAAATCTAAGAAATGAGTGTTTAAAGTATTTCCGCTCTGGGAAAAATTGCTCCCGTATCTTACACCAAGTTTGTAATGGCCACTGGAGAATTGGGGGACTCCTTTTGGTAAGCTCTCTGAGTGTGTGCTTTGGCAACCATGGTACTGCTCTGAGCGGATAGGGTTCCAGCCAGCTCTGTTCTATACATGTCCAAATTTTTCCTGCATCCCTCAGCCAGATAGCCAAAATTCGCAGGTGTGCAGCTATATAGTATGTATAGAAGGAAGGAACCCCCATCCCTCCTCTGTCTCTAAATTGGTACATCACCTCTCGTCTAACCCGTGGTGGCCTCCTCCTCCAGATAAACGAGAACACTCTACCCTGTAAACCCCTGAAAAAGGTATCTGGTATGGCAATAGGTAGGGCCATAAACAAGTATAACAGCTTTGGGAGAACTATCATCTTAATGGCATTAACCCTGCCCGCCCATGACAGGGTCAAGCCCTCCCACCTCTCCAGTTCCTGAAAGATCTCTCGCATTTTATGAGGAAAATTGGTGTCAAAAATATCTTCTAATTGACGAGGTATATTAACCCCTAGGTATCTAATGTATTTACGAGCCCATTTATATGGGAACTGTGCCTTCAGCAACTCTAACTGCGCACTGGGTAAATGTATATCGAGTGCCTCTGATTTATTGAAGTTAATTTTAAATCCTGATACTGCCCCATAGGCTAAGATTTCTTCCCCAATAATTGGAAAAGCTGTCAGGGGATCCTTAAGGATTAATAGGATGTCATCTGCAAACAGGAGTATTTTGGTTTCAATCCCCCCTCCCTTTAGGCCCTGTATGTTCAAGTTTGCTCTAATCCTGGCTGCCAGCGGCTCCATCACCAGAGCAAACAGCAAGGGGGATAGCGCACATCCTTGTCTAGTACCTCTATAAAGAGAAAAGGGGCGAGTTAAAGTCCCGTTTATCCGTACCGCTGCTGTTGGGGTCTTATATATTATTTGCAGCCACTCTGCAAATCGCCCTCCTATACCAGCCTTCTCCAGAATCGCAAAGAGAAATGGCCAGCTGACCCGATCAAAAGCTTTTTCTGCGTCTAGGGATAATATACATAGCGGGGTTTTAGTTATTTGTGCCCCTTGTAACACTTGCAAAGTACGCCTTATATTATCAAAGGTCTGGCGATTTTGCACAAACCCTGCCTGGTCTTCATGTATGAGCAGTGGGAGATATTTCTGCAGTCTAGTGGCCATAATTTTTGAAAATATCTTATAGTCTACTCCTAATAGTGAAATAGGCCTGTATGAGCTGCATAGCTGAGGATCCTTGCCCGGTTTAGGCAGGACCGTGATCGTCGCCAAATTCCATGTCGGTGGCAGACCCGTAGTCTCATCTATCGAATTGAAAACCTTGACTAAAAGGGGGGCTATTAATTTCCCAAACATTTTATAGAATTTGTTCGTATATCCGTCAGGACCCGGGGCCTTATTAGGGGATAAACCTTTAATCGTCTGCTCCACCTCTTCTAACATAATAGGGGCCCCTAGGGTGTTGTCTAGGACCTCAGGGAGCCTAGGTAGCTCAATGCCTGCCAGAAAATTTGTAACCTCTTCCATCCCACCTTCAGATTCTGATCTATATAGCTCCATGTAATATTCCCTGAACGCCACTTCAAGAAATTCAGGGTCAGAATGCACAGTTCCCCCCGCGTCTCGTATACCCCCTATCAGGTTCCTGCTAACCTGTTGTTTTAGTTTGTGGGCCAAGAGCCTGCTAGGCTTATTGCCAAATTCAAAGTGCGATTGACGCGCTCTTAGTAGTTTTTCTGCCACATCTGCTAATTCTAATTCGTGCAATTGGTTGCGGAGGTCTGTCACCCGCAGCCTAATGCTCGAGGGGTTCTGAACAGTCTCCTGTTGCATAAGCGTCTCCGTCTGTACTAACTGCTGGCGTAGCTCGGTCTCCTTGGCACAGCGTGTCTTCCATGCCTGAGACCGCAGGGCTATCAGGTGACCTCGCACCACTGCTTTAAAACCTTCCCAGACAGTAGTGGGGGACACCTCCCCGTTGTCGTTGAAAAAAATATAATCTTTAATGTGTTGCTCCAATTGGTTAACAATATTGGGGTCAGTCAGCAAGGCGTCATCTAAGCGCCAATTATGTTGCCGTCTGACATGTCCCTGTCCCTTAAGCTGTAAAAGCACTGTGGAATGATCCGACCAAGTGCATGGATAAATAAGATGGTCCCCCACTATATTCAACATTGAGGTATCACCTAGCCACATATCAATTCTGGAGGAGGAGTGGTGTACTGCTGAAAAGTGAGTGTAAGCACGCTGTGTAGGGTTCTCGCGTCTCCAGTAGTCTATTAATTGCCAGCGTGTTATAAAGTCATGGAATTTCCGCCTATCTTGTCTGGCATAGTTTGTGTCAGTAGAGGTATTGTCTAATGTTGGATTGAGGGTAAGATTAAAATCCCTTCCTATCAGTAGGGACCCTTCGATATTTCTCGTGAGTACCTTATCTAGCTCTGCAAAGAAATCTCCTTGGTTTGTGTTGGGACCATATACATTTATCAAAGTATATACTCTGCCTGCCAGTGCAAAAACAATTAACAAATACCTCCCCCCTTTATCCTTAACCACCTTCTTGACCTCCCAGGGTTTAGACCCGTGGAATGCTATCAGCACTCCTTTACTTTTCGTGTTGTCAATACTAGAAGCAAAGAATATAGAAGGATATTGCTTATGTTTGCACAGATATTCATATCGGGCTTTAAGATGAGTCTCCTGTACCAGACCTATATCTATTTTGAGCCTCTGCATCTCTCGAAACAGCAATTGCCGCTTCCTAGGCACATTTAGCCCTCGTACATTGAGTAGCATACACTTAATGTCTCCCATTAGTGCTTAATATTTTAGGTGCCATTTTAAGCCCCTGCCTACACACTGGACATCATCCCTCTGCTTATGGTCATCTTGCTTCATACCAATTCCCTTCCCTCCCATCCCCTTCTCCCACATATACACCCCTCCCCCCTCCCACATCAACCCCAATTTCTTACAGAACACCCCTGAATATACCAGTAAGTGTTTAAGTGTGAGGAAGGAACCGCGTTTCTGCTTCCCACGTATCCCTTAAGTAACACATATCTCAAACTACCTTGCGTCCAAGGCTGGAGAGTTGCTTAACATGTGCAGTATCTGAAACCAACATTAACACTATTTGTGATAAAAGTAACAGTCTCACCACCTGAATTTTAGTTAGTTCATGTAATCTGTGTAGTAGATCGTTGACGTTGTAGCCTTTTATGGCCTTTTCCTACTCTCTGCCATTTTGGTGGGAGAGAGCGTTGGTTGATCTTTCTGTTCGGGTCTGCCTCTGTCCGGGCTTCTGGCTCCACAGCCTCTGGGCAAATCACTCGAGCCTCAGAAATTGATCTTATTTGGTGTTGTTTCCCATCTTTGTAAAAGACTAGTGCAAACGGATGTTTCCATCTGTATTGTATTTTAAGGTCTCTCAGGTGTCTGGTGAAGGGCTTTAGTTCTCCTCTGCGTCTGAGAGTAGCTGCTGCCAAGTCTTGATATATTTCAACGGCATATGAGTCCCACTTAAATTCCTGAGTCTGGCGCGCCGTATTCAACACCTTTTCCTTTAACTTGTAGTTGGAAAAACAAGCAATAATGTCCTTAGGTGTATTATTGCGCCCAGTACCTAGCGCCCTGTGCACTCGGTCTAAATGCACCGATTCCGGTTCCATAACTTCTCCGCTTGCCAATAACAATTCACAAACTACTTTTTGGATTACTTGTTCACAATTTTGATAAGTAGGGGTTTCCGGGATACCGCGAAATCTCAGATTGCTGCGGCGGCCCCTATTTTCTAAGTCCTCAAGTTTGTCCAGTAGTTGTTGTTGCTCACCCTGCATCTCCGAAATCTGGTGATCCAGTGCTCCCAGCGTTTCGCTATGGACTTCTACCTGGGACTCTGTATCCTCTAGACGCGAGCCCAACTCCCGTATCTCTCCTCGTAAGTCAGTTCCCAGCGTCGCCACTTCGGCCCGTAGGGCTTTCAGGTCCGCGCTAATATCTTGCAGCCAGGTTTGTATATTTGGAGACTCTCCCTCATCAGATATCTTATCTTTCGGCTGTTCCACCGGTTGCTCTGAAAGTTTGGATTTTTCTCCATTTACCGAGTCTCTCGGTTTCCGAACCTCCGCCATTTTGTTTTTAGCCGCTACCGCACCACCGGAGAAAGCAAATCGCGAGAGGTCCGCCGATTTTCGAGCTGCGCTCATATGGTGCTATTGCTCTGCTTTTTGGGTACTCCCCTAGCTGTTTTTTGACTTTCCAGCCCCTGTGGACTCCGGTTTATCGCTCGTTTTCTCCGTGAGATCGCGGGAGCTTCACTCTCAAGCGTCCATGCGATCTGATGACGTCACTTCCTCCTCTCTGCTGTAACTTTAACCCGTCTTACCTCTGATGTTCCTTCTTTCTTGTCTGCCCTCCAATCTCAATTCCTTTCTTCACCACCCTTGTCCCATGTTTGTGAGGTCACTCCGTTGCCTCTGCCCGATGCTCTTACACTTTACTTTACTCCCCTTTCTACTGGCTCCTATTGGTTTACTGATGGTTCTTCCACTTCTGGAATTTCTGCATTTGCAGCTATCTCATATTCACCAGAGGGACAAATCACCTCCACCCACCAGTTCTTACTGCCACCTGAGTCTTCTGCTCAGCTTGCTGAACTTGCGGTTGTTGCTTTTGTTCTCTCCCAGATCCTTTCCGAGCCTGTTACTATTTTTATTGATTCACATTATGTTTTCTCCTCTTTATCTTCTCACATTCGTAAATGGAATTGCCGTGGTTTTGTTTCTGCTGCTGGTGAACCCATTGCTCACCATCATACATGGGATCTTATTCTTTCTACTTTAGCTGACCGTCACTCCCGTGACCTCTCTACTGCTATATGTTGGGTCCGTGCCCATCAGCATGTTCGCACTTGGGTACAAGAGGGAAATTCCTTAGCTGATTTTCTTGCAACAGAAGCCTCTTCTACTTCCCCTCCTATCTCCCAACTCCCTGTCGCAACCCGTTCTACTTTGCCTATTGATGTTTCTGTTTCCCCTAATACCTCTCAAGAATCTGTCCGTGATTCTCAGAATCCTGCTCCACTAACTTAGATTGAAAACTGGATTAATTTGGTTTGTACTAAAATTCAAGATGCATCCCTCAGGCCTACCTTGTTGCCCCTCCTCTCATCTCCAACTTCTAATTCATGATTTACACTATCCCTTCCATTGTTCCTCCTCTTCTATGCAAAATGACCTACGTCACATTCTTTGGTCCACTCTCATTACCTCTACTTGCTCTCAGGTTGTTGCTCAATGTTCTGTCTGCATTAAGAATTTGCCTTCTAAACCTCTTAAGATTTCTCCTGAACATATTCCAAAACCACCAGACCTTTCCTTGAATGGCACTGTGATTTTACTGATATGATTACTCTTTGCAATGGAAAATGTTATCTCCTCGTTTTTGTTGATCCTTTTTCTCAGTGGCTCGAGGCTCTGCCTTGTTCTCATGAAGATGCCTGCACTATGGCCTATGCTCTTGTGGACCATATTATCCCACGTTTTGGTTTTCCACAACGTATTGTTACTGACAATGGTACTCACTTCCGTAATGCTTTACTTAACTTTCTTTCTTCTTCTTTGATGTTTCATCACAGAACTGTTTTCGTTTACAGGCCTACTTCTAATGGTCTGGTTGAACGCTGTCAGGGCCGGTCCTAGGGTTTCTAGCGCCCTCCTGCAGTCTATTAGTCGGCGCCCCTACCCATCCAGAGGCGTGATCACTATGGCTCCGCCCCCACAGTAGACACACCCCTTTTACCAGCCATGGCATCATTGAAAATATTACACCAGTATAGAAGAAAAATAACTTAGCACACAGACCAGGAATTAGGAGAACAGACAGTCTTGCCAACTCTGAAAAACAATGTGTTATCAAAATTTCAGAATCTAGCAAACAGATCCCTATTCAGACACTTGGCCTTGCAGTCACACATGTAGAACAGAGATAGCCCCTCTTCAAATTCTTCAAAAATTAACCTGAAATCCTAAGAAGTTAGACTCTGCATGCAGCACAATAGCCTTCCCATCGAGCACAGCTTAAGATCTAGCTAGGACAGACTCAATCAGCATAAACTAACATATTCTACAATCTGAGTTGGACAGACTAACAGGAGTTACTGAAGTGGGAATGAGAGATAGGTGATGGTTAGGAATTGAAAGCAGCCATCTAGCCCTCCTGTCCTGTGAGTTGCTGTGTTGGGGTGGGGGTGGAAAAGGGTGGGTCAGGTGCAGCACTAAACAGCAGTCTCTGACAAAACAAGGGTCCAGGCTGTTCTGTGCTGTCTCTGAGCCCTCTCTGGGCTGGATTCCAGCTCCTGGTTTCACTCTCAATCTCAATGTGTTTGGAGCAGTGAGGTCCTCTGACAAACACAACAGGAGGATATTTCTCTGCTTGGGAGGGGGGAGGGGACTGGACAGAGAGCTGACAGCTCCTGCTTTGGAGCCAGACTGAGATGAGCAGGAGATTAGATAAACAAAAGCCTCAGCAGGCGCCCTTGAAGGCAAACGCCCTCCTGCAATGCATAGCCTGCTTACCGGGTTTGACCGGCCCTGCCTTAATACTTCTTTTAACTTCCCCACTCATTCTAAACGTTCCCTCTCTGTCCCTTCTGCTGTCACCCCTGAACATGAAGCTATTCAAAAATCTTTGGAATATATTAATTCTACTTTTCCCTTGACAAAAATTAGACTTGATGCCCTCTCTGCTACTTATTGGATTCCAATTTTTGCTGCCCCTGCTGAGCAGTTGAACCAGAATCTGTGGGCACACTGTGGAGTGAAATCTGTATGTACCACACCATATGACCCTGAAACTAATGGGTTGGTGGAGAAATTTTTTTATGTTTCAATAATTTTTATTGGCAGTACAACGTTTAACCAGAACTTATAATATTTTTGGCAGCAGAATCATCCTAACATCGTACTTCTGCCTAACTGAACTTGAAATTTATTACAACAGTACATAGCATTTCCCATTTTCTCCCCCCTCTCCCTTCCCAAGCTACCACCCGACCTCCCTCTCCCTTCCTAACTACCTCCCCCCTAAACCTCCCCTCATCTATGCATAATTATTTATGTGTCGTTACAGGCAGTGGCGTACCTAGGGTAGTTGACACCCGGGGCCGGTCATTTTTTAACACCCCCCCCCCCCCCCCCAAATCCAGTACTAGGCATGCCGAGAATACAAAACACTCAGGACCTATAGAGCAATTCTACCATACCATAAGCAGTCATTTCTACGAGTCACACAAGGAAAAGGAAAGCATCTTAAACACTACAGTGAGCACTAGAACATCAATTCACCTATTGTAAAACGAAACCAGACAGAATAGTACAGATCGTAGATCCTGCACAGTCAATGCCAACTGAAAGCCATGTCTTTTTCACAAACACAGATACACCCTAATCCACTATAGAATAAGTAATCATAAACTTTCTATTTAGACAAAAATTAAACTGAACCCCCAATGCCAGACTCTGCATACAATGCAACACCACAGAAACAGAAACTGTCCCCTAGTACTGTGCAAAATATAAAGACAGCAGATGTAAATTTGAAAAAAAACCTAACAAGTACCAATCACCACTTTACAAATTAACAAATAGAAATAAAACAAATATAGAAAGTAAAATAATACCATTTTATTGGACTAATACATTTAGCTTTCAGAGGCCAAAACCTCCGTCCTTGGGTCAGTACAGTATAGTGCTGTTACAGTATCCTATCCTGACCTGAGGAAGGGGGTTTTGTTCTCCGAAAGTTAGTCAAAATGTATTAGAATTAGTCCAATAAAAAGATTACCTTATTTACATGTTCTATTATAAACATTTAACACATCTACAATACTTTATCCTAAAGCAAAAAAATATATATTTTATTTACAGTTTGTTGTCTCTGGTTTCTGCTTTCCTCATCGTCTTTTCACCGTCTTCCTTCCATCCAGCATCTGTCTTCACTCTCTCTCTCTCTCTCTCTCTCTGCCATCCAGTGTCTGCCCTCTCTGCTGTCCCTTCCATCCACTGCCTGCCCTTTCTCTCTGCCCCTT
Source organism: Microcaecilia unicolor (assembly GCF_901765095.1). NCBI lineage: Eukaryota > Metazoa > Chordata > Amphibia > Gymnophiona > Siphonopidae > Microcaecilia > Microcaecilia unicolor. The sequence goes on along the minus strand of NC_044032.1, from coordinate 319,200,477 downwards.
CAATCCACCATTTGCCCTCCCTCTCCCATCCATCCAGGGTCTGCCCTCCCTCTCGCTCTCCCTTCCATCTAGGATCTGTCCCCTCTCTCTCTCTGCCCCTTTTTTCAGCCCCCTTCTCCCCTCTGAACACCCCCACCCCAGTCCCCTTCTCCCCTCCCCTTCTCCTGAGACCCCCACCACAGTCCCCTTCTCCCCTCCCCTGTCTGAGACCCCCACCCCAGTCCCCTTCTCTCCTCTGAACACCCCCATCCCAGTCCCCTTCTCCCCTCCCCTTCCCTTCTCCCCTCTGAGATCCCCACCCCAGTCCCCTTCTCCCCTCTGAGATCCCCACCCCAGTCCCTTTCGCCCCTCTCCTTCCCCATCTCAGTCCCGTTAAAACCGGCGAAGCAGCATCGCAGGCAGCGCCTCGTGCCCTGCTTGTAAAAAAAAATCAAATCTCCTTCCTTCTCCTCGTCTTGACGTCGACTCGGGCCTTCCAATCAAATTGATTGGAAGGCCCGAGTCGACGTCAAGATGTCAAGACGAGGAGGAGAAGGAGGAAGGAGATTTGATTTTTTTTTTTTTTTTTTTTACAAGCAGGGCACGAGGCGCTGCCTGCGACGCTGCTTCGCCGGTTTTTTAAATGTGCGGCGCCACGGGAACGGCCACGGGAGGCGGCGTGAGCAGAGCACCCCCCACCCACTGGCACCCGGGGCGGACCACCCCCACCGCCCCCCCCTTGGTACGCCACTGGTTACAGGTTTAACAAGTAGCTCCTAGCTGATGGTGTTAAAGTGTTCCAAAAGGGGGACCACACCATTTGTAGTTCCTCCCCCGCTCTGGAGTCCATATCCGCAATTTCTATCCGTTCCATTCGGAGCAAACGGATCATTTGTATTCGCCACTGTGCCACTGTTGGGTATTTGTAGGTCAGCCATTCTGTCAAAATGACCTGTTGACTATGGGGAGCCACTTTTGTTGGGACTCCAGTGAGAATGCTGATGACAACTCTTCTTGCACATCCTCGGCCAGGGACTCCCACAACAATGAAGTCACGTAATAGTTTTAGCTGTGCATAGTGGAATGTCTCTGACCCTGACAAGGCGAATTCCTCCTGCAAATCTATGAAAGGCTTTATGCACCCTTCTTCTGTGATTATTTGTAGTAAGTATTTTATCCCTTTTTTCTCCCATCTGTGAAAGACTGAGTACAGCTGCCCCGGGACAAATGCTACATTATCCAGTTCCAGGATGCCCTGGCAGTTTGCATAATATACGTGGCTTTTAGTATTTCTGGAATACGGGCCCCTGTACCGTGCGGATAATTGCTAAAGTGTATCCCTTGGGTGAGTTGCAATTCCAACTTGGTGTTAGAGTATTCCTGAGTTGAACTAAACCAGTCATCGATGTGCCTCATCCCACTGGCCACGTTTAAATAACGTATACTAAGAAGCCCCAGTCCCCCATACTCCACCGGGATCTGTAGGGTCCCCACTGGGAGGCGTGCCCTCTTTTCTTGCCATAAGAAACATTGTAACATGGAATTCAGCTGTCTCTCGTCTGCCTTTTTTAAATATATTGGTATCGTCTGAAGCACATATAACCATCTGAGGATGATCATCATATTATGCAGTGCTATTCTACCTTCTAGCGAGAGTGGCAAGGGGGTCCAAGCCTGCAGCCTTCGCTCAGTCCCTCTGATCAACCGATGTATGTTTCAATCATATAGCTTTGGAAGATCTGAAGGAATGTGCACCCCTAGATACTTGTTCATCTGTCGCTCTCTGTAAAGGGCATTTCTGTCCCGTAGTTTTTTGGGTTTCTGTCCTAACGCGAGTATATAAGATTTATCAGTATTTAATTTAAACCCTGATAGCTGACCGTACTGACATATACCTTCTAATAAGGCTTCCATAGAGTGACCTGGGTTGGTCAGAGTCAGTAGTAGATCGTCAGCATATGCCAAAACTTTTACTTCCTGGCTCGCCACTCTGACTCCCCCTATCTCTTTTGTTCTCATCACTGTTCTGAGCAACGGCTCCAGAGCAAGCACGAATAAGAGGGGTGAAAGTGGACATCCCTGTCTTTTGCCCCTCCCAATGATAAACTCCTCTTCACTCTGGCCATTAATGATCACCCTTGCCCCTGGGCTGCAGTATAATGCTTCCACCGCTTTCACAAACCACCCTTTTATTCCCATACTTTCTAAGGTTTTGAATAAGAAGTCCCAGCGCACCTGGTCGAATGCCTTTTCAGCATCCAGGCTACCACTGCTGACTTCGGCCGGTTTACCTGGTTTGGGTATAAATGTGATGTGTGCAGTGTTCATATATTGGGGAAATATGCCAGTCTTAACTAATGTTTCATAAAAGTCTAACAGAGATGCCAATGCATCCGGGGGTATCATTTTGTAGTACTCCCCGGTGAACCTGTCTGGCCCTGGCGCTGAATGTCGCTTTAGAAATTTTACTGCGGCTTGCAACTCTAGTAGTGTTATGGGGCTATTGAGCAGGTCTAAGCCTGCTTGTGGGAGAGGGGTTAAACCTGCATGTTCCAGGTATTTGGGAAGCTGTTTACCCAATGGCCCTTGTTCTACCGAATATAGTTCTTTGAAATAGCTGGTGAACAGTTTCCCTATTTCTTTTCGATCTGTGGTAATTTTCCCACGGCTATCTTTGATTGCTGCAACCGTCCGAGGGCCTCCCCAGTTTTTTATAATTCTTGCTAAAAGTCTCCCTGGGCAGTTGCCAAATCTTTGCAGCTTATATTTATAGTATAATGCCGATTTTGTTCCTTGTTCACGCAAAAGTGTATTCAGCGCTATTTGGGCCGATTTCAACTTCTCTAGTGTAGTCTGCGTGGGGAATTGTATGTGCTCTCACTTGGCCCTCTTCATCTGTTCTTCTAAGCGCAGTATACCTAGTGCTCTTCTCTTCTTTTTTAAACTATTGTACGCTATTATGTCTCCCCGCAGCACTGCCTTTGATGCAGCCCAAAACAGTGCTGGCTGTGTGCGTATGTGCTCTTTATTATTGGTCGCATAGTCTTCCCACTTATCAGATAAGTATTTTTTTAAATGAGGGTCTGTTTCCAGTAAGGCCGGGAATCTCCATCCCCTCCCTCCTCTGTCGTCTGCCGGCATTGTTAAATCCACCCATACTAAAGCGTGATCTGAAATTTCTTCAGGACCTGCACCCACGGGAGTATAGATCAGTCTATTAGAATATAATCTAACCTGGCGAAGGTTCCGTGTGCCCTGGACCTATGGGTGTAGTCTTTCTCCCCGGGGTGTAGTGTTCTCCACACGTCTATTAGATCGAGTGTTTGTGAGAATGTCTGAAATTCTTATGTTCTCTGCCCTGAATAATGTTGCGAGGTGGGGTTAGTGCAATCCATTTCTGGGTCTGCTACCATGTTGAGATCCCCTAGAATAATCAGCAGCTGAGTCCGGTATCGGGCACAGTGACTTGCTATCATTTTATAAAACCGTGGATCATATGTGTTTGGCCATAAACCAGGGGCGTAGCCACGGGTGGGCCTGGATGGGCCTAGGCCCACCCAGTTTGGGTTCAGGCCCACCCAGCAGTGGAGCGGAGGGAGCAGGGAGCGCTGATCCTGCATCTGCCTCCTTCTCTCTGGCGGCAGCGCTTCCCAGATGCTGCCTACTGCCGCCACGATCTACCTCCTCCCTCTGTCTCAACAGCAGCGGTAGCGTCGCGATTCAAACACGCTGCCTCCTGCCTCTAACCCTGTAGCGTCTCCTCTGCAGAGGAGACGCTTCCGGGTTAGAAGCAGGAGGTAGCGTGTTTGAATCGTTACCGCTGCTGTTGAGAGTGAGACAGAGGGAGGAGGTAGATCGTGGCGGCGGTAGGCAGCGTCTGGGAAGCGCTGCCGTCTGAGAGAGGGCGGGCAGGTGGAATGGGAGGGAAGGATGCATGGGGGTGAAGGAGAATCGCTGGACACATGGATGGGAGCGGGAGGGGAGGGGAGAGAGGAGAGTCACGGGATGGATGGATGGAGGTGGGGGTCAGGGGAGAGAGGAGAATTGCTGGGGATGGATGGATGGAGGTGGGGGCAGGGGAGAGAGGAGAATTGCTGGGGATGATGGATGGATGGAGGTGGGGGGTCAGGGGAGAGAGGAGAATTGCTGGGGATGATGGATGGATGGAGGTGGGGGGTCAGGGGAGAGAGGAGAATTGCTGGGGATGATGGATGGATGGAGGTGGGGGCAGGAGAGAGGAGAATTGCTGGGGATGGATGGATGGAGGTGGGGGGCAGGGGAGAGAGGAGAATTGCTGGGAATGGATGGATGGAGGGGACAGGGGCAAGAACAGAATTGCTGGGGATGGATGGATAGGGGCAGGGGAGAGAAGAGAATTGCTGGGTATGGATGGATGGAGGGGAGAGGAGAGTTGCTGGACATGGGTGGATGGAGGGGAGGGCAGGGGGCAGAGGAGGGTTGCTGGACATGGATGGATGAAGGGAAGGGCAGGAGAGAGGAGGCTGCTGGATATGGATGGAGGAGAGGGAAGGGAGAGAGAAGAAATGCTGGACATGGATGGAGGGAAAGAAAGAGTGAGGAAGGAGATGAGATGAGGGAAAAGGAAGAGAGGAGAAAATTGCACATGGATGAAGAAAATAGGCAGAAGCTGGATCCACTGGACAGTCAAGTCTACGGAGGACCCAGAGCAAGAAATGAAGAAAGGCGGAAAGTAAAGAAATAAATGGAAAGGAAGCCCTGGAAACGGAGTAAAGAGGACAGATAGCAGCAGAATCAGATACTGGGCCAGTATGATCAGAAAAACAAAGTCACCAGACAGCAAAGGTAGAAAAAAATAATTTTATTTTCATTATAATGATTGGAACACGTCCACTTTGAGAATCAGGTGCTCCACATTAAAAGTTTATATTTATTTACTTATTTATGGCATTTTATCCCACATTAAACATGAATTAGATTGGAACCTGGGATCATTTAATGTTTTTTTTCCTGGAGAGAGTAATGCATTGCCTCCCCCACGCCCCAGGCTCTCTCCCTGGCTATAGCCAGCTCTGCAATTTTGAGGGGAGGTGCACAGGTGGACGGGGAGGGGGGGGGGCGCAGAGGTGGACCAGGGAGAGAGCCTGTTGTTAAACATTTACCAGCACACCACTGTCTAGTGCCCACCCATCCAACCTGTTGGCCCACCCAAAAATTGACTTCTGGCTACGCCACTGCCATAAACTCCTACTAACAAAAATTCAATTCCTTGGAGCCATACCTGCAATATTATATAGTTCCCTTGCTCCCCTTCGGCTAACAACTTAGCTTTATAATTTAGACCTTTTCGGAAAAGTACGGTTATTCCTCCCCTCCTTCCTTGTGAGCATACCGCATAACTCTCACCAACCCACAGTCTCTGTAGTTTAGTATGCTCTATATCCGTTAGCCGAGTTTCTTGTAGGCAGGCAATGTCAGCTTTATGTCTGCCGCCTTAAGGCTGTCAAAATTTTTGTTCTTTTAATGGGAGAACTTATGCCTCCCACATTCCATGTTACTACTCTCGCGGGCATATTATATTTTTGTTTGCTCTCATCTATAGTGTTACTCCCTCTATTGTGTCTCTTCTCCCACCCAAGGTGTCCGCCCAAGTCTTGGTGCATTCTTTTAACTCCATTAATATTCTTGTGCTCAGTAATTCTGCTTACACCCCCTTGCAGCCTCAGTCTTTCACTCTTAGCGTGGTACCCTTTACCAAGAAGTATACTCTCCACCAGCCCCACCTCCTCTCCATGGTCCTCCCGTTCAGACACTTCTTCCCATCCATCTTTCTTCCTCCCCCAACCCCTTCCCCCCATAACTCCCCCTCCCTCTGCATCACCCCACTACTCCGCAAGCAAGCTTGCAGGTTTAAACCTCCTTATTCTGCGTAGGGCCTCCCCGCCCCACAACACTCCAGAAACGTATAACAACTTGTTGTGCTTAGTGTACTACTTTCATACCATACCCAGTATTCGTACCCTCTGACTGGTTCTGTTATGACGTATGTAGCAGTTTTTGGTTGGTGACAAATGCTTGCGCTGAGTCTGCTGACTGGAAGTGATGCCATGCCCTGGGGTGCTGTATTTTAAGATGTGCTGGGTACATTAATGCGAACTTTATTTGCTTCTGCGCTAGTTCCGAGCATAGAGGGTGAAATGCTCGTCTTTGCTCCTGGACTTTCTGTGAATAGTCCTGAAAAATCATTATCTTGTGTCCCTCGAAATTCAGGTTGTCTCTCCGCAGGTGATAACCTTGTAGAATTTCTACTTTATGTCAGAAGTTCAAAACCTTCGCCATGACCACCCACGGGCGTTGTGAGTTCTCGAGCCTGCGCCCCACTCTATGGGCCCTCTCGATGGTTAATGGGCCCACCGAATCTGTCAGCACCAGCTCTTTGGATAACCAGGTCTCCAGCCAGTCTGGCAAGTTCCGTTCCTGTATTCTTTCAGGTATCCCGACCAGTCTCACGTTATTGCGCCGAGACCGATTCTCGAGGTCCTCCAGCCTGGCTGTTTGCTCTTCCAGCTGTTTCTGCAGTTGGGCAATATCAGGGCCTTGCATACGGGTATCATCTTCCAGTGCTACGACCCTCGTTTCAAGGTCTCCCACTTTCATCTCCAGCCCATTCAGCCCGACCTGTATAGTCTCCAGATTTTTTTGAAAGCGCGTCCCAGCGCGGGTCAAGTGCTCGGACTATGGCCACTGTTAACTGGTCTAATTGTGTCGCTATGAACGATGGGGGTGCCATCAAGGGTCCGTCCACCATCTTTGTTTTTCTGCTCCCCGTTTTCCCCCTTGTCTTCGCACCTGTTTTTTGTGCCATCTCTGTCGGGGATTTTTGAACAAATTTGTCCATGCAGTCTGTTGGGCGCTGTGCCTTTTCGAGGGGTGCATTACGCACAATTTTAGTCAGTTTAAATACTCGTTTTGAAGCGGGGGGCCCCAGAGTTTCTAGCTGCCACTGCCGCCTCGCTCACCGCATGACCGGAAGTCCCTTAGTGGAGAGATTTAATGGAACATTAAAGCACTTTTGTGGAAACAGGAGACCATGACTGGGAAAAAATACTTACCCTACTGTGTTTTTCTGTCCCTTAGCCCCCACTGGGAGAGAAAGCACTACAGCCCTAACAGCTGGAAAAATAAGAAAGAGAACTTAGACTCCGTTAGGCGCAGTCAGTAATTACCTTTATTATCACAGAGCCAAAAAAATACAAACAATAGTTCTCTCCCTGAAGCAGGTTGTCAGTCAGCAAATGCGCATCCTGAAAGACAAGGACTGCTCAGCTAACACCTCCCGGACATCACATATATACTGTTGCAAATTCCATTTCTCATAAATCATGTGATTTTCCCATAAACTAGCACCATTAGGTTGCCTTATACCATATATGGATTGTTCCTGTATTCTATCAGTCTCTCCTGATGGGAGTTCACGTGCAAAATCGGTACCTATTGGCTAGTCAGTTATCTGTTCTGTGTGCACAGTCAGAACAATACCCTTGTGTCCTCTCTCTGTCTCTCTCCACAAATGCAACATACTGGTAGGCTTCACTGTGTCCTCAGTCCCTTAGCAACTATCAAGGTTGCATCCACCTTATATGAAAAACATACTCAGCTACAAACAAATGTTATGAAGTATCAGTTCTCAGCTCCTGAGAAGGCAATGATTGTTACACAAGATTCTGAGTTAGTAGGCTAACTTGTGAGAACCAAACAGTACAGGCCTTAGGCCTAGCCCTTACTAACAGGCCTAAAAAGAGGAAAGAATATACATTTCCCTCTTGAAAGGCTGAAAATAGCGAAGAGCATGAACCCTTTCACACACTCGGAGCATACACAGAGGTGGTAAATAGGACTGGGTTCTTCAGAGCCAGTGTTGCAGAGAGAAAAGGTCACAAGGGATGATTATGCTAAAAAAAACTAATGATTAAAATAAAAATAGAATTTAAGGACAAAAATGGGGTCCAGGAGAGAATGATATGTGTAAAGGGAAACATAAAGCAATGGCATGGTATCATGAGTAAAATTAGGCCAAGAACAATTAAAAGTATGATGGCTTATGTCTTACACAAGAAACCTGAAAAACAATCTTCAACAGAAAAAACAACAGGATGAGCAGATATACAGTAAATTAATAAATTGAAACATATAATATCAAAATTTCTTGAAGCCACTCAGCAGGAGTAGCAACCTGCAAACCAGGAGTGAAGAAAGAAACTACATCAAGGGAAGTGCTAGAAAATAAAATTCAGCAGGAATAGAAAATCAAGCACACAGGTGTACAGATACCAGAAGCATTCCCAGGAATACCTGGGTATAAGGGAGTGGAATAGTGCCAGAAAATATACATAAAAGGAAAAACAGCACAAGTAAAATTAAAAGGAAGAACTGTCGCAGACGATAATACTTGACCTAAGTGTTGACATGTACCAGAAAAGAAATACATAAACGGGCCAAAATAAGAAGAAAAGCTGCAAAGACAGGAGAAAGGGATAGGGGACAATGAATAACACTAATAAAGAATTCAGGACAGTTAACCGCAATACAAGAAGAGTTAAGCAGAATAGCAGCAGACAGCATAGCTTTAGAAGCTATTCAACAGAAGCTACAGACATGACATATGAGGACTGGTATGAATGTAAAGAGGAAAAACAGTTGTAAGAATAAAAAACAAATTCATCATTATGGGAAATAGTTCAGTATGGCAAAAGTCCAAAATATAAAATCCACAATGCAAAGTCCGTCTCAAGTTCCAGACAAAAGAGTTGGTGAAGGGCAAAGATCAGATAGATGGTTATAGGAAGAATGTCCTTCAAATAAAGCAGATGTTGAGGTAGGAGTCCAAATGCAAAAGTGTCCAGATTACACAGGAGCAGAGTAAAGTTTGTGTAGTACTTAAGCAGCAGGTACTCAGCATCAAACTTGAGTGAAGTTCTCCAGCATCCGATTGTAGTGGACTTGAGAATTATTACTGTCTGGTGGGTCATTTGGATCAGATGTTAAGGCTTTCATTTGAACCCTAATTTCTCACTTGGGTTGTCGTTTGCTTCACCGGTTTAAGACGAGGGTTCCTATTGAAGCACCTCCCCTGTGCAGCCAGGCTTACCCTTGCAAAAAGGTGGTCTACTCTGGTTACCCAATTTTTCCCTCTTGATGACCTTGATAAGGACCCAGTCTCCTGCTTGGACCTAGCCAAGCTCAATAGGTTCAGGATCTGTGAACACCAGTGACCAACAACAGAAAATGAAAAACAGTTAGGATGGAGGTGGTAAAGGGATGGCCCCCCAGTGGGTTTGTAGGAACAATTTCAAACAGCTCAAAACAATCTCCCCATTTGCCTAAAAAACAACCAAGGGCGTGAATCTCTATCTAGTATCTGATATGAGACCAGCCAAAAGTATACTAATTCTCCCGTATTAGGTCTAGGTCAAGTTTAAGTAGGACAGTCCCATAGAGGTCAATAGTTTCTAAAATAAGAGCCCCTAGGCCTGTGGTCCAACTGTTAAGTAAAGGTTCACAGAATATAGACAACCTGAGGTAAGGACTCCAGGCAGTGTGATCATCTTGACCAGGATCCTAACTCAAAACAGACATGAGAGGATTAAAATATTATAGCAATTCTTTCACAAATAGTGAAGTAAAACAAAATGTAAATTCTCTTTTTATCAACAAAACTGTTGTTAGCAAGGTAGTGAGAATAATGACAGAAAATGAAATACATGAAAAATCTAGAACCATAACTCCCCAATCATACAGTATGAAGTATGGCTGAGTCAAGTTTTGTAGCAGACTTCAGATATCTGAATCAGGAAGTATGATTTTGCAGCTTTACAGCCGCGGCTAACAAGGCCTCAATTTGCTTCCAAGTTATGTGTGTAAACTGATCTGGAATGACATTAGACAGAGAAGTATTGGGAAAACTGGTATGCTGTGAATATTCTTGTTACCATCCCTCTTGTGGAGTGCCTGATCCAGGAACGGTACTTCTTTATCTATCTGTAAAAGACTGTCATGTAATGGGACAGTTAGTGTATCTATTATGGGCTGCAGACTCACAAATGGCTAATCTGCCCAGAAGGAAGACAGCAGCCAGTAGGTGAATAATAAGAGGGCATATACAGAAAAATAGAAGCAAAAACATGTGGAAACATATGAGTGTACAGCTAGTAAGCAGACAGAAAGCATTATAACTAAAAATGGAACAGAAATGACATAAAAGCAAAAATCCTGCAATCAGAGCAATAGTGTAATCACTGAGGTAGAGTTCAACAGTTCATCCAGTAAATGGAGCAGGTCTTTAATCACACAAATGAGTCCAAAAATTCTCCTTCCAGTAATACAGCTGTAGGTGTCACTGTAGCTGTCACTGTTTTCAGACTAGACTCGTAGCATGCTTCAAAAGGATGCCAACTCAGAGTAAATAAGGGGGCTTTGAAGAAAGACAGTAATACAAGATAAACAGAGCAGAGCCATGAGGTCATAAAGGTCAGAGTTCCTAACAAGTGAAACAATCTACGTAATGTGTGGCCAGTTCTTAAACAAAATGGCATAAGCAGAAAATGGCATGAGCACGAAAATATTCTCAGGTTTGATACATTATGCAAATGTAATTGAAGTTAATTTGGAATGAAAAATACAAAAGAGTATACCATATACATTTCCCTGTATAAACAGTATAACATACGTCTACACCGTCATTCACGTGCTCTGACCATCTAATCAACTTGCAGTGTTCTTTCCAGATATTGTGCCATGTGACTTTCCAACAATGCATTCAACTGGCAGCAAACAACTTTGACAATGTTTCATTCATTAATAAGTGGAACATCCCTATAAGCTTGCACAGAATTACCCAAAAAGGAATGGGAATTTTTCATCCATCGATATCGCAATTAAACTTCCTGCAATGCAAAACATAACTGTAAATCATTATTATGGTAGCTCCCTCTGGTGGCTAAAATAAGTAGTAAAACAGTACTCTTTAGCTACTAAAAGTTTTTTAACATTGCCTCCCCTGGGAGTATTGATCTGCAATATCACTATAAACCTAAGCTCTTCATCTTGATGGTTAGCCATGATCCAGTGGTTTGTCTACCAAGGGTGGTCTCAAAGTGCTCAATTCTAAGATTGCTTAAATGTTGAGCAATTCGATATTTAATCTTATGTTTAGTTTCCCCAATATGCCATTTTTGACATGAGTATCGGGTGGCTTAAACTACTTGTTGTGATTCACAATATGTTCTTGATTTAAAAAAATAAATAAAATCCCTTTATAAATGGGCCACTCACAATCGTAATACATGATCATATAGGAATTGCAAATTTTAAAAAGTATCAATCTTTAATTCCTCTAGCGATGTCTCAGGGGAGGAAAGTAATTCTGTCCAGTCACAAGTAGGAGAAAAAGTTTTCAAATTCAAATAATACAAAACAAAGCGGGAAAGTGTGCAAATAATGGTAACAAGTTATCTATTATGCAGTGAAATAGAAGGCAAATAACAGCAGCACAAATTAATTTCAGGCAAGGTACATAAAAAACTAAACAACATCATGATGTAAAAGCTCGTTTAGGTCCAATGTTCCTCAGCGACCTAGGATACAGAACATACATAGGCATAACACTATCATGAGAATTAAACACATTTAATATTGCAGTAGACAGATATGTATTGTAACAAAATGTAAAGAGAATTTAAACCAATTGGGGCAAACTAGGTGCTGTCCTCGTTCTGGGGCAGTACAAAACATTTCAGGTTGCAGGGTACACAAAATATGTTAACTTCTTCTTGATCTAAACATTCATCTAGATTTACTGGGCCTGTGAAGCAGTTTCTCTTGAATCTGAGCTACGTAAGGTAGAGTGATACAAATATTAAGAAACTAAACACTTTAAGTAAAACAGGAACTGCAGCACAAAGTTTAAAAGCATTTAGTATGTGGACAGAACAGAAAAACCAGGCAGGAACTTTACAGTAAATCTCCCAGTGAATGTAAAATGTATCTTAAATGTATCCTTGTAAATCAAAATCCAACAGTGAATGTTAAGTTTTGAAATCAATATAAGAAAGTTAAAGGTAGTTGCGTACAATCTTAGTAGGAGGAATGAAACCAGCTGGAAATAAGAAAACGGCATTACAAAAATTAGCATGCCATCAGAAATATGATTTAGCAACATGTAAACTCGGTCAGGTGTACTGTGGGCGGCGCCACCGTGATCTATGGTATCAATTTAGACAGGGCTGCACCTGTAGCAGGTGTTCTCCGAGGACAGCAGGCTGATTGTTCTCACGACTGGGTTGACGTCCACGGCAGCCTCCACCAACCGGAACAAAACTTTGCGGGCGGTCCCGCACGCAGGGCATGCCCACCGCGCATACGCGGTCGTCTTCCCGCCCGTGTGCAACCGTTCCCGTTCAGTTGAATGACAAGCAAATTAATGAGTAAAACGCAACTCCAAAGGGGAGGAGGGAGG